>NC_048302.1:54592536-54912004 GCF_013100865.1 Trachemys scripta elegans
GAGATTTCCATTACTTGCATCTGAAGAAGTGAGGTTCTTACCCACGAAAGCTTATGCTCCCAGTACTTCTGTTAGTCTCAAAGGTGCCACAGGACCCTCTGTTGCTAAAAATCATGTCGGCAGTACTCCAAGATGGTCTAAAACCACATTGGGATTCCAGAAGGATGTCTTCAGCAAAATGGAGGAGACTGTTCAAAAGGATGCAAGCAAGAATCTTCCCAGCAATGGAGAGGAGGGCAATACCTTGGTAATTCCCTCACATTGACTTGTCCTCTTTCTTAAAAATGGTCACAATATTGACATTCTTTAGGTCAAGTGGAATTTCCTCATTAACTCAAATTCTAACAAGTTCATGACTTTTTGCACAAGTACTATTCTCTCTCTCTCTCTCACTCTCACACACACACACACACACCCCTAATATGCTGCCAATACACTACGAGTTTGAACAGACTACACTAGAATCTAGTCGATTTTTTAAAAATATACATTGTGTTCCCATATAATTTTTTACTTTCCAAAACTCTCCATGTTCATAACTTGTCTTTTAACTCGGTCATGTGCATACTGCAATAAACATTGTGATATGTAAGTACCCTCACTGGAGAAGTTGTAGTGACTGAACTTTGGCATTTTAAATTTTAATGTTCCCCTATCAAACCAGAATCGAGGAGGGAAAAAAATCAGAGAAAATAGAACCAAATATATCAAATCTCCACCAGCATAGAGCCTGGCAACCCTATTCCAGGACAGAAGCTTTACTCATAGCACAAGGAATTGTATCATTCACAAACTCCAAAAAGATCAAAGATTTAACATAAGATCAGGAAGCACAAACATTTATTCTTTTCTTTAGTATTTTTTTTATACTGTAGCCTTAAAGAGTAATCCCCAAGTGCTGTGTAAAGAAACCCTGATATCCTAACCTCACACATCGGTTGATTATTATGGATCTGGTATGTAAAGAAGCAAGCACATGGGAGGATATATTCCCCAAGCTTCTTTTATTCATCTCCAAGCTAATGCTGAAAGAGCCCCAGGAAATCTAGAGAATGCCTGGGGGAAAGATACCTATAGAAATGCCCTAAAGGTACCTATAGAGATGCCTCAGATAATTTTTGGTATGCACCTGTATTCAGTTAATAGTTTGGGATGTTAACATGAACATATTTATTTATACATATGAATATGTCCATTCATCTGAAAAATATGAACTCAGCAAAAGAATCCCAATGTATCTGTTAACACAGAAACTATTTATACCACATGAGAATGCCATTATGTTGTGCTTTTGGCAAACATAATATTTCCCTTTAAAAGTTCACAATCAATTTTTAAAAGGAAAAACCTTGTTTATCTTGCTCCTGGTCCCACCACTGGTCTTCACTACAGGGGAAAGTCGACCTAAGTTACACTACTCCAGTTACATGAATAACGTAGCTGGAGTCAATGTAGCTTAGGTCGACTTACCCCAGTGTCTTCACTGAGCTGCCTCAACAGGAGACACTCTCTGATCAACTTCCCTTACTCTTCTCAGATAGCTGGAGTACCGGGATTGACCGGAGAGCATTCTGCTGTTGATTTAGCGGGTCTTCACTAGACCCACTAAAATCAATCCCCGCTGCATCAATTGAAGCAGCATCGATCTCCCTGTAGTGAAGACCAGCCCTGACTGGAAAAATCAACCCTTGCTAAAGGTTAGAGAAGGCCAGAGTGTCCATCTGACCAGTAGGATTTGTGGTTCTTCTGTTTACACGGATTGTATAAGGACTCCTTTACTACAGGCCTATTTGACAATATAGGCACCTAAATTAGGATACTGAATTTTGCATTCATATGTTCTGATTGGCTCTTAAGTACTCACATGTGGAATCGTGTACTCTAACTTAGACAATCAAGTATGGAAATTGTGCTTCAAAAATCTAGAACTGAGGAGACCTCAGAGTAAAGTACAAGAATGTGAGGTCCCTGTAATTTCAATCTATATATGGATACATGTGTGCCGTAGTTCATCTACCACCATGTCTAAATATCACTGCCAAAAATACCTCTGAATACTGTTGCCATCATTGACTGCATATCCAGCTGCTTCCATTTCTCCTGAGGGCACATCTGCTGTTCCTCACTCTCACAGTCTTCCCAAATCATCTCACTACTGCACTCAACTTCCGTCTCATTATCCATAGTCTGCTAGTTCCCTAGTCATTTCAGGCCAATACCCAAAATAAAGCACCATGGACCATTGTGGTCCCAAGGTGAATAGTCTCTGATTTAACCTTTTAATAACACAAAAGTTAAACTGACAAGAGCAGCAGGCCACGAAGGCTGTCAAAAGATTGTTCCTAAGTGGAAGGATGGGCCTAGAGGAGCTAGGAGATAAAATAACTTACAGGAAACCTTAAAAGGAAAATATTCACCACCACAATAGCTGCAGGCAAGTCATGCAAACAAGTGCCATACAAGTGGCAAATCCTGTCCTTTCCTCTGCAGCTGCCCTGGGTGTCCCTTGACAGCAGAATAAGTATGGTTCTGCTGTCCCATTGTGGGGGAGAATTTAAAGGAACTGTGCAGAAGGTGTGCTACATCGTTGGGAGGTGCTCCTTGCATGACAGTGTGCAGGTGCTGATTGGGGTGGGCTTAGCAAGAAGATGAAGCCAGGCCTGAGGATCCATTCCCATCCTTCAGTCCCTGCAAAGAGTGCATCAGAGCTGCAGTGGGAGCCATGGAGCTCCATAGCCACTCGGCAAACAGTCAGTGCCCTCTCCTCAATATGCTGCCAGCACCTGGCCCATCTGCCTTGGCTGGCTCTGGTCTAAGGATATGGAAATAAAAGGCATAAATCCTCTTTTGCAATACAAAATTAGATTAGCAATAAAAAGCATCAGGTAAAAAACATCTCATTGCTGACATTCAGTTAATCTACAGCTGTGGCCTAAGGGAGTTAGTTGCCTTCAGTACAAAAACAGCTCAGTTCTTCAGTTTTTCAGCATTTTTTTCCTCCTAAGGGCAGCATTGATTACATTGCAAATACTTTATAACCATTAACATAAACCAGCACAGAGCAGCTGAAACGACAGTTCTCTCTCGTTCTTCTAATTTTGTTTACTGGGTTAGGAAACATGTGCCTCTAGCTCTTAAAGGCAGATTCATATGGCACTTCAAAACACATAGCCCAGCCGTCATTAATGCTGCATCTTACAGCTTAATTTCACGTATCACTTTCAGAGGTCTAATTCAGCACCATGTCACTGCAAAAGGTAGGTTCTTGGCCTAGGAAAATTCTCAGCAAACCCTAGCTATCTGGTTAATGCTACCTCTAGCTTTTATGTGTACCATGGGAACAGTTTGGCTTCTACTGGCCTCAGGTCTCAAACTCCTCACTTCAGGAACATAAGAACAGCCGTACTGGGTCAGATTAAAGGTCCATCTAGCCAGTATCCTATCTTCCAACAGTGACCAATGCCAGGTTCCCCAGAGGGAATGAACAGAACAGGTAATCATCAAGTGATCCATCCTCCATCGCCCATTCCCAGCTTCTGGCAAACAGGTCTCCCACATTTCCCCTATGTCATAAATGGTAAGAATTACTTTAAACTAATGTCTGTAGGGAGTTTTCCAAGTCCCTTACAGTGTTACATAAATCCTACCTGCTTTCTTTTCTTCTAAGCTCGTACTTGTTTCATAATCCTCCTTCCACTCTGTCCCATCACTTTCTCTCCTGATTCCTTCCTGCAACTCTGTAAGGCAAATCCCCCAAATGACTTGTTCAGTTACTCTGCTCTTTTTTCAAGTCTCTCTCACTAGTGGTCCTTGGCTCCTTTTTATCTGCTGGCAGGTGCACCCTGTGTTGCAATCTATTTCCTCTTCTTTCCAGTGTCTCCCCCTAAATATACCAGTTTTATTGGGCTATTACATTTTACATGCCCCCCCCCCCACTGTAAATGTGAGGCCTACTATTATCTCCAGTGCCACATGGGACAGGGCACAATCTGCTTTGTGATGAGAGTTCCGTCATGACAACAGCTTGAGCCCCAGCTGCCTACTTCTAAGCATACACATCTGCCCACCTGCACTCACTATAGCTGTTCTCTGTCTAATTGCCTGCCAGCCTGCCTGTCTGCCTCTCCAAACCAGACCCAGATATTGGGGGACTACTGCTACGGCTCTGCAAGAACATACTAAATGTCTTGCTCCTACTCCCTGAGGAAAACAGTTCCCTGACAGTTGGGGATGGTTATATATAGAGAACTGCTATAGTGAGTGCAGGTGGGCAGATTATATATATATACACACACACACCCCTCCCTACTTCTATTCAGCTCTGGCAATGTAAATGTAACGTACTCCCATTTTAAGCCCCTTTACATGGACAGAATGGTGTAAAGGGGCTTACTTGGGCAGCTATGGGAGGATGTGGTTTTTATTTTGAGCAGACTTTAGAGGTCTTACTTTTTTTTAAAAAAAAGTTGTTCATGGTGGGGGACTGATCAACCCATCCACTGACTGATGATCAGGACCCACTGAAGATCAGGACACAGACTGTTTGGTGCATTTCCCCGTTTGTCAAGTCTCTTTCCCCTCCACCCCCCACAGCCCAGTGACAGCTCACATTTTTGTCTGCTGCCTATACTACATTGTCTCCTCTGCAGTTCATTTTTCTCCCTGGTTATGTTTTTTCCTTCAGCCAGGGGGCAAATGAGCAGTGACCTTTGTAGCTGGCACCAGTGCCTCTCTTGTGGATAGTCCTGAGACAGCCTTTGTGCAAGAGGCAACCAAGTCCCTCCCTTGGGGAGGATGTTCACCTCTTCATAGCAAGCCTAGTCCACTCTCAGTGAATTAGACTTGGTTGTATTCAGTGATTCATCAATTAAGTTCATTTCTAGAAGAAACCATGGTTTAATACTGTTCACCTCTGAAGCTTGGTTTGTACTAAGGAGAGAGAACTGCTTTGGATAAAATAAGAATCCCTCCCAACCCTTCACCGTAAACTCAAACTGAACCTTTTAAGAACCAAAAATATATATATATTTTTATTTTTCATTATATTTTTCCTCTGTGCTCATCTCTGAATTTCTAGGTTCCAGCAGACATGTAACAGTAGAAATACCAAACAACAGGAGTGGAGCTGGTCAAATAATTTGTTGTAAATATTCACTGTGAATTTGGGGATATTTATTTTTCCATTGTTCAGCCAGGTCCAAACAGGTTGACGGTTACTCTGATTTTATTTCTGGCCAAATGGGAAGAAATTATATTCTGATTTTTAAGACTCAGGAGCACTGGAGAGTTGAGATTTGCCTTTCCAGGTACTTACCATAAAACCTGTGAACCAATCACTGATACCTTAAGTCCCCAGTCTTGCAAATATGTACGTACATATATAATCCCAGCCAGTTTACACATACCCTTCAGACATATCTTTGCAATAGGACTACTTATGCTTAAAGTTATGCATGTGTGTAAGTGCATGATTACGGCCTCAGACTCGCTTGATTTTAATTTGGTTTTAAACGTGTAAGTTTATAGACAGTGAAATTCAAACAAAAAAGCAGAACTGAACTTGCCCAAACCTTCCAGTACTCAAGATTCATTTAATCATATTTCATTTAAATTTAGTGCAGCATAATATTAAAACTTGCATTTAGAATCCAAGTCACTCAAATAGAAGGGCCTTACCTGGCAGTGTGCCAGGTACCTTCAAATCCCATTGATTTCAGTGTTTTCTATGTGCTGCAGGCCCTTTTTATTCCAAGGTTAATTTTGACTGTATCAAGTGGAAAACGGGTCACAGTGACATGCAGTGTTAGAGCTGTCCAACTTTATGGGGACTAATTCTGCGAATTATCTTTGCATTACTTTCTCTCTGTTTCTTCTCTTTCTTTGCGGTGTCAATCTAAGCAATCAGGACATGATGAATTCAGCAGCTATCACGCCAAATGATTACTGTGATTTTGTGCAGATGACACTTTCCAAAAACTGATTTTGCTGATATGTGTAGGAATGCTAGTTCAGTCCTTGTAAAGGAGAGTGATGAATGGCATGTACGTCTGGAGTGTATGGTGCTGGCTTCCTGTCACAGAAATGCCACACTCCCCAGTGCTAGTACTGTGATAAGCCTGACTATGTTTAGCAGCTTTTGCCAGCAGGCTGTATATCAGAAGAACCAAAGCTGCCATTTAACACATTGGGTGTTCTGTCAGCACAAAATGCTTAAACCATTAATTGGTCTTGCACAGACTGTTAATGTTAGAGCCAAACATAAATCTAAGTGAGTGAAAAAAGTTATAAACTGACTCCAAACTAAATAATGGGTTGTACTGAGGGAACCTAAAGACATGAATCTCACTGTAGTCTTCTGGTAATGAGAAATGGAGGCCTGTATTTTTACAACTGTTTTAAAGCCTTGTGGGATTTTCAGTCTCCAAGCTGTTGGAACCGAAGTGTATCAGAATGAAGAACTCTGTAAACAAAGTATTTTTTTAAAACCACTGTGTTATTTCTGTGGAGAAGCTGTCCCAGAAGGGCAAGTAAACATCATACTACCACTCAGTCTTAAAGAAATTGGAAGAAAGGGGATAGTGGAAAAACATAAGAAACCCAGAGTAGTTCCTTTGCTTAAAGTTTCTAATTTGGGAATGCAGACAGGATTATTTTTTATGTATTGCGTACTGGATAACAATATGAAAGGATTTAATTCTTGTAAAACTAAACTGGTTCTTTATTGAGAATTTTTTTTGTTTGTTTACAGAGATGCTGCAACTGTAGCCAGCATTCTAGCCTTGTGCACACAGACTGACGCCCTCCTGCGAGCTCTGGTCCTAACCCCAAGTTCCATACAGGTTGCTACAGTACAGTCTGGGGGTCCAATAGGGCCACAGAGACATCAGTGGTCAGATTTCCAGAGGTGATGATCATTCACATTCTATTGCTATGCTCAGCACCTTTAAAAACAAAGTTACAGGTGTGTTCCTTGGATGCCTTCACCCTATTAGGATGTAGCAGACTGCCCATCCATTACATCAGACTCATCCCACAGACTGGTGGGGGACCTACCCCACCCTGCCCCCTTTTTGGTTGTGGGGATAGGGACCTGAAGCTCTACATGTGAGAGGGAGCAGGAGTGAGCAGTCCTGCCAGCAGCACAGAGACTCATATGTAAGAGGCCCACACATAGCTGAACATGGATGGAAGGAAGTATTTTGCTCATCCTGGGCTGCCACCCTGCACAGAGGCCACTTTCAGTCTGAGGAATGCCTCTGGCACTAGGAGAAACTGTCAGAATAGAAACACCCACTATGTATTTGTCAGATGTAACACCCACCTCTTGTCAAAAAGATTTACAAAATATTTGGCAAAAATAGAGTGCCCTCTTGGAAGCATTTCTGGAAAGTGTTTGAAATCCAGAACCCTCCAATCCAGCCCCTTTGAATTTGCTGAAGATGTTCCTCACATACGTTTGCAAAGAAAGAACTAGAAAACATTACCGTGGTAATAGGTATCTGAAAATGAGAGTAAGGTTTTCAATACCGCTCAGCATTAGTTTAACCTCTCTCTACTCTCACGGAAGGGAGGACGAGTTTTACCATTGACTTCAATGGGATCGAAGTTAGGCTGATGCAGAGCTCTTTTGAATATTCAAGTACAAACAACCTTAGTTGTGTTTTCTCCTACTTCATTTTCTGTTAATTACTATTCTGGACTGTGAAATTTTTCTTTTACTTTATTACCCACATGCTCATGGCATCAGATTAAATTTGCATGGGAGGTGCGCGTCAACCTGAGACTATTAATGTTACCTTATGGCTATTTCTATTTCATATTTTGCTTTTTGACAAAGCCCCCAAACTGCGAGTCTCTCTGAGTTTTCCCCATTGACTACTGATGATATTAAGTGGACTGTTCAGCAGCTGTGCCCTACTACCTATTGATTAGTTTATCACATGGCTGTTAATAGGTTGTATTGATATTTTGGATTCATTTCATACTGATTTTGTCAATTTTTCCCATTTTCATGCTCAGGTTCTTTCTTGTTTGAGGAATGGATGCAATTAGTTCAGCTCTTAAAAGCCTCGTTCTCTTATTTGTGATTTAGCCAATGGCTTTATTTATCCAGGCTCCTTCCCATTTCTAATCTCTCTGGTTTTCAAGTGCTCCATCCTATCATCAGGTAGATCCATGGTATGATTCCAGTATTGCCTGTGGACTTTTGAGTGCAAGCAGATCAATAGCAAACAAACAGTTTCCAAATTATGTTCTGTTAGAATTATGGATCTCTCTCAATAAATCTGATTTGGGGTGATTTCCAGATCTGCATTGCTCAAACACATGGTCATTGTTCAAGGAATACATTTTTCTACATATCTAAAAATTCTGGCCCAGATCTTCTGCTGGTGTAAATTTGTGAAACATCTTTGAACTTGATAAATTTATACAGATATATGTAAACCAAGACTCTGGTCCTTTATTGTTAATGAGGAAGGATCCCAAAAACCCATTTATTTTAGTCCAGGCTATACTTCATGTTAGATGCTTATTGGAGAGCAGTACAGAGGTCTGTTGAAAATATTTGGCCCTACACTATAGAAGATTGGAAATATTCCAGAAGTTGTACATCGTCCAAAAGCTGAACTATTTAATGATCATTGTAGGAACTGTATGTTCAAGAATTGTTGATACGTTTCTAACTTCCTGTTCTTGATTTATTTCTGTTGGTTTTGGATAATTCTGAAGATTAATTCTACATTAGCTACTGAAACATACAATCGCAGAAATGTAGGACTGGAAGGGACCTTGATAGGTCATCTAATCCAGTCCCCTGCACTGAGGGAGGACTAAGTATTATCTAGACCAGTGGTTCTCAAACTTTTTTTTTTTTGCCGACCACGTGAAAATTGATGAGGGTCTCAGCGAACCACTTAATGGTCTTTTGAAATGTTGTTTGTACCATTAGCTAACTACTGTAAAGTGCTTTGGATAAAAGTGCTGTATAAAAAAACCACAATAATAAACAACGTTTTTTGTTCTACAAATAAAAGCACACAACTCATATTTTAATATCAGTAGTCTTACCTTTCTAATGCAATGGATATGCCCTCTCCCCCCCGCCGCAGCAGCCATAGCGCTGAGGTTGGGAAGGAGGACCATTTCTCCCTGGCAGCCGCAGCCCTGGAGCTGGAGAAATTCACCTCTCTCTTTGGCCACTGCAGCCCTTCACGCACCTTAGAGGGAACTATCCACGGACCACCTGAATGGAGCTTGCGGACCACAGTTTGAGAATCTCTGATCTAGACTGTCTCTGACAGGTATTTGTTCACCCTGTTCTTAAAACCCTCCAATGACAGAGATTCCACATCCTCCCTAGCCAGTTTCCAATGCTTAACTACCCTTACAATTAGGAAGTTTTCCTTAACGTCTAACTTAAATCTTCCTTGCTACAATTTAAACCAATTACTTCTTGTCCTGTCCTCAGTGGTTAAGGATAACAATTTATCACCCGTAATAATAGCCTTTTACATACTTGAAGACTGTTATCATCATGTCCCACCTCAGTCTTCTCTTCTCCAGACTAAACAAATCCAATTTTTTCCAATCTTTCCTCATAGGTCATGTTTTCTAGACTTTTAATCATATTTGTTGCTGTCCTCTGGACTTTCTCCTGTTTGTCCACATCTTTCCCAAAGCATAGTGCCCAGAACTAGACACAGTACTCCGGCTGAGGTCTTATCAGCACAGAGTAGAGTGTAAGAATTACTTCTCATGCCTTGCTTACAACACTCCTGCTAATACATCCCAGAATGGATGTTCACTTTTTTGCAATAGTATTAAATTGTTGACTCATATTTAGTTTGTGATCCATATAACCCCCAGATCCTTTTCTGCAGTACTCCTTCCTAGGCAGTCATTTCCCATTTTTTATTTGTGCAGTTCATTATTCCTTGCTAAGCATAGTACTTTGCATTTTTCCTTACTGAATTTCTTCCTATTTCAGACCATTTCTCCAGTTGGTCAAGGTCATTTTGAATTCTAATCCTGTCCTCCAAAGCACTTGCAAACCCTCCCAGCTTGGTATCAGCCACAAACTTTATAAGTGTACTCTGTGTGGTTCTGTTTTCAACTGGCTGAGCTATTACTTGTCCCACGTACTCAATTTGTTACTCTTGAGAACTAAGCCTAAGGCCTTATCTACACGGCAAACCAGGATGTGAATCTACAGTGCACCAGATTGCCATGCAGTAATGTCGCACGTGGATGCTGCTACAGCACAATGAAATTCCCAGAGTCCAGTTTAGCATAGTTATTATAAGTAACCACATGTTCCTTTCATTGTTGCCCTCCTAGCCTCTCTCCAGTTACTGCCAATTATTTGATATGTGGATGTATGTCTTTTCTTAAATTAGACTGCAAATTCTTCAGGGACAATACAGCATCTAGCACACTGAGACTAGTCCTAACTGAAATCTCTGGGAACAACTTTATTTGAATTACAGCAAAATGAAAAAAAAAATTCAATTTTGTTTTGCAGTTCATCATGAACTGTGTAAGAAGATAATCCCAGTTTCTGTGTATCAAGCAAGGTGTCTTGTATCTATTTCTTGAAATGTGGTTCACTGGGAGGTAATATTTATATGCTAGACTGTTTTGATTCAGGTTCAGTCTGTTCTTTGTTTACACAGCGGGACTGTATCAGGAGGATGGAGAGGGGATCCAGGCAGGCCGGCCAAATGACTGGCTGAGGATTACAGAAATAACAGAACAATTTGCTGCAAAAGAGGAAAGGTCTCATAAAAAGCAGATTTCAGAACTGCAAATATGAGGCAGTATGCTAAGCTAAAGCTTGGCAGACTCACTCTCTGGCTATAGCTTCCTTATTTGGAAAAAAAAACAGTGATGCTAAAAACAACCACACACACACAAAGAGAAGGAGGGTGTTTTCTGACAGTACTTAGACCCAGATAAGCAAAGGCAGATGACATATGTTATTAATTGGAGGACCACAACCTTGATAGTCTGATAACTGCTTATTCCATTGGAAAAAAGTTAGGATTTATTGAATGATGTTGCTGGTCAATTTTTAATACATTGTGATGTTTAATAGCATAACAAGGGGCTCTCAAACTTAATTTTTTTTTGCACCTCCTATATTCGAAGTACCAAGGCTGCAAAGGAGTTAGGAACTAGAGAATCTATTTTGACAACAAAAACCTTACCCACGAGCAAGGAAAGGGGCAACACCACATAGCAATCAACTATACAGGAAGCTGCACTTTGCTGAAAAAGGTTGTGCTTTGTTCTTGAAAAATATACTGAGTGTCCTAGCATAGTGTTCACCGTATATCACTGTGGGGAACTATCTGCCATTTGATGCAATCTGGGCTACTGCAGGAATATTTCCCATCGTGCACTCCCATTGCATATTGTGAGGAGGGGGAAGGTAAAGGAATGACAGTGCAGCTCCACAGCCCTCACTACTTAGGGGTGTAGCTACTGTAAATGCCATAGGCTAGACATAGGCCCCACTTCAGCAAAGTGCTAAAGCCTGCAGTCAATCAGGCATAAGCATGTGCTTAAGTGCTTTTTTGAATAGGGATGGACATCATCACATGGCTTACATTAACCATGTGATAAAATGCTTTACCGGATTGGGGCTTGAGTCATTACTGTGGACTACATACACATTTATTTAATTTTAAAAGAATGAGAAATCCCAGCTGAATAGAATCAAACCCATAACCAGCCCAAAAATCAGTATGAAGTGTGGTAAAGGGGGCTCTTTTATTACCATGCTAGTATTTACAATATATATCATTGCAAAAAGTTCTGGTACTGAGTGCCAGGGTCTACTTCACACTAAATATGTTCCATTGACAGACCTTTTGTGCCTATTTCTCTGAGAATAGCTGGTCTTCATTAAAGTGGGCTGCACTTTCATTTCTACGTTAGGAGGCAGGGCATGTTTTTCATTGTATAAACATTTCTCTCTTCCCACAAAAATCTCTGTAAAAGAACCCTCATGGCCAGGATGTTAATACTAACAGCGCAAATACACCACTGAAAAACAATGAAATCCATGCTTTACTGATCAACTGTTGCATGTTGTTTTTCTTTATACATGATTTACTTGTACATATTGTAGGTTAACTTCTGTCCTATTCCAAACCATATGTTAAGCAACTTAATGTAACCTGATTGTGTCATGTCACTGGAATAATGATATGATACATATTGTAAGGTTTAAGTAACAGTCTGGTAAAGGTCTTAAGCTTAAAATATATTTCGGTTTAGCAAGGATTTAGGAAAGCAGCAGTATAGTGAACAAATCAGAACTTGTATGTTGTGTCACACTGACTTTAAAATGTCCATCCATTCATCCCCACTGGCATAGAGAGGTGCACACTGCATCTCTGCAGGCTGCACAGCAAGAGCAATTCATTCCTGGGAGAGGACAGCTTTAAACCAACTCACTGGCACCAGGGCCCTCCAACAGGGTCTATACCAGCAGAAGCTGTTGCAGACCATAGATGAATTTGGCCCAGTGTCCTTTGCATTATAGGTTATTTTTTCAGACATAGGCATCTAAAAAATGTGCGCACAAGCTCAAATAGATAATTGTATACACCACAGATGCACTTGCATCCTCAAAGCGCCGCATATTTTCCGGGCACATTTTGAGTTCCTGTGTTTGAAAATGAGATCCTATATGTCTCAGGCAGGCGTTAGTTGTAAATACTTTGTCGGGTGACCAAAGAGAGAAGAGAAAACATAGTAGCTCTGCTGTTGGCTGTATGATACTCCTCTAAAATGTGAGTTGGAATTGAATATCAAAACTTCCCTGAAAATCTTGGTGATATTGTAGGACAAATGTCTCAGCAGCTTCTGCAAGACTCCTAGGCTTTGGCTACACTTACCAGCTAGTTCGACGGCTGGAAATCGAAGTTCTGGGTTCGACTTATCGCGTCTAGTCTGGACGCGATAAGTCGAACCCGGAAGTGCTTGCCGTCGACTGCGGTACTCCAGCTCGGCGAGAGGAGTACCGCGGAGTCGACGGGGGAGCCTGCCTGCCGCGTGTGGACCAAGGTAAGTTCGAACTAAGGTACTTCGACTTCAGCTACGTTATTCACGTAGCTGAAGTTGCGTACCTTAGTTCGAATTGGGGCGGGTAGTGTAGACCAAGCCCTAGGATATAGGCTGTTGGAGTATCTTAATTAGGACTATAACTTTATGAAAATATCTGAGGATGATCCACATCAGGGCTTGGACTATTGCTAGCATGGTTAGCAACAATGATAATCCTAAAAAGAGATAAAAGGCATCTTATGGTCTCATATCACGATACATTGCAAAGAGCCAGTCCAGCATAGTGCTGCTTAACAACGCAATACAAAACAAGTTAGTTGCACAATGTGCTGTTAATTATCTCCTGCCTTGTTCTCATGAAATGGCAAGAACAGACTCTTTTGCTCTGTAAATGGCTGTTCTGAGTTATTAATCTTTGCACAGTACAAAAGGTTCTGACTTAAGTCCAAAACAAATCGCAAAAGCCAGCTACAAAGGTCCAATGCAATGGGGGGGATAAGGCTTCCATGCTCACATTGAAGTGCTGTAATTAAATCCCCAGATACACTGAAAATGGTTTTGAAAATGGACTTTAACGGGTGAGTTAAGCAAAGAATTTTTTTTTTTTAAAAATCACAGTGTGGTATTGCTAAAAAGCTTGATAAAAACGGTAACAAGAAGTGAAGCTGCATCAGATTCTCAATATTTGCTACACAGAATGTTGCACATAAATGCCAATTTTACAAGATTGGAACAACTTTAAATTTTAGGATTTTTCAGTTCTGCAGGTTTGGTCCAGTCCAACTCAAGTTTTTGTAATAGGTTCAGGATCAAAACTCAGATGCATCTCTTTGGTAAACTTCCAGTGTCAATGTTTTGAGGTCAAACAGTATTTAGAATAAGTGCTAATAGCACAAGGTCAGAGAGTTTACTAAGGGTCACAGATCAAGATGGATGATGCATTAAAATGTGTCGAGCAGAAGAGTTCAGCTGCATTTTAAAAACAAATCCATGCTAGAAGCAGGTGAATAATGTTGGTGAATGAGGAGCAGGTCAAATGAATACTAAAATTCTCTATAAGTCTGAAGAAATAAAAACATGTATTTAAGGATATTAAGCAAAACAATCATTTGATTATAAATGCTTTGTGTCAAAGCATAAATCAAAAGAGAGACTAGCATTTGGAAAAAAATAAACTCAAGAGTAAAAAAGAAAAACATATTGCTGAAACATGCTCCACTAATAAACTAATGAAATACTGAGATCTGAGGCTGCTCCAGTCAGTGAACTACATCAGTCACTGCAAATTTTGACTAGCAACTGAATATGGATTACAAAAAAACAAAGTGATCATTGTATATCACTAGGAAAGCAATAAAGACATGCATCCGACCAAGTGGGCATTCACCCATGAAAGCTTATGCTCCAATACATCTGTTAGTCTTAAAGGTGCCACAGAACTCTTTGCTGCTTTTACACATCCAGACTAACACGGCTACCCCTCTGATACTAGAAAAGCAATGGTGGCTCTAAATAAAGTAAAATCTTGAATCCTTTCCACTTGTACTGTTGCTTTTTCCCCCCATTACAACAGAATGCCATTTCAATTAGAGCTATGCCAACTATTAGTGAAAGCAAAATCCATGTGAAACTCATCTCTTTTCAATATCCAATCCAGGATCTCGACAGATCCCCTTCCGTACAGGCTAGGGCTTCCCCAACCCATCCTTTGTGACAGCTCAGGGGCAAGCTGGATCTGTGATCTCTCCCCATGGGCACTCTTTCCAAGTGACAGGCCTCAGCCTGCACTTTCTCCAGAGAGGAACTCCTTCATTCACTCCACTTTAGATTAGCTCATCGGGCTACAACATTCGCTATTACTGTCTCGCCATGATTCCAGAGCGAGCGGTGCCTTGTACCCCCCCCCCCCTTGAAATCTCTCATGAGAGTACCCCTCAGGTGACAAGTTGTTTCTGTCGTTGTTTCATTTCCTCCTTGCTCCCTCCCCCCTCAACAACCTTCTTCGATTAAATTCTATGCAGTCAGCTAGAAAAATATAAACCAGGTAAACTGAGGCACTTTTACTATTGATACAAAATAATACAGATATCTCCTTCTCCACACCCATATTAAGTTGGCTTCTGAGGAGAGGTTGGTGGGCCAGAGGTCCCTCCCCACTGTCATCTTCCAGAGACACCTGGCCCATCTGCTTACCACATACTGCTTCTTCAGGAGGCCAGCAAGTTTGGCCTGTTCCACCTTAAAGCCTTCCAGCATCTTGGGGTGGGGAAGAGGGAAAGGGAACTATTCCCTAATGAAACAGTCTAAATTTCCATATCTTGCGACGCTAGCTACAACAGAATCATAGAATCATAGAATATCAGAGTTGGAAGGGACCTCAAGAGGTCATCTAGTCCAACCCCCTGCTCAAAGCAGGACCAATTCCCAGCTAAATCATCCCAGCCAGGGCTTTGTCAAGCCGGGCCTTAAAAACCTCCAAGGAAGGAGACTCCACCACCTCCCTAGGTAACGCATTCCAGTGTTTCACCACCCTCCTAGTGAAATAGTTTTTCCTGATATCCAACCTGGACCTCCCCCACTGCAACTTGAGACCATTGCTCCTTGTTCTGTCATCTGCCACCACTGAGAACAGCCGAGCTCCATCCTCTTTGGAACCCCCCTTCAGGTAGTTGAAGGCTGCTATCAAATCCCCCCTCATTCTTCTCTTCTGGAGACTAAACAATCCCAGTTCTCTCAGCCTCTCCTCATAAGTCATGTGCTCCAGACCCCTAATCATTTTTGTTGCCCTCCGCTGGACTCTTTCCAATTTTTCCACATCCTTCTTGTAGTGTGGGGCCCAAAACTGGACACAGTATTCCAGATGAGGCCTCACCAATGTCGAATAAAGGGGAACGATCACGTTCCTCGATCTGCTGGCAATGCCCCTACTTATACAGCCCAAAATGCCGTTAGCCTTCTTGGCAACAAGAGCACACTGTTGACTCATATCCAGCTTCTCGTCCACTGTGACCCCTAGGTCCTTTTCAGCAGAACTGCTACCTAGCCATTCGGTCCCTAGTCTGTAGCAGTGCATGGGATTCTTCCGTCCTAAGTGCAGGACTCTGCACTTGTCCTTGTTGAACCTCATCAGGTTTTTTTCTGCCCAATCCTCTAATTTGTCTAGGTCCCTCTGTATCCGATCCCTACCCTCTAGTGTATCTACCACGCCTCCTAGTTTAGTGTCATCTGCAAACTTGCTGAGAGTGCAGTCCACACCATCCTCCAGATCATTAATAAAGATATTAAACAAAACCGGCCCCAGGACCGACCCTTGGGGCACTCCACTTGAAACCGGCTGCCAACTAGACATGGAGCCATTGATCACTACCCGTTGAGCCCGACGATCTAGCCAGCTTTCTATCCACCTTACAGTCCATTCATCCAGCCCATACTTCTTTAACTTGGTGGCAAGAATACTGTGGGAGACCGTATCAAAAGCTTTGCTAAAGTCAAGAAATAACACATCCACTGCTTTCCCCTCATCCACAGAGCCAGTTATCTCATCATAGAAGGCAATTAGGTTAGTCAGGCACGACTTCCCCTTCGTGAATCCATGCTGACTGTTCCTGATCACTTTCCTCTCCTCTAAATGTTTCATAATTGATTCCTTGAGGACCTGCTCCATGATTTTTCCAGGGACTGAGGTGAGGCTGACTGGCCTGTAGTTCCCCGGATCCTCCTTCTTCCCTTTTTTAAAGATGGGCACTACATTAGCCTTTTTCCAGTCATCTGGGACCTCCCCCGATCACCATGAGTTTTCAAAAAGAATGGCTAATGGCTCTGCAATCTCACCCGCCAACTCTTTTAGCACCCTCGGATGCAGCGCATCCGGCCCCATGGACTTGTGCACGTCCAGTTTTTCTAAATAGTCCTGAACCACTTCTTTCTCCACAGAGGGTTGGTCACCTTCTCCCCATGCTGTACTGCCCAGTGCAGCAATCTGGGAGCTGACCTTGTGCGTGAAGACAGAGGCAAAAAAATCATTGAGTACATTAGCTTTTTCCACATCCTCTGTCACTAGGTTGCCTCCCTCATTCAGTAAGGGGCCCACACTTTCCTTGATTTTCTTCTTGTTGCTAACATACCTGAAGAAACCCTTCTTGTTACTCTTAACATCTCTTGCTAGCTGCAACTCCAAGTGTGATTTGGCCTTCCTGATTTCACTCCTGCACGCCTGAGCAATATTTTTATACTCCTCCCTGGTCATTTGTCCAATCTTCCACTTCTTATAAGCCTCTTTTTTGCATTTAAGATCAGCAAGGATTTCACTGTTTAGCCAAGCTGGTCGCCTGCCATATTTACTATTCTTTCTACACATCGGGATGGTTTGTTCCTGCAACCTCAATAAGGATTCTTTAAAATACAGCCAGCTCTCCTGGACCCCTTTGCCCTTCATGTTATTCTCCCAGGGGATCCTGCCCATCTGTTCCCTGAGGGAGTCAAAGTCTGCTTTTCTGAAGTCCAGGGTCCGTATTCTGCTGCTCTCCTTTCTTCCTTGTGTCAGGATCCTGAACTCGACCATCTCATGGTCACTGCCTCCCAGGTTCCCATCCACTTTTGCTTCCCCTACTAGTTCTTCCCTGTTTGTGAGCAGCAGGTCAAGAAAAGCTTTGCCCCTAGTTGGTTCCTCCAGCACTTGCACCAGGAAATTGTCCCCTACACTTTCCAAAAATTTCCTGGATTGCCTGTGCACCGCTGTATTGCTCTCCCAGCAGATATCAGGGTGATTAAAGTCTCCCATGAGAACCAGGGCCTGTGATCTAGCAATTTCTGCTAGTTGCCAGAAGAAAGCCTCGTCCACCTCATCCCCCTGGTCTGGTGGTCTATAGCAGACTCCAACCACAACATCACCCTTGTTGCTCCCACTTCTCAACTTTATCCAGAGACTCTCAGGTTTTTCTGCAGTATCATACCGGAGCTCTGAGCAGTCATACTCCTCTCTTACATACAACGCAACTCCCCCACCTTTTCTGCCCTGCCTGTCCTTCCTGAACAGTTTATATCCATCCATGACAGTACTCCAGTCATGTGAGTTATCCCACCAAGTCTCTGTTATTCCAATCACATCATAGTTCCTTGACTGTGCCAGGACTTCCAGTTCTCCCTGCTTGTTTCCCAGGCTTCTTGCATTTGTGTATAGGCACTTAAGATAACTCAATGATCGTCCCTCTTTCTCAGCATGAGACAGGAGTCCTCCCCTCTTGCGCTCTCCTGCTTGTGCTTCCTCCCAGGATCCCATTTCCCCACTTACCTCAGGGCTTGGAACAGTGCCATGTGAATGCCTGTTCTCACTTTCAGGTGACATTGTAATTAAGAAGTGGGCAGCATTATCTCCCATAAATGTAAACAAGCTTGTTTGTCTTAGCGATTGGCTGAACAAAAAGTAGGACTGAGTGGACTTGTAGGCGCTAAAGTTTTACATTGTTTTGATTTGAATGCAGTTATGTAACAAAAAACTACATTTGTAAATTGCACTTTCACAATAAAGAAATGGCGCTACAGTATTGTATGGGGTGAATTGAAAAATACTATTTCTTTTGTTTATCATTTTTACAGTGCAAATATTTGAAATAAAAAATAATATAAAGTGAGCACTGTACACTTGATCTCAATTACAACACAGAATACAGATATATTTTAAAAAGTAGAAAAAACATCCAAAAATATTTAATACATTTCAATTGGTATTCTAATGTTTAACCGTGCAATTAACCATGATTAATTTTTTTAATCATTATTATTATTTTTTAGTTAATCACATGAGTTAATGGAGATTAATCGACAGCACTACTAGGAACCTACCTGGACTCAAATTGACAAATTATACACAGTTCTTATTACACTAGCTGTAGTGCCATTGATGTGGACACAGTGGCAAAATGAGGACAGACACATGCCTGGAATTAAGTGACAGGCTGCAACTTTATTAAACTTTGACACAGGGGAGGAGTGCTACTCACCCATCACCCATACTCTCCTATACCAGGCATTTAATTGGTTCTAATGCAGGGGTTATTGGGCTCCTTGCCATGTAAATGTTAACCCCCTGCATTAGAGCCTGGCAGTTATCATGTTACCCATAATGCAGGGTGGCTCTCCTCAGCCTATCCACCAGGGCCAGCTGTCTCTGAGCCCTAGCACTCTCCCACCTCACTAGGGGGACAGAGTGTGCAGCAGGGTGGGGACCTTATCACATGAGCCCAAGGCCCATCACTAAAATCCCAGATCTTTTACCTCTGGGAACTGTTCATTTTAATTCTCTTAACCACAAAAAAATGGAAACTGGCCACAAGTTGCAATGAATGAATACCACCACCTCAGGTACTAAGGGCGATCCTACTTAACTCACTGTGGCTTGATGGTGCTGCGAGGAAAGCGAAAAAATCCCTGGTCCTCTACCAATTGGCCTGTGGGAGAAGAAATTCCTTCCTGCCCCCCTAATCAGGCGATTGACTAGACCCACAACATCTGTTAGGCCAGGCTCCTATTTCTAGTTTGGGTGGGTAGGGTGGGTGCTTGAATGGAGCTGAAAGAGGCTCCACATGGCCACTGCACTGGGCTAAATCCTGAGAGCTAGGGAACGCTGGCCAATCAGCACCTCTCCCCCGCTGGCCAGTAAGTGCCAGAGACTCTCTGTTACATACAAAAACTGCACTGAAAATCATGTTAATCGAGGTTGCAAATTCAAGCACATGAAAGTTGCAGAGAAATGCCAGATTTACAGTTATCTATGCAATCTTAATTCTGTACCCTTACTCGAATGCATTATACCAGTCTTATTACAGATCACATACTATTTTTCTCACAGTACCTGCTTCTTTTTAGAGCCCAGGATGAATACACAAGGGGGCAGAATTAATATTGCTTAGGCAACTTTGATTCCGGCATTCCTTAACTTTTGAATACTTGACTTTGAAACCTAAACAACATTTAACATTGTGACTTTTTGTGTGTTACCAACATAAGTCAAGAGTATCTCCAGTGAAGTCAAAGTTACACTGATGTAAAAGCAATGTAAGTGAAACCAGAATCAGACATCCAACATATCCTGCATATACAGTACATCCAACATAGCCTAGCAGATACTTCTATGACTCCTTATCTTCATAACACTGCTGTAAGGTAAAGGAAAAAGAATCCCATTTTACAGATGGGGAACTGAGGCACAGAGATCCTGGCTTATCCAAGTTCATACAGGACATTTGTGACAGAGCCAAAAGTTGAACCCAGGCCTCCCACCCCAAGTCCCAGTCTAGTGTCTTAGACATAAGACCATCCTTCCTCTACACATGTCAAATCACATCCCACATATGGCAAACAAAAAAGAATACCTCTGTCCCTCACTGCCCCCAGATGTATTGTCACATCAGTAGGAAACCCAAACAGACACATTTCATTTTTTATAGTTCTTTCTCAGAATAAACAAATTAACAACAATGTACAAAGCTTTTGAAAAGGCTTCCTGAAATGGAAACTGCTATTGGCGGGATAAATATTTCCCCACAGCCATCCACAAACACTCAGCACCCTTACTAGATTTTTATTTACTGCCGTTTTACTTTTGTTTGTGGTTATTAATCCAATCATTTGACTGGATGCTCTGGAATGCAAATAAAGAATCAGGTAATAGCCTCAGGATGCTGTGGCTTATGGCTCCATTCTGAAAGGTGCTGAGAACACTAATTTCTGACTTACTTCATTCTTGCAGTACCAGGTGATTAGATTGCTTTGAATCTGTATTTAAATGGACAATTTGTGGGAACCTTACTGTATTGACAACAGAACAGTTTTTTCCAGCTACAGATCATGTAAAAGATGATCATCATCATATTACTAGTAAGTGATATTAGCTAAAATAGTTGGAGAATCTCTTCACCCCTGGTTAGTATTTTACTTTTCACAATATGAGCTTTCCTAGTTCAGGCATAGGGTGGGGTTGCTCAAAGAGTTGCAGTGCTTAGTACTCCATTACCAACAGCTGCTTGTAGGAGCTGTCAAATTGCTTGTCTGGGATATAGGGAATATTTGTGAAGAGGGATACCATAATCCTACTTTGTTTCTTTCTGAGTTGGATACACGTTCTATCACTGTTATTTTGTTTCTTCAGCATAAGAGGGTTATTAGAGGAATTCATTCTATACATTACAGTCTAAAGAGAGATGTAGGTTGATACTGGAAGGAAATAATTTATTGAAGAAGTCTCCACAATGATCTATGTAGTCCTAAAAGATATTCAATTCACCTACAGAACAAAGGTACCTGATTCAGAGCACATGAACCCAAAGGAAGTAAATTATTGTTTTTAAAAAAATAAATCAAACACAAAGGGTTACCATAATGAGAAAAGAGCACTACATTGGCAAAACTCAAAGTACCCGTTCTTTAGAGCTGCTGAAACATACAATGAATGGTGAATAAAGTAACACAGACACTGCCATTTCTGCCAAACGCTGAAGAACAAGTTGTAATGTGTTAGATAAACATATTGAAACTTCAAGGAAAGCAGTGATTAAACCACCAAGAAGATAATTATTCTAATGCTTTGGAATGGAAAAATCAAAAACAAAAATCACAGTTTAAAAATGGTGCTGCATTTGCTTGCTTGTTCATAGATGCCCTATTGTCAATGAGATTTAGAAATATGAAAGAAACACAAACACATTTCCTCACTAAAGACATAACAATACATGACATCGCTTTCCTCTGGAAAAGAACTGAATTGTTTCCATGTAAGTTATTGAAAACATACATACGAAGAAAGAGGCCTCATCACACCAAAGACATAACTGAAAAAGCATGACATGACCTTAAGCAAAATGTTAATTAAAACCAATCCACATTTCTTCCCAAGCCCCTAGCAATGTCCTTTTGTCTGACTTTTTAGATCAATTTGAGGCACCTCTCCCTTTTGACTCCACCACTTGGAAAGTTTTTTGTTTATATAACTCAGCACATGAAATTATCTTTTAGTTTCTTGTTCTATTTGCCTAAAATTCAGTATCATTTTGTGACACATTTACAAAATGGTGGAGACTGAGGAAAAAAATGTCTGGATACAAACATATGTATTACATATAACATATTGCACATATTTATGCAAAGCAGCAAGTTTGCTGAGTAGCCACTGTGTGTGCTATTCATCAACTTAGCGCACATATTGGTTTCTGTTTGACCTTTTTTGCATGGAGGTCTCAGCTTTCACCCATTTGAAAGTTTGACCCTTTATTTGTAATATACAGAAATAATGTTATGCTTATTTTCCAATAAGTTAGAGAAAGTGCACTAGAAATTTCAATTCCTAATTCAATTCCCTTACTTTCTCTCTCTGAGAGTGCATTGCCTTTTTTTCCCTTTCAGAAGTTGAAAGAACAACATACCCCTGAAGGCAGAGCCAGGGAAAATGAGACTCATTTCACTCTTACATTCTTCCAACACCACAGGTTCAACAGACAGGAGATTACCACCATATGAAGTACAAAATTACACAGTCCATTTGATCCCTCTTCCACCACTCTCCCAGACAACTTTCCAGTATCTGATTTTAAGGACATTTCTAAATGAAAAGCTAGCAGTAAATCATGAAAGATGGACATTAGCCACAGCTTTTCCTTCTTTTCTGTGAGACTGAACTGTTGAGATTATACAATATATTTAGCCTTTAGTAAATCCCACAAATATTTAGCCATGAATTCCCTACATGTGGATAAATTGTCCATGCAAAGAACTACAGGCAGAGGACACTAGAGGATTTGTGGTTAACCTGAGATATTCACTATTTATAGTCAAAACCACCTAAATAGTCTTACTGGGATTATCTTCTGGTGCAGTGTTCAGGAGAGTAGCATTGTGTGTGAGGATGACAGTTTCCAGGATATCACATAAGAATACAGGGCTGTTCTGGTAAGCCACCCTAAACTCAGGTATTAGAGCCATGTGTAGGTGATTATAGCTGACTCATAATGACAGGTGGAACTCATTCACTCAAATGAGGCTAGAGGGGCTCTGAAGTCTCTCTTCATGGGAAAGAAATCTATGGGAGAGAAATCTAGGGACTAGGATAAAGGAGGTAATGTAAAGGAAAAGCTAAGCTTAGAAAGAAAGTTTAGAATGTGATTTATAGTCTGTATTTTGAGTTACCTATCAAGGAAGGCTATAAATCTAGATTACATATAGTCTGTATGGCAGGAAATTCCACTTGCTTACATCATGTAGTAGGATCATCGTATTTCTGCTCAGGGGAGTACATTTTTTTCCAATCATCTATATGTTCCCATTAATGTTTCATGGGGTGGGGGTTGGCACCTAACTCCACATGTAGGTACATAAATAAAAAATGGCCTGATTTGCAGAGGTGTGGAGCACCCACAACTGAAGTCAATGGGAGCTGGGGCTGCTGAATACCTCTGAAAGCCAGCTCACTTTTTGGCAGCCATGTTGTTAAGGAGAACAATAATCTGTAACATTGTGACTTATTTAAGAAAATGTTTTAAATCTCAATGATTTCACCCAGGGTACATGAAAGTGGTCAGATTTCCATCCATTTTGCACATTGTTACAAGCAAAGCTTGCATCAAAAACGGGACCACTAGACTCAACTTTTGGCTGAACTCTAATGAGATTTGGCATTTTTCTTGTCACACCACCTTCCTCCCTGAATCTTCTCATCCAGTGACTTGGCCTTGCAAGGGGAGATAGGAGCTGGACACATCATTCTCTGGTAGAAGCACAGTCTCTCTCTCCCAGAAAGGTAAAGAGGAGATAAAATGATTGGGGATTAAAATTTGAAATGAAGTTTCATTTTAAGATCTTCAACACAATATACATAATACCATACAAATTATTAGTATTCACATATGCTGTAAACTTGCTTTAAAGTCCAGCAGATTTTCGAACACAAACACAAAAAATCTGCAGAATTAGGCAACATTTCCCATAAATTATTAAGGGGCTCTAATCACATGCTAATCATTTTACAGTAGTACTGTACATAGAAGACCCATTCTGCACATGCAAAGTGCCCTGGAAAACAATTTAATTTTCAGACACAAAACTTGTGCTACTGAGTTAAAAAAGCCAAACTAACTTTTGAGGCATGAACTGAGACAACATGACATATGGTAATTCATATGTGATGTAAAAGGCT
Source organism: Trachemys scripta elegans (assembly GCF_013100865.1). Lineage (NCBI taxonomy): Eukaryota > Metazoa > Chordata > Testudines > Emydidae > Trachemys > Trachemys scripta. Next base: position 54,616,793 of record NC_048302.1, read on the forward strand.
TTTTATCTGCTGAAATAAACCACTAAACTACAACTAATCCAAAAAATTACATTCTGCAGATTGAAGTATTCGGCAGAGAGATGCCAGACTGTACAGGAAAGAAACCAAGAATCAGCAAACAACAGCTAAATCTCTGTTACACATCTGATGAGTTGAGCCTCTGCATAACATCCAGTTTTGTCCAAAACCACCCACTGAACAATGAGAACAATGTCACTGTGGAAACTTAAAAATGATCCCCCCCCCTCCGAAACATTGATTTGACAGGTTTCAGAGTGGTAGCCGTGTTAGTCTTTATAAGCAAAAAGAACGAGGAGTACTTGTTGCACCTTAGAGACTAACAAATGTATTTGGGCATAAACTTTGGTGGGCTAAAACCTACCTCATTGGATGCATGCAGTGGAAAATACAGTAGGAAGATATGTATACACAGACAACATGAAAAAATGGGTGTTGCCATATCGACTATAATGAGACTAATCAATTAAGGTGGGCTATTATCAGCAGGAAAAAAAACGTTTGTAGTAATAATCAGGATGGCCCATTTCCAACAGTTGACAAGAAGATGTGAGTAACAGTAGGGGGAAAATTAGCATGGGGAAATAGTTTTTACTTTGTGTAATGACCCATCCACTCCCAGTCTTTATTCAAACCTAATTTAATGGTGTCCAGTTTGCAAATTAATTCCAATTCTGCAGTTTCTCGTTGGAGTCTGTTTTTGAAGTTTTTTTGTTGGAGAATTGCGACTTTTAGGTCTGTAATTGAGTGACCAAGGAGGTTGAAGTATTAAAACTGGACACCATTAAATTAGGCTTGAATAACTTGAACTTACCCCTGTACACTTTCTTATCATCATCTCTCTGTGTTCAACTCAGGCTGTTTCCTCCTTCTCCTGGACACCAGCAGATGGAAAATTGGGAGCATAGGAGAGTTGCCCTGCTCCCAGTTCTGATGCCCAGCATGATAGCTGCCTCTGGTAGCCTAGAAGAACAATTGCAGGAAGCGTTCTGGAGTATGCTCACTCCATACTGAACCTTCAGAGAGTTTTCCTGTCAAACTCTAACATGTACCTATTAAGCATGTGATGGTGATTATTAAAGGCCTATAATTCAGACAAATTTTAGGTGATTTGCCCAGAGACAGTAAAAGACACATACCTGACCCCAGGCACTACAGCAGGGTTCGGCAACGTTCGGCACGCAGCTCGCCAGGATAAGCACCCTGGCGGGCTGGGCCAGTTTATTTACCTGCTGATGCGGCAGGTTCAGCCGATCGCGGCCCCCACTCGCCGCGGTTTGCCGTCCCGGGCTAAGGGGGGTGGCGGGAAGCCGCAGCCAGCACATCCCTCGGCCCGCGTGCTTACCCTGGCGAGCTGCATGCTGAACGTTGCCGACCCCTGCACTACAGCATCTCAACAATTCATAAGAATTTTTATAATTGGAAAAACAATGCTTTTTTTCCCCTAGCCTTGATATCAGAAACAGCTAAGCCATTTTTAGAGAAACTTAAAAAAAAAAAAAAATCAGTCAAAGGCAGATATCCATTATGGAAAATTTCAGCCCGAATGATTGAAGCTTGGAAAAACTATAAGCTACTGGAAACAAAGTCTTGTAATGGAATGTGTTAGGGAACTTTAACTGTAGGCAGTTCTGCCATCTCCACCTATAGCAACAGTTTTCCACACCAGAAATGCTCTCTTGTTATGTGGCTACGATGCTATATTCTGCAAATGGCTAATGCAGGCATTTCTCGATTAAATATTATTTAATGTCTCACAGCAAACTCTGTGAAGGTCTGTTATTGTAAGAAAATCGTGGATTCTGAATTATGCTAAAATCAGCAGATTTGTTACAGGGCGCATTTTAAACTGTCTTTAGTAAGTTACACACAGCCCGAGTGGGCCCCCAGATATTTAACTAGCCACATAATACTTTGTTTAGCTGGAATTTCTGCAAGGAAATGCTTCCTTCAGAAACTTTAAGCGTCAAAATTCGTACTGAAGTCCCCCCTCCCCTCTTTGCAACAGATTTGGGGAGAGTGAAGCATTTCTCTTGGAAACTGAGTATAATTATAACTAATAATCCCCTTCTCCTTGGAGCAAGTCATTGACTTCCCTTCATTTTAGTGTGGTTGGCTGACACAATTCAAATATAATTACTCGTTTTGCATGATAAACTCCAGCCATGTGAGCAAATATGTCTCGTTTTCAAGTTTGGCTAGACAGCAGCTGTAATAAAGACCTTTCAACCACTGCTTCAGCCCACTGCCTTTGGATCTTTCCTAGACAACAAAACTGCCTTCTCTTACTCTCGGACTTTTTCATACATCCTTATTAAATAAACACCCAATCCCCTAAAAACCTATAAACTTAATCAACTGGCTGCCAATCACAATGTTTCTGCTGTCAGTACTACATGATGCACGACGATAGGATTTAAATGTTAAGGTTGATGGTGGCTTTTAAATTAAGATTTATTAGACAAACTGAATTGTCCCAGCCATTCTAAATGCAAGAATGGTGCATAGCTGTTATTATGTAAGTATAGTTTTTCCCCCATGTATGATTTCCTGAACTCTGATGGGTTGTGGATAATCTCATTGGAATAATCATCAGTAGGCTCAAAGAGAGAAATTGGGGGCCCCAGTACGTTTGCACCTCCTCCCATTTCACCCCCATCTCACTCCAGTTACTGATTTTTTGGGAAAGACCTGAACTCAGACCCCACCCCTTTCTCCCACCTTGTCAGCCCTGATCATCAGACCCTGCCACCCATTTAAATAATGCTTTACTCCACGAGCAGTTTCATTTAAACCAATTTGGAGTTAGTTACTACTCAGCACTAGTAAAAAGTACAGAATTGGGCCCGTTATGCTTACATCTCAATAAGATCTCAATATGGGAATCCTGGTACTATAACTGGTATATGGCCAGCTCTTAGTAGCCAGTCAGAGTGCAGACGTTTGAAAAACTGATAGATTGCAACGCTCGATACTCTGGCTCCTACAAGGAGTGGGTCAAGGAACTAAGCGGGTTAATGTCTCCTCCACCTATCTCTCCTATATTCTGACAGGTGCTGAGCACCTGGAAGTTTACTTCCACATAAATGGGGTTTGGAGGTTCAGCTCTTTTCAGTATTTGCAATGTCTGAGTCAAAACCAAGACATGCCAAAATGTGTGAAACTAAAACTAAAATCTAAGAAAAAGTTTGATTTGAAGTTTAGTTGTCAGGAAGGATTATGTTTCAGAGTGGATAAAATGGGACAAAACGATTTATCCATCAGCACTTAAGAGACTGGGAAATTCCCAGTGGGAGTGCAATAGCAGTTCCAAGCACAGAGTGGAAGAAGAATCAGGCTCTTAGACAGGCACAATTATTATATTCACACTTCTGCAGAAGGCAACATGTTCCCAGCAAAGTGTGTAAGCTATAGTTACTGTAAGTCTGGCTTTCATACACCACGGATTATTAATGGACTAGTGTTTAACAGAAAGGGCCAAATTCATTACTGCTGTAACACCACTGAAGTCAATGAACTTACATTGGGGATAAATATGCTGCAGAGTGCTTACAGAGCCAGATAATCCACTAATATCTAATCATGGTGTTTTGAACTGAGGCTGGCTGGCTGTGTCAGTGTAACCCAAACCATAAAATTAATTAGAACAAGAGGTTGCGAGCTCTGGATTCAGGGTGGGTTTTTTGTTTGTTTGTTCATTTTTGTGTGCTTTTTTTTTTTTTAAATACAAAACCAAACAGCATAGCAGAAAATTCTCCCTGGTTACTTATTTAAACAGGAAACAACTCAGGAGAAGTTGTACAACAATATGGTAGAGAAACAGGGCACTCAGAAGAAGCTGCACAATGTTTTTAATCAGTAAGGCTGCAGCATTGAGAGAAAGCATCGTGGAAATAGAAAAAGGAAAATAGGGTGTATTTGCATAAATCACTTGAAATTAGGCCCTTGTTGCAGCATCTGGTATACGCATATGCATTGGATGTCAGCTGAGTTACATTTTTTTCAAGGTGACATTGGTGCTTCTCTTACCAAATTTGATACAACTGACAAGTGTTTTCATGTAAGGGGGATATATACCTCCCATCACCTTGTCAAGCTGAGTGAAGGCAAACTCCAACATATTCCCTCTCAAGTGTTGAGGTGGTTCGGAGTCATTAAAAGCCATAAAAGTTAGACTGCAGCAATGTGCTATGCATACTGTATGAACTCAGCCAAGGCTGTCCTCCTTGAAGCAGGTGAAGGCTCCAGTTCCCAGCCCTCTCAACTCTAACTCAGACGGAGGCCCAGAACCTGGCTGAGCTTGAGCTTTTTTTAAAAAAAAAAAAATATGCCTTTGTAATTTCGTGAGAACTGTAAATATCACTTCGGCCAGTCTCCCTGCTTTCTCATTAGACAAATATCTAACAGCTCTTTCATTCACCCAGAGTTTTCCCAAACATCTGACGGTGATTAGCACTACCCTACTGTCAGCTATTCCTACAGCTCACTCCATAATGACATTGAGTTTCCTACTAACAATGGTAAACAACTTTAAACAAAACATGTTTCTTACACAACACCCCTCTCCTACCGCAGCCCCAACTTTCACATCAAAGGGTGTAATTTATCTTGGCTATAATTAAAAAAAGGCCTCAGAGGATGTGAAAGCAGATTCAGAGAGCAATTAGATTCTGGTAGATTATTATAAAGCAATTTGATTAAGAAAAAGAAAAATAAACCATGTGATTCAAAATGTGTAGTAGTGAGGTGTTACCGCTAGTCTTTGCTGCCATTGTAAAATCATGCTGGGCTATAACTTTTGGCTTGATACCAAGTCACATAATGCTCAGGCACTGTGCTGATGAATGTGCTATAAAGTTCTAGACAGACAGATAGCGTTACACCATTTCGATATGCGTAAAGATATCTACATTCTAAGGAGCAGTTCCCAGCCCGTGTAAATAGTTACCGTGCCAGTGACCAAGTTTATTTCCCCTAAGAGTTTATTTTTCTTGAAGTGTCCATTCATGAGATTTTTGTTCTATGAAAGAGACAACACTATAAAATTGCTGTTTATTACTATTAAATGTAGGAGAGCTGAGAGGTAGGAATGTCTTGTGGTTAAGGCACTAAATTGGGACTTTAGTGATGCGGGTTCAGTTGCCAGCTGTGTTGCAGACTTCCAGGGAGACCTTGAACTAATTATATAATCTTTCCCTGACACTGTCCCCCCATCTGTAAAATGAAGATAGAAATATTTCCTCTCTCACATCCTTGTCTGATTATAATATAAAAAAAGTAATCACGATTAATCGCACTCTTCAACAATAACACTGCTCTACAGCCAAAATGCTTCTGAAAGCAATGTAGTCAAACTTTACTAATTCTGGGTCACTGAGAACGAAAATGATGCTTAAAATTGTTGATTGGCTCTAGTTTTCAAGATATGCTATTGGGTCAGTGTATACGACCCTTGACTTGGGAATGGCGGAGGATAAGTGAGTTATAAAGGGAAGGGATCTCAATTTAAATCAGAAAAGACTAAAATACATCTTTGACTGGATCTATGAATAAATCTATGACTGGGTTTGGACAGTACTTGCTTTTTAGGCAAAACAATGAATGATGCAATCTGAAGCTGGTATTGCGTCATACATGATATGAATTGCATCATGTTATTCCTAGAAGTCATGGATGATGCAATCATAATGAAGCTTACATCACTCTGCTGAACAAATTGCCCTATATCAGCTCTAGAAATCATACAGTGTCGTGCTCTCTTATTTGTCAGTGTTTGATTTTGCAAAGGGACACATTTCTGTTTAGCCAAAGTGAGCAGAGATGCCTCGTACTTGTGTGAACAGTGCAGATAACTTCTGCTATGTTTGTGGTGAAGTGATTTTTGCATCACAAAAGCGCAGTATAACCACTATGGTTAAGAAAACCTATCACCTTTATTTTGGCCGCAAAATTGGAGATCAGGACAAGAGGTGGGCCCCACACATATGCTGCAACACTTGTGCAACAAATCTTCGCCAGTGGTTGAACAGGAAAAGGAAATCTATGCCTTTTGCAGTGCCAATGATTTGGAGAGAGCCAACAGATCATACCAGCAATTGTTACTTCTTCATGGTGCCTCCAGTTGGGAAAGGTGTGTCAAAGAAGAAAAAGTGGACTGTGCATTATCCAAACATTCCATCAGCTACACGCCCAGTACCCCACGGAGAAGGACTGCCGGTTCCTGATGCACCAGAATCATTCTCACTTGAGTCAGACGAGGAAGAGGAAGAGGATGAAACTTCTGGTCCTGAACCATGTCACAGGACCCACATTGTCTCCCATCCTCCTCCTCTGAACCACACCTCATAACACAAGGTGAACTGAATGACCTTGTCAGGGATTTGGAACTACCCAAGAGTAAGGCAGAGCTGTTGGGCTCCAGACTACAGCAGTGGAATCTCTTGGCAGGTGATATTAGGGTTTCCATGTTCCGTGACCGTCAAAAGGATCTTGTCCCATTCTTCTTCATGGAAGGTGATCTTGTAGCCTGCAACAACATCGATGGTGTGATGGCAGCCCTCAACATTGTTCATGATCCAGATAAGTGGAGACTGTTCATTGATTCATCGAAGACGAGTCTTAAAGCTGTTTTACTGCATAATGGCAATGTTTTGCCATCAATTCCAGATGGTCATGCAGTCCATATGGAGGAAACCTATGACAACATGAAACAACTTTTGAGGTGCATAAACTATGACCAACATCAGTGGCAGCTTTGTGGCAATTTGAAGGTTGTTGCTCTCTTGCTTGGTCTGCAGACTGGATACACAAAGTACTGCTGTTTTCTCTGCGAATGGGATAGTCGTGCAAAAGATTCCCACTACATCAAGAAAGATTGGCCACACCGACAGTCATTGGAGCCTGGGAGGAAAAGTGTTCAGCATCCACCACTTGTTGAATCAAGGAAGATTTTGTTACCACCCTTACACATCAAGCTGGGTCTGATGAAGAACTTTGTCAAGGCCATTGACAAAACACAAGCAGCTTTCAAGTACCTCTGTGGAAAATTTCCAAGGTTAAGTCAAGCTAAGATAAAGGAAGGTGTCTTTGTTGGTCCTCAGATTCGTGAACTTCTTCGAGATGATGCATTTGACCATGCACTGCGTGGCAAGGAAAAGACAGCATGGAAAGCCTTCCAGTTAGTGGCAATAAATTTTCTCGGAAACAACAAGGCAGACAACTACAGGTTGTTGGTGGAAAACCTCCTCAAGGCATACAAAAGCCTTGGTTGCAACATGTCACTAAAGATACATTTTTTGCACACTCATCTAAATTTTTTTCCACCGAACTGCGGAGCAGTGAGCGACAAGCACGGCGAGCGATTTCACCAGGACATTACAACAATGGAGAAACGCTATCAGGGCAAATGGAGCCCATCAATGCTTGCAGACTATTGCTGGACAGTGACAAGAGATGCTCCATTTAATGAATACAAGAGACAAGCCAAGAAGCGCCAAGTAGACACTGAATAGGACTAAACTATGTACAGAATAGTTTTTTGCCTTTTGTTTCATAATAAATTTTATTTATATAACCCTTTTGCTGATTTTTAAAGTGTTACATAAACAGGACAGATGAAATATTATCAAGTAAAGCAACCATAAACACATGAAAAGACCTAGGTTTACAATTTATGATTAAAACTCTACTATCTACACAATATACATAGACATAAAATGTAAAAACTTAAATATTTTAGAAACAGTAGCCAATCAGTTGTTTTAATTGTCATATTTGAATTCAGCCCATCAAAATACATAATAAATAGCACATTTTATCTCTGAAGCAGAGGACTTCTCAAAAATTGTAGACCAGTGTTATAAGCTCTTCAGGGCAGGAATTGTCTCTTACTATATGCTTGCCTGGTGCCTAGCACAATGAGGCCCTGATCACAGTTGGGGCCTGTAGAAACACTTTAATACAAAACACTAAATAATACCAAGATTAATAATGTAAGAATATGCTAGAGCTGAGAATCGTATAATGCAATCAAAAGCCAGGAGGTTCCAAAAGTTAAAGATTTTACGAAAACGTTACCTCAGCCAAATTGCAAAGCTTTGTAGTGCAGATTACATACCAAAGAATGATTTATTAAGGTTTGCATTTAACAAGGCAAATGGAAGTAGCAAATACTCTATTTACATAATCTTGTTAAGTTAATGTTGTGGATAGTAGAAACCTTTATTGCTGGATTTTTCTAATTTTTGAATGCTTGGTCTTGTGACATTAATATTGCACAAACACTAACTCGTGTAGTTAATTTCCCTGATTGCTTTTAAGGAAGAGAAGAAAATGTGGGCAAAATTGCTTTCAAGATGCCTTAGTGCTTTTAAATTGCTTTAGCAGCATAAATTTAAAGGGACACAATCAATTTGAAATCTAGTTAATTTGTAAAACAATGAGCTAAAAGTAGTTTTAGCTATTATACCTGCTCCTGAGTGCTCTTCTAATTTTTTAGTTTTAGAAACATTTTCCTGTTTTAAAAAAATGTTTTCCTTTCCTTTGCTGATGTATGAAAGACCCACACAAACAGGTGAAATAGAAAGTCTACACAGAGAAACAGTAAAACTGATTATGCACAAAGTACAGTCAAATGCATAAGCAAACAGAGTGGAAAACACAGATTTTTTTTTAAATGCTATGAGTTCATTCAATTGTAGTAATCTTAGATGTTACTTGTAACAATAGTAATTTAAAAAAAAAATTCAGAAGCGTGATTGTATAAGTTGATCATGTCCTTTAAGCGAGATACACTAAACTTAGGAGGGCTTAACTAAAATAGGACTTAATAAATACATATGTAAAATGTATCTGTATATGTCAGATGGCCTTACCTAATGGTGTTCTTATCTATTAATGTCCAATATGCTAAATTATTCTACTATGTCTGGGCAAAACCATCAGCCTTAAAAATAATGAACTAATCTTTCTAAAATGTAAATTAATTTTTATTCTCAAATTAGGACTGTAAAACAAGCCAAGTTTGAGATTTATAACAGCAGTTTTGTTTGAGTTATGTAAGCACAAAAATTTCAGTTGGAGTACATGGAGAATATACATGTCCCATACACCTGTAATTCAAACAGCTGAATTGATTTTGCTCAAATTTTCCAAAAAACTAGACCATTGGGCTAAGACTAGGTATCACAAATATTAAACAAGAATTTATCTGAGAAACTTAGAAGCTATGAATCAGTGAGTTAAAATGGAAACTGTAGCTAAACCTTAACTTCAGCATTTTCAACTAGCCAAAGTTATACCAGGAGTTTTTATGATGCTTTAGAATGGAAAGGCTACAAACATTATTTCTTACACCATTACTCCATTTTCTGGATGAAGTCATGATACTCAATCCCTTTTTGCTGGTGTATATTTCTTCCCCTTATGTTTTTTCCAATCAGGACAGTTTAGGATCATTTTGACATACATAAATTCTTAACAGAGGGTAAGGGCCATGACCAGAGGTCAGTACAACTGGGTAATTCCCTATACCTCATTAAAATCTTCTGGGCCAATAACAGTATTGAAATGGACTGGACTAATATGTATAAGGATATTTAAATCCTTGCAGGGACCGATTATAGTAAAATAATCTACAAATTCCTTTCTAGAACAGGAAATAATGTCCCCAAAGCAGTATGAATTACATACAAAGGACATAATCTATTAAATATCTCGCCAAGTGAAAAAACTTGACTGTCAAGACTATGTATATCATTAAGGCTCTAGTCCTCCAATGCAATCTACTATGCCTTGCACACATGCAGAGACCCACTGAAAACAATAGAACTCTGCCTGGGTGCAGGAATCTGTTTTAGTGGGTTACAAGCGGGACTGGGTCCTTTGTCAGAACAGATTGCTTCTGCTGGAGTGGAAGGTGTACAATAGCATACAAGTACAATTTGGGCCATGTCTACGCTTCAGCTGCTAAAGCAGCACTCCAGCTGTGCTGCTATAGCACCAGAGTGTAGATGCTTCCTACAGCGACGGAAGTAGGTTTTCTGTGAATGTACTTAGTCCATCTCTCTGAAAGGCAGCAGCTGGGTCAACAGAAGAATTAGTCTGTCGACTGAGTTGTGCTTATACCAGGGCTTAGATCGACCTAACTATGTCTCACAGGGTACAACATTTTTTACAGCCCTAAGTGACGTAGCTTGGTTGGTCTGATTTTTAAGTGTAGACCAGGCCTCAGTCTCCACACAGATGAAAGATGATTGATGTGGATAATAAAGTGAATGCGGTATAGTGTCTTGGTGTGCTTGGGGAGGATAAGGAGCTGTGTGTGCTGTGATCTTTGATAGGCAGCCAGTGAAGCAGATTTCATTTATAAGAAGGCACAGCACCACTCCCAATCCTCATACTCTAGCACTATGCCATCCAAATTTTTGTTTTAATCCAGCTCAAAAATAACAGTCATTTTATCAACCAGACCATCATAGTAGGATTCTTTTCATTCACAGCATTATAGAGATACAATAAAGTATCCTGAAAAGATAGCAATACATGAATCAATGTCACATGAACACAATAGAATGAATTTACCATGGCATGCAGCAGTCCTTCCATGCTGCATCAGAAGTGCGGAATCTCTTAGAAGAATAGGCTCATGTGCCAAGGTATAAATTATCCCAATTCTTAGACTATGAAAATGAAGAAATGAACTATCATATGTACCAGCTTGTTGAACATTGGTTCAATATGACTCACTTTGCAAAAAAAATGCTATTCACTCTGTAAAAGGACAACATATTAACAAGGTGTCACAACCATCAATAACCTAATCCCATCCTATTCATATATTCTTGTTAATTTCATCAAAAACAGTCCTGAAACTCTGAACTGATTTCTGCTTTTGCCTTGATCAGACTGTGTGTTAGGATTGGGACTAGTTCTTTATGGACATTTATCAGTTAACCAATTATGACTCTCAGTGTCCTACAGCTATAAAAACAAGTATCAGGTACTGATAGCAATCATGACAACAGAATGTGCATGGGAGTTGGAGAAAAGGACCTATTCAGTGGGAGGATCTGGAAAAGGAGGTAGGAAGCAGGCAACAGGAGAGAAAGGGTAGGAGGGCATCTGGGACGAAGGCTGAGGTGGAAGGAAGTAGGCTAACAGTGAGAGGCAATTTTAAGAATCCACTAACAGACCAAATTTTGGGAATCAGAGATGTCTGAATACAAAACTAGAAAAAAAAATCACCAAATGAATGTATAATCAAGACTGCTTCAGGACTCTTCCCATGTCTATCCATATTTTCATAGTCAGCTCTGAAACTGGATTTAGACATTTTATTAAATATTTTTTGTTTGAAATACTTCTTTAATACTAGAGCTGAGCAAATAACACACAATAAATAATTTATTCAATGAATGCAGCCTGCTTTTCTGTTTGCTAATTGTCTGCAAGCAACTTATGACTGTATTGAATTTGTTTGTTCTATGAAATTATTTGCCAAATAATTTGTATCAATAATTCTTGATCTGTAGACTGTCAACAGCTAACTATGATGGTCTCAAATTTGAGCTGTGCAAGTTACATTAGTCCAATTCACATGGTATTGTTCTGATTTCCTAATTAGATGAGTGTAACTTTTAGTCAGTTTTCTAGTGCTTGAGTGCTCAGAAATACTTATGATTTCAAAATTCTCTTTCCACAATTATTCTCTAATATGAACTTAAGATTTGCTCTGTCCATGAACATTCCTGTAAGTTCATTTTCTGAAATACACCTCTACCCCAATATAACGTGACCCGATATAACACAAATTCAGATATAATGTAGTAAAGCAGCACTCGGGGGGGGGGCAGGGCTGCTCACTCCGGTAGAAAAAGCAAATGAAATAGGGGTGCAAACACAGCCAAAATACATTTGATTCTTTATGCGAGAGAATGTTTTCAAAAACACTTTGATTTTATTCTGTGCTGCCAATTCTATTAGGAGTCTTATGATATTTGTTGTGCTTCTTAAAGTTGCAGCTCTTGGAATCAAATGAATACCTGAGAACGTTAGGTTCATTTAAAAAAAAAAAATCTGATCTTCATGGTTGTAGAGAAGTTTGAAAATGTCATCTAACTGTATGTGAAAGTTACAAAACATTATTATTTAAACCTCTCATGATTTTGAGGACATGACTCATGTTTTTTGAATGACTGGGCTCGTCAATACTGTGTATTGAATCAGTTGTATCTCATACTCATTTAAAAGGAATGTGTGTAAGCAAAGACTAAATCCATCTTTAAATGGTGTAGGAACAGGAACCAATTAGAGCCATCATCAGTTATTTGCTATCCAACAGGACCCACTCAGTTCAAAGCAAGAGAAAAGGGTGTGGAGTAGATAAACCAAAAGATAAGGAAACATTAGAAAACTAAGGCGCTCCTCCCCAAATGAACAATGAATGTGGATTTATCAAAACAAAACACAGACTATTTTCCAAAAGTCAGACATACAAATTAAAACAGCCCAGACATCTTATGCAATTGGCACTTAAACAGCAAAAAAACCCTCCAGATGTCCCTGACCTGGCCTGTGTGAGAGAGAGAGAATCTTTACATAAGAAAGAACAACCATCTCCATCCAAAGAGACAGACAGGCTTTTCACCTGCATCTGATGTGCCGGTGCTCATGTTGCACATAATTGTTTCTTGAACAGAAATATTTATTGTGTCCAATGCACAGTAGTGGGGATTGGGTAATCAGAGTCTGCATTTCTCCTTGACTTCTCACGTTTACTAGAGTATTGAGTTGGAGCATGTTTCACGATGATGCCCTTTGATTGGTTCCTGTTGTAGACTCCAAGATGCCGTGCAATTGATCAGCTATATTTCTTGGTCTTCTGAAATATTTGTCTTTTGGGGATCAAAATTAATTATTCCATTCCTGGCAGGTGAGGAACTAGACTGTCCCATACACCGCCACTAAACAGTTTGCAGTAGTGTTCACATGCCAGCTTTTAGGGTCTGAAAGTGCCAGCATCACACTGACCAGCTCGGAGAGTGTTAAGGAGACTACCACAGCATGATAACCCCTTCCATAGGCTAAATCCATCTCTCATTTACACCACTGCAATTTGTCTTCTGTGTTCTAAACCTTTAAACAGTGAGACGTCTCCATTCCAAGCTGAAGCAGGAATTGTCACTCAGATGCAGTGTGCGACAATGCCGACACAACCACGCTGTGGGGAATGGGATTCTCTAGAACAAATTATTCTTAATACATTATGTTATACAAGACAAATGAGGCAGCAGTAGGGAAAAGGGACAGTGGTGGTGTTACATTTGGACTGTAAACAAGTATCCATGTTGTAGCCAAATGTCAGGTGTAAATCCCTCAAAGCAGCAAAATTCTAACCTCCTGTCAATGGAGCTCCACCCATTTATACCACCAATTGTTTTAGCCTGGAGTTATAACCACACTGCTATATGATGAACTTACATTAACACAGTTTTTCCCCCTCATCCTTAGTAAGTACAATAAAACAGTTAAAATATGGCATTTATTTTTAACAGGAAAATACTTTTGATTATTAACTAAGTGCCCTTTATAACAAGCAGAGAGTAATGTTATCTGTCACAGTGGCCTTCAAAATAAGAGCACAGCAAGGATGAGACGCAAAAGTTAATCAGCCACTGATTAAGCTAAAGGAAGATGATCTGCTTGTAACGGAAACAATTAAAGGAAAACCAGAATTGCTATGCAAATAATGTTACATCATTGTACTACGGCAAAAACAGTCTTGAGTAACAAAATCCCAGCTGAATCCCCCTTCGTAAGCTGACTACTGTAGGCCTTAACTTTACTTCATAATACTGAAGAGTGTTTTTCTTTCCCTAAAGTTTAGGTTCTGATATTTTTTATTGAGAAGCAGAGTGGCCTAGTAGCTAAGGCACTGACAGGACTGAGAATCAGGAGACTGGGTTCTCTTCCCAGCTCTGCTATTTCCTGTGAGGTTGGGTGAGTCACTTGTCTCTCTGTTTCCCTTCCCACCCTTTTTCTGTCTTATCTATTTAAACTGCACGTTCTTCAGGGCAGTGACTGTATGCTTGAACAACACCTAACACAACAGGGCACCACTCTCATTTGGACTTCTAGCCACTGCTGTAATAAAAATACCTTTTGCAAATGATTGTTTTTTGTAAATTGTATCTTACAATAAATTCAAATAGCACAGGAAATAAAAATGAATATATAAAACAGCTATGGGAAAACATTCAGGAGACTTGGGAATAGCCTGTAATCCCCACTTTCTAAACACAGTGAGAAAGGTGGATTGATTTACTATTCCAGAGCTGCAGAGCACCATCTGTGCATCCACAACAGCCTGCTGGCTCCCAGTTGTTGGCCAGGAGTTCAGCCTTGGACAGGATAATTTTCTGACCCTCTTGTAGAAGTATGTTGCATGAGCACATTTTAAAAAAGGGGGAGGGGGGGCAGAGTAGACTTGGGAAGTGTGATGGAGTCTGGGTGGAAGAATTACTATAGTAAGAAAACCTTTTATTTATTTTTTTAAACAATCAGATTCAGAACAGTATTTAAGTACCATAAAGTGATTGTGGCAGATTTATAATCAATAGTCCAGAACATGAAGTGAAACTTTTTAAAATTTTAGTCAGCTAGAGCTTTTTTTTTCATTCTAATATTATGCTTCCATGCCCTTCCTGTCCATCCATCCTTTAACACATTAATACCTCCCCTCCCCCCAAGATAAAACCAAGGAAAGAGAGTTAGAGATATGAGTTGCCATATTGAGCTTGAATTAAGTAACAGAAAAATTATTCTGGGCTATCAGCCAGATATGATGCTGATCCCTTGATGCTTCAATATTTGGCTTAAAAAAAAAAAAAAAAAAAAAAAAAGCAAACAGCACTGCGTGAGCTACATGAAATCAAACACAGACAAATCATTTCAAATATTACACACTGGCATCTAATGCTGGAACACTTAACACTGCTAGTTAGGTCTGGGACTACATAGTGATGGCAGGGCAAACTGTGTACGTGCATTGTGGGAGTTCCTCTTTGATGGCTGCTGAGATGTGATTCTCTGTTTGTCTGAGACTGTGAGCAGTAAATGATGTAAACATGAGCTTACCTGCCTAGGAAGTGAATAAGTGAAGTGTTGCTTCAGGAAACACCAATGTGTTCATCATCTAATCCACTTTAAACACCTGGTTTGGAACAATGACGGAAGGGGAGGGGAGGAGTTAGCTCCATTGGAGAAATTATATCTTGAAAAACTAAATTTGATTTCAATATTATAACCAGTTATATAAAATTATCATTGTCCCAATGCCTGCTCCAACATCACCAATAAAAATACTCAGCATTAACTTGTTAGTTAATCCTTACTGCAAGAAGACACAATGGAATTGTGGAATCATCTTCCTTCCCAATCCTCTGTTCAGTGATTTTGCTCTGACTCCAGCAAACTTCAAAGGAAATTTTAATATCCATATATAGTTATGTTTAGGAATACACTTTTCTGAAATACAAACAAGACCTCAGTCCCAAATGGTATAATTACGTCTTAATTTGAAAACGTAACTGAGATTTGAGGATATATAAATGACAAAATACTTCTCATGTCACTCCAAATGACATGACCTTATGACTATTGGACCTTATTGAAATAGCTGGGACATGCCACTCCATGACCCAAAGCTTTATACCTGTGCAAAATGCTGTCACATATCACACACCCCTACCTTCCCTTTTGCAGATGTTTCTGGAAGAGTGGGCTTTGACATCATACTTTTTTGGTTACCGAATACATGTTGTCAAACTTCAAGCTCATTTATTTTGTTGTCATTTCTAAAAATTTAAACATATCTGAAGAATTTTTTTAAAAATTTGGCTTTTGAATTAAGGAACTGGGAATAAGGAACCAACTTCAGCCTCGTCAGCAGCACTAGCCTATCCAAAGGATAAAAAAGTGGCTTGGAAGGAGCAGGACCATGACTATATTCCCATCCCTTGTGCAATCATCAGGAAAGGTGGCTGGCTTCAGGGAGGAGAGCAGGATTGTGTAGATCTACATCCCCTTCCATGCCCAAGAACTCCCAAGCCACGAAGCTGCTGTGGCACATTTCCTGGAGCTTTTGCTGGGGACTAATATAGACCGTGCTCCAACATTCAGTTGTGACTTTGAGATATAATCAAGTCCTTTCTATTAGTACAGTACTGTCGGCCAATGGGTAGAATTGCCAGCCAAGGAAGATGAATAATAATGCAGCAGAGTTTCAGCCCCTTTCTGCTGGGTTTTCATGTGTTGAATCCAGAAAGCCAGATAAAATGAAGCTACTCAGAACAGTCCCAACTGCCACAGACCATTCTAGCTTCTTAACCACCTTGGAGGAGAAAAGACACATCCATCCCCCAGGTAGCCACAACCACAGCCACTTCCCCTCTATCTTTATATCCCCACCTAGTGCACTGGGGATTGTGAGCGCTCTTCCACCTTATCACATTCACTTTGAAAATGCATACTATATGTCATCATTATGATTAATAATAATACAGGTACCCAAGAGCTGACCTGAACTATTAATATTGGTCAGTGGATCAACTTTCTAATAAATCCAGGTAACTGACTCCTCTTTTTTTCTTTTTTAACTATCTTTAAAGGGGTCCCAGACTCGATCCTTCTATTGCAGTGCACATGAGAACAAAACCAAAGAACTATGAAGAATCTGTGCGTGCTAGAGACATTATCCAGATTACAAACCATTCATGTTTACAGAGCTGTCTCCATGTAACTTCTTTCTCAGTGAATCAGACACAAGTGTTTTCATAACCTAAACTTGATCTGCCCTTCATGCAGTTCTAAAGCTGCTGCTGCAGATAAAGTATAAGATTTAATGACTGCTCACTAGAGTCTGGGAACAGAATGCATTGCTCTGCAGATTCTAGATTACACACATGCTGAGTCCAGACATTCAACACTGTCTTTTACAGTCAGTGAGTGGTATCTATGGCACAGTACATACTTTAAAACAAAAAAAACCCAGTAGCCTAAACAGAAGTATGATCAGAACATTGAGCCCAGACTGTTCTGAATAGTGAATGACTCAGTTTTTACACTGTTGTAATTGGGATAAAGAATCTAGCTCACTTATTTTCAATAATCTTATTTGAAGTACAGTAGCTCCCAAAGGCCTCACTGAGATTGTGACCTCATTGTGCTGGGTGCTGTACTAACACTCAGGCCTGATCTACACTAGAAAAGTAGGTCGTCATAACTACATCATTTGTAGTGTGAAAAATCCACACCCCGGAGCGGCGTAGTTAAACTGACTTAAATCCCCAAGTAGACAGTGCTAGGTCAACAGAAGAATTCTTCCATCTATCTGGCTACCACCTCTTAGGGAGGTGGATTATCTATGCCAACAGCAGGGCCGGCTCCAGGCACCAGCTTACCAAGCAGGTGCTTGGGGCGGCCACTTCGGAGAGGGGCAGCACGTCCAGCTGTTTGGCAGCAATTCAGCGGACGGTCCCTCATTCCTGCTCGGAGCGAAGGACCTCCTGCCGAATTGCCACCGCAGATCACGATAGTGGCTTTTTTTGTTTGTTTGTTTGTTTGTTTGGCTGCTTGAGGCGGCCAAAACCCTGGAGCCGGCCCTGGCCAACAGGAGAATCCCTCCCCTTGGCGTGGATAGTGTCTACATTGAAGCACTACAGCGGTGCAGCTGTGGTGTTTTACATGTAGACAAGTCCACAGTAAAAGACAGTCCCTGCCCTCAAGAGCTTACAATTTAAGTCCCCAATCCTGCACAGACTAGTGCACATGCTTGCATTTCTACCCAACGAGTAGTGTCACATGATTGCAATTTGCTACACACACAAATTTAGTGGGAAGATTAAGATTTCTTTAGGAGTTCTCTGTGAAGAGCACTTACAGGATCCGCTCCTTAAGGCAACTATAAATAATAATATTGAACTCCATGGTGCTTTTTTCTGTAGCTCTCAAATCACTTTGCAAAGGGAGGCAGTAACATTATCCCCATTTTACAGATAAGGAAAGAGGCACAGAGAGGTGCAGTTAAGGTGACCAGACAGCAAGTATAAAAAAAATCAGGACGGGGTGGGTGGGTAAGAGGAGACTATATAAGAAAAAGACCCCAAAATCGGGACTGTCCCTATAAAATCAGGACATCTGGTCACCCTAGCTGCAGTGACTTGAAAGCTAGTGGCATGCAGCAAGCTAGTGGCAGAGGTGGGACTTGAACACATCATTCAAAACTAAACTGTAAAAAATATTTAAATCTGAGGCATGCAGTGATAAAAAGGAAAGGGGACATGGTTTTGCCTGCTGGGGGGTATTTAGTTGCTAGTATAAAATGGTAGTAAACACTATAAGCCTTAGACATTGGAAAGAAATTTGGAGGAAAATGTGAATGTAAGTTAAATCATTTCAACTCAGAAACCCACCACATTTATAGTAGCTCTGCCAGTTTACCTCACTCCTAACCTACAGCATTCCTCGTATGACATTGAATTGGCCATTGTAGCAATCTAAACAAAACATTCTTCCAGTCTCCTTCCTCAGCTCCAGCACCCCATAATTCATAACGCCATAGCTGGGAGCTCTAGAAAGGGAAACAATACATCCTTAATTCTGTCTTGTTTAATTTGGCTATTTAAATGGGCAACAGTTTTAAAAATTTGGTACTTATTGAAATATTCCATGATATGGATTGACCCTTATCTCTAAAATGTCTTGATTTATATAGAAGGATGTAAACCTATCAGAGAAAAAATGTTTAAAGAGATAAATTTGGAATTCATTTAAAATACGTATTAAATCAAATTAGTATAGTCCCTGGCTGGCCATTCAATCTACATAAGGCCTGACTGGCTGATTTGAATATGGTGGTTGGCCCCCTGTCGTTTTTAAAGAGCCTTCCAAGGAAGTGACAGCCTGACCACTTACCAGGGCACTTTTAGCATTCCTACCAACCCTACTCTCCATATATGTTGGAAATATTATGTGACCGAAGTAGGCTGCTGAATTTTTTTGATGAGCGGAAGGGTCAGCTAGCTGGTCACCATTTGAAGTCAGGAAGGAACTTTTCTCCCAGTGCTAGATTGGCCCATGCTTTGGTGGTTTTTGCATGTCTCTCAGAACCCAAGAGGGTTGGTTGGGGCTTATAGTTTAGTTTGTCATGACTGAAGCAGGTGTCCAGTGCAGAGTTGTTCAGTTAGCGTGGACCAGGAGTTGAGCCCAATGAACTAATGGGAAGATCAAAGGCCTATGCAGTGAAGAGTGAGGATGAACCTTAATCTCTTCTATGGTATGTGGTTCCACCAGGCTGACCCTCAAAACTCGTGAGTAAAGGGGTCAGGGGATCTTGGCAGCTAGGTCCAGATTCCAGGTGAAGGCTTGCATCTTTCCTCCCAGTTGAATTGGACTAACCCTTTAATTTTTGTCCTTAAAGTTTAATAAAGTTATAGCTATAGTTTAAAGCCAAAATCTTTTCTGTGTCTCATTTCACCTCTGGTCTCAGGGTCAATGTAGCTATGCAATTTTTTCAAAATTTCTCCAGATAAATTCCTTTATATTTACTACAAACTTTGTCACAGACTAACTTCAGGTGAGGTTTGAGCAAAATGAAATTAATCATCTATTTGTTGTTCATAATCTTGAGGGATGTTAATACCATATTTGTTCCACGGGCCTGAGGTCAGAGCTGCAAGATGTTACTCTATCCTAATTAATTCCCCAGATACTATTTTTTGTTTAAATGGACTCTACATAGTTTAGAAGAATGTTTTGCGTCATTATCTCCTTGATAAATTAAGTTTTAGTCAAACACTGTTTTCCAACTGGGACTTCACAATACACAAGATTTATGGTTATATTTTTGGATCATTTCTTAAGTTTTCCAACACTTTGATGATTAGAGGTTGTATTTCTACAATGTGCCTCCCATCCTCTCATGATCATTGGTACCAGACATTCACTTTTCATGTGGTAATGAAATATCATCAGCCAGATGCTAAAACCGTGTAGCTGCAATGAAGTCAATGGAGCTATGCTAATTTACAGCTACTTAGAATCTGACCTATTATTATGACTGCTGTTCTTCATAGCATTTAGTGAAAAAGGATAATACTTGCCCCCATTGCAAAGGTGTTTTGTGGCTCAACTACAAGAAGATTGTGAAGCTTTTTGGAATTTGTGGATGAAAGAAACCACACAATGGGACAATTATTAATTTGTATTTGTGACGGGTTGGGTCACAGAAATCCCCTTGGGAACTGCCACTTGATGTTCTGGGACTACCTCTGAGCCCGTTTTCCCTGGCAACTTGGGACTTCAGTGCCCTGCCTGGTCGTGCCAGACACACTAGCCTGCTACAAACAGACCCAGGTCTGAACCACATCCCCCAAAAGCTGCAGGCTTAACTGAGAACAGCTGAAGAAGTGCTCCTGTCTCCAACATCCAGATACCCAGTTCCCAATGGGATCCAACCCCCAAATAAATCCATTTTACTCTGTATAAAGATTATACAGGGTAAACTCAAATTGTTTGCCCTCTATAACACTGATAGAGAGATATGCACAGCTATTTTCTCCCCCAGGAACTAATACTTACTCTGGGTTAATTAATAAGTAAAAGTGACTTTATTAAATATAAAAAGTAGGATTTAAGTGGTTCCTAGTAATAACAGACAGAACAAAGTGAATTACCAAGGAAAATAAAATAAAACATACAAGTCTAAGCCTAATAGAGTGAGAAACTAAATGCAGGTAAATCTCACCCTCAGAGATGTTCCAATAAGCTTCTTCTACAGACTAGAATCCCTCCTAGTCTGGCTCTAGAAATCACTCACATCCCTGTAGTTACTACTGTCCTTTGTTCCAGTTTCTTTCAGGCATCTCTTTGGGGTGGAGAGCCCGCTGAAGACAAAATGGAGGGATTTCCAGGGGCTTATATAATCTCTCTCTTGTGGGTGGAAACCCCTATCTCCTCATCAGATCTGTCTTCCCTCATCCCCCTGCCAGCCTCAGTCTTCTTCCACCCCACCTTCCAGTCTCTATTTTCCAATCTTCAGGCCAGCCTACAATCTTCATCTTTCCCACCAGACCTGTTGTCCCAATCTATTTCCCACGCTCCTGCTCACTCTGGCTCTTGTCCTCACTGCATTCAAATCAGACAGCTTCCTCCTCCATGCCACCAGGGCCCAGCAGGGCAGTAAGTGAGAGCACAGGAGAGACAGTCTCCCTACTCTCAGTTCAGGTGCCCAGATAGAGACCTGGCACAGCCTGCACCAGCCCAGGAAAAGTCCAGCTCAGCCCTGGCCTAGACCATACCTAGTGTAGACAGAATCTTCAGGGAATTTAGATGCTAAAAATATCAGAAATTTCTACTGAGCAAATGCAAACTGATTTTTTCAAAGGCTTATAATTTGGCAAAATTTGAGTGGATTTTCATAGGCACATCCCTGACACAAAGACCATCCCTTTGTTAAATTTCAATTCCCTGCTCCAAAGCATAAGGGCAGCAGAGATTTTCAAAGAAAAGGTTGCCAGAATTTTTTAACATGTTCAGAACGATGTATTTTTCCCTAGCCACATTGTTGGAAACAACTGAACTATTGTGGCTGAAATTTTCCAAATAAAATAAATAAATAAATAAATAAATAAAGCTTGAGACAGATACCCAGTATGGAAAATTTCAGCCCAAACAGTTAAAGTTTGACAGAGTTATAAGCAACTGAAAACAGGATCCTATAATGGGAAATGCTGACATTATCCTGTATGCCTTCATATATATGTGCAAAGTGGCTAAATTATAGTTGCGGGAACTATAACTTACATTTCCTGACATTGTGCATTTAAAATCCCAGTCAAATTATTATATTGCAGTTTTTTGCATTTAGTTTACTAATTTAAAAAAAAATCTCAATCCTAGCTAAACTACTTTTTAAAACAGATTTTATTATCCCAAAAATGTTGTGAAATATCAGAAATTAGAGAATGAAAAGACTCATTATTGTTCCTACCACTGCAGGAGCACTCCTTGCCACATATTGTCCTGTGCTTTCTCCAGTCTAGTCCAAGATTAAGTGAGAAGTTATGAATTCATAAAGGAAACAGTGCTAATAAAGAGAATTTAGGAAGACATTGATGACAGCTCTGCTTTCTGCAACTTTCCTAACACAGGCAATAAAGACAGCACTGGTAGAATTCACTAGTTCTCTTAATGGCATTTAGAACAGGGAAGTAAACTATTTAGAGATAGAGATGGAGAGATTCACAAATGTTTAACCATTTTATCAGAGAGACATGATGGGTGAAATAATACCTTTCATTGGACCAACTTCTGTCGGTGAGAGAGACAAGCTTTCAAACAATACACAGCTCATTTTCAGGTCTGGAAAAGGTACTCAGAGTATCACAGCTATTTACCATTGAAAGTCAATCGAATCTGGGCTTCTAAGCTCTTTAGGTGCTTTTGAAAATTTCCCCCAAAGTTGTTATATTTTGTATAACCTTGTGCTTCTCATCTAAAGGTTTTTTCTTAATCTATATAGTAATTTTATTGTATTCATTTTAATGTCCTGAAGGCAGATCTTCACCTAATGTAGACTGGTATAGTTCCATTTGTTTCAGTGGAATTGTACTAAGACCACTGCCTCTCATGTCAGCCAGTGTTGTCTCATTGTTCCCTTGTACTCCCCAATTTCTTCCCCTGAGTCTGTCTATATCCATCTGTTGTCACTGGTCTTACACTTAGATTGCAAGATCATTGGTACAGGGACCATCTTTTTGTTCTCTGTTTATACAGCACCCTGCGCAATGGGTCCTTGTCCATGACTTGGGCTTCCAGGTGCCATGATAATAAAAATAACTATGACGAAGGACAGCAGCTAAGGATCTGGACCCTGCTGTCCGGTACAGTAATTACACATTAGTTGGAGTACACAAACTAATCTGAACCATATTGAAGTTTTAATTCATATTCTGTGAATGAAAACTAATTTTTAACAAGGAACAGGTTAAAATGTTGGAAACAATCACTCAGGCTACACTTCATTGTGTTCATATTATCATCATGAGATAATGCAATTCTCTTCCAAAAATAAATTTGGAGTTGTTGCTTCCACTTGCCACTACAGAAACAAAGGCTTTAGTCTGCACTAACCGGAATGACATATGATGTAGAAAATCATACCCCACATTGCCCCAGCCTGGAAGATAAGATACAGTATTGTATGAACAGAAAGCATATAATCTGCAGTTGTAGAAATTATTAGCTACTCCATTTATCTGTTCCTTTGGGGGAATCTATAGTGTATATCATTTGTCTTATGATTTGAGGGGTTCCAAGCTTATATTAGATAGGAGACAACTCATCAGTCAGTCCCTCACCCTATCGTCATCTAAAGATAAAGATAGGCACCCAGGCACTTTTGAAAATTCTAATAGGTGCACAACTCTCATTGAAATAAATGGGAGTTAGGTTCCTGGATGCTTTTGAAAATCTCACTAAGCATCCATGCACATCTTTAAGCACCTAAGTATCTTAAAATTCTGGCCCAAAGTCTACTGGCTTTATATTTAGAGTTGCGTCTTAACCAAAAAATTCTTTCTTTCTATCATACTCAGAGTTTGGAGGGGACCTGAACTCCAAACCTAGATCCGGATCCCAATTTATAAAAGTAGCCCCTCTATCCTTACAATAGAACTAATCCATCCCACAGATTAAAACATCCTGATCTTTGTAGTGTTCAAATTGAGATCTGGTTCTAGATTTTGCAGCTTGAACCCATCTCTGTATGATTTGTAACAATAAGTCACAGCATACGAGAACATGTTTCCTCACAGAAAACAGTCAGCTGCTCCTTTAAGGAGTTCTGCTCCTTCCCAGCAAAAAAAAACAAAATCATTTCTAGTAAGACATGAAATATTACACATCAGACAACCATCATCTCTTTTATTGTATGCAAGCAGATATCTTACTACTCTCAAATAGTGTGGCTTCACTGTATCTAGGTTCAGGCTTCAATACATTAGTGTCAGGTTTGTCTGGAATAATTTACTATTATATGAAGTCACAAAGGATTTCAGAGGTTATGAAGCAGAAAAAAGAAGCAGCGTTACTTTAAGATTTTGACAGAATTTATCACCTTTCTTCAGTGTAAGGTCCTGGCAGAATGAATTCTTAGCACTTACTGAGATGGAGTTAAAGTTTTATTTGTATCTTAGAAGTAGTGTATGTTTAACGTGCTGTTAAGACTGAATTCAAATTGTTTTTCTGTTTAATGGCTAAAGATGGGAAGCCTGTAATATTAGGTTACCCTTTTTGACCCAAGCCACTAGTCAAACTTTAGGGACCTGGGGATGTTCCAGTTGGAAGTAGAAATTGATGGTGTCGTCTGGTATTTTCTTGATGCAATATTGTTTATTTACAAAGAATGTCAAGAGTCCTATTTCTGTGAATGCAGGAGGAACCAGAAGTAAACGCAGTGGTTTCTTAACTTACAGGCCCATGCTTCCAGCCAGCACCCTTGACCCAGAACGTCTCTCTAGGCTTCTCCCAGGTTGCACCATGCTTACAGTCTGCTGCTTCGCTTTTTTATCTATACTATCCGTCTCTGTTTTTTGTCTGCACCTCAGCTTGCTTTATATTTATTTATTAAACACACACACACACACGGTCAGAACAATACCCATTTAAACCCTCCACCCACATGTTACTTTCTGGGCAAACCCTAATAGACCTTGTTTTAAGGGTGACCCTTTAGCTCTCTCTTACTGCAATCTTAAGTGAAGGGGAGGTTCACATATCAATTTCAGTGAGGTTTTACCTTAACCCATAAGAAGATTTAATCCAGCTCATAACAATTTAATTGCACCATTTGGAAGAGCTGTTTCATTGTTGGCCCCTTCTGAAAGGGCCATCAATCCATCCTTGCAAGTAGGTGTCAGTACTAAAAAAGGAAGGAAAAGGAAAATAGATAAAGTGCATAATTTAAAAATTGAGAAAAAGATAGGGGAGGATGGGAACATTACAACACGAGAGATGTGGACAGGATGGCCAAAATTCATTTTGTATGTTTATTAGATGTATAGAAATGCTAAAATAGGGAAATCTATACATTCTAGATGGCCACTGACCTACTTTAAAAATAAATTGTTAATATCTTAAATGCACCAGGCAATTTAACATAACAGACTGCCATTAATTCAGGCATCTAAACAGCTCATCCTCTCCAAATCCAACGATTTCCCACCCCTATTTTCTAATGCCTGGGATAAGAGATGAGTTTTGCAGTATTACCTGAGAGTTATCAGATTTAGGCTATTTTGGACCAAGAAGAAAGTGAATTCAAAAGCCAAAAAATTACTGTAACGAGGCCTTCGCTTGCCATTGCAACAAATCAGCCAGAGACCCCTTCTGAGTGTAATCACCAGTGCTTTTCATTTTCAGTGTCAGCTCCCACCACCTTCTATTTACAGTCTGCTCCAAACCAGCAACCTGGAGGACAGCTAGCTTCTCCAGCCAGCATGGATGCACAGCCTTTGACTCCTCTCTTTCCTTTCTCTTCCTTCCTGCCAGCCTGATATAGCCCCCTATATCAGCTTGCAATTAGGTGTGGCATACTCAGCCAGCCCCAATTAATGCTTCTTTACTGGAGCTGGGCTAACAGGGGTCTGGTTCAGGACCGCCTGGCCAGCACCCTGTTACAATTACTTGGGAACATTTCCATCCACTGAATAGAGCTGTCAATGTGTCTACAGGAGGGGGCAATATTTTAAGGTATTCAGAGGGAAGGAACTGAGATTGCTATTCAATTTTAGTCAGGGGGAGTCCTGGCTCAGGAAAGCACCAGCCAGCAGTAAGCCCATGAAAGTGTTGGGGAAATGGGAAATAGATATCATATTTTATTCCACTTATGATATAAATTTGTTCTCCAAGAAATACTATACATACTGGCACACACCTCCCTCGCTTTTTGCAAAACTGCAGTGCCGGCATCTTAATTAAAAACATCGATTTAGTGATTATGGCCCCTAACATCTACTTAGTGATACAGTCTCCTATTTCAAAATTCTCTCTCTCTCTCTCAAATTGCTTCTTACAACTTTTACTATTAACACTGGACGATTACTCCATACCCCATCACCTAGATTCTGCATCTCCACCTATATAGTTTATACCTCTTTACATTATTTGCAGCTGTTAAGCCTGGTTCAGATATTTTTAAGTGTGTTATGATTTCCCCCTCCCCAAATTCTTTTTCTGTGTTGTGAACTGGTCTCCACTAAAGGATATGTTTCTGTTTAGTCATTTACCTCTTGTACTAACCTTTTGGAAACTGCACTGCCAAAATCATTTATCATCTCACTTTATTATCCCGTAAATCCATTTGGATTCTTGTTTTTTCGCCTATTAGGCATACCCACACACGGAAAACCACACTTTGCCTACTACCGAGTGTTGTGGCCCCTCACTTGTTATCTATTTGATCCCTGAATTTTTCTGAAAGCAATGCACAAAGATAGCGGTGACTTCAGAATATGCCTTATAAAGACAGGTTCAGGGAATTGAACCTAAATAAATGTTCAAACAAGAATACGATTACTCTGTATAAATACAGGGGCTCAGATTCTCTCTCAGGTACATACATATACATTTCATTGCCTTCATTACTCTTAAAATGCTTTTTGTTGTTGTTGTTCTTAAAGATTAAAAGTGTAAGAGAAAGAAAGACTCTACACCAGACTTACGCCAGACTCTAGAACAAAAGGACTACACACTTTATGTTAGTAAAAAAGACAAATTAAACTAGAAATTAGAAGAAACATGCTAGCGATACAGATGACGAAGAAGGCTGCCTGCCTAAAGCAGGGTGAGGAGGTTGGCCGATGAAGTCTCCTGTGACTGTGGGGCCTATTTCCGATCCTCCATCCGTTCACATATCCAGGCAGAGTTCCTCTGGACAGCATCCACTGATTCCCTTGACGCCTTCGAGGAGCAGTGGGCGCTGTCCGGGGTTCTCTGCTCGGGGTCCCCATCTGGTTCCCTTCCTTTGACCCTTTGACCACACTCCTGCCCCTATTATTTCATTAGTTGTCCCCCGTAATCATTTGGTTTCCAGGTCCTGTGGGTCCCCCCCATAGGCTGGGGGGGGATCCTTTAGCAGTGGGCGGGCGAAGCCCACTTCCTGGATCACAATAGGTAATTCACATCAAAATTAGATAGGTAAGTGAAAAGTATGGTGACTCATGACTCTTTCTTCCCTTTTGCTGAAAGCCACATTTCTTTTCTGTGATGGGGTCGGGAGAATAGTTAAAAGCAGTCTATGTGTATATCCAAATTTCAGGTGCAACAGACAATACTTAACTAAAAACTCCATAAGAGATGTTCGAAAAGTAAACGAAAAGAGCAGAACAATATAAAACAGACTATTTACATACTCAATCACCACCAGAGTAAACCACACTAACTGTTCTGACAACCAGAGGGGAATATATAAGACCTTAGATTCAATCCAATGATTGTATCCATACCTATGGGTGGAGCTAATTCTATAAATGGTCTCTCCTCCATTTTATTCTTCCCCCCTCACCCCTCCGCAGCTTAAAGAGAAAGAAAAGGGAATGAAAAAAAAAGGTATGGGGGAGGAAATAGCTGGGGAAAGATTATGTTTCTATCTGTTCTTGAATTAAAAAGGAACCATAGGCAAGAGAAAATTAATCACATCTTTACTACTTAAAGTTTTCTGAGACAGAAGGGTATTTCAAACCTCTGTCGGAGACCTCTTCCTTAGCTATTTTTTAATCTGTTTCACTAGTATTCCCCCATATCATACTTTTGATTATCAACATCACTAACCGCTACATGGGTACAGTATAATATTGAATGATCTAATTAAATTCAGAAAAAAATGTTTATATTTTTCATTATGTTCTCTAAGAATTCAAGCAGCCTGTCAAATAGGATCTCTCGATCTCTCTCTCCCCCTCTCTCTCTCTCTGATCCTGAGCTTTCCTTTGGTTACATGGTTCTAAGTGTTTTGTAAATTTACCTTCTATTAATATTCAAAATCTAGCTCTCAATTGACTTAATGATCTATTGTTCCCAGACCCTCCTTTATTCTACTCTCAAATACAGGAGCTATATGAAGGTCATTCATATTCCTTCTAGTACACTCTGTAGTGTGCTATCAAAATAGCAGGTGTTATGCATGGTACACAAATACAGAATTAGTCACTGAACAAAGACAAAGCAACCAAAAGCAGTAAGGAATTTTAGTGACCATTAAGGGAAAAGAAGATTGTGCATTTTCCGATTTCACATGCATTTTCTGACTTCAAGTGCTTTCTACAAAGATCAAATCATTTTCCAGCAGCTAGAATGACCTAAACATAAGCAATAGATTCAGAAGAGCAAAAAGTAATGGCCATATAAAGCCAATACTAAAAAATGAACATGTTTTTGGTTTACCTAAGGATACCTTTGTCATGTAACCAAAAAGCCAAACACTTTTCCTTTGAGAGAAAACTGTTTACAGTGCTTGAGGGATGACAGTGTCCAGGGAATAACCTAGCTATTGAAATTGCAACACTGCTGTTCCCCTCTGACACATCCTTTGGATGGCACCTGTAGCAAAAAGTCAGCAGTATTTTTTTATTTAAATTGTGTCACAATTGCAAGTGCTGCACACATACAGACATTATAATTTTCATCAATAATAGACCCACAGACCTTTGACTCCAAAAATACACTCTACCTCTTGACCTAAAGGCGAATCTGCTCTCGATCAGATGTATTAAAGCTTTTTCTTCTCTGTGCATCAGTCACACTCTCTTAGCTAGTCCATTACATATAGAAACCTAGTACCTCCGTTCATTTTTAAATATCACTCAAATGCCTTTTCCTATGCTGACCTCAGCAAAGCAATTGTCAAATGTGTGGAGCAGCATACCCAGTAGTATGGGATGCCCTTTAAAATAAGCTTCTGCAATGGGATATTGAGATTCCTGTCATTGTTTTACCAAGAGGCACACAGTGGCCGCTGAACCTGAGAATTACAGGGAAATTAAGAAAAGTTATTTGGAACAAAGAAGAGTATTGAAAAGAGCAGGTAGGAATCATCTAGGAGGAATCTAAGCAGAGGAGATGTCTTGAGCAATAGAATAATGCTTTTGCATTTACATAGCACATTCCAATATCTGAAGTGCTTTACAAACACTGAGTTACTTCACAATTAGAGCTGAATGAGTCATTCATAAGGAATAATTTATTCAGTGGGCTTAGCCTGTTTTCCTGCTCAAAGAATGTCCACAATCTGATCATGATCTTTTTATGAATCTGTATTAAATTTTTCTTCTTTTTGGATTGATCACAAATGCTTGATATTTCAAATTCAAGTTGTGGTAGGACAGTCATGTGGCACGGTTCTCTGTTCCCAAATAGATGAGTACATCTAACAAATACTTGAATGTTCAAGTTGAAGAAAAAAAAATAATTTAGACTGCAAACTCTTCAGCTGTCTTGTCTTTCATCCACTCAGGGCCCACATAAATAGTTGCAAAGATGTTCCAGGATGAAAAGATTTATTACTGTAGTACCCGGGAGCCTAGTAATGGACCATTCTGCTAGGTGCTGCACAAACACAGAACAAAAAGACAGTCCCGGTCCGAAGGAGCTTACAATCTAAATTTAAGACAAGAGAACAGATGGAAACAGATAGACAAAGAAGTTAAAGTGAACAATGAGACAATACCAGTTAGCATGATAGACAGTGGGCTTTGCACACCAACAACCTAACCATTGTCAAGTTTTCTGTAAGCAATGTATGTACCTTTCTCAACTATTCTAGTCTTAGTGTAAAGGTGAATAGAATGAGCTGAACTTTCAGAACTGAAATCTCCCACTATGTAACACATTTGCAGTGACTACACGCTGGTTTTCTTCTTGCTTAGGACACCTAACAAATCACCCACCTCCAGATGGCAATTCTTATAATTTTGAGCAGCATTTTGCTAAATTACCTTCAAACTAATTAATAGATGGCATTAGCCTCTCTGTGTCCTGTAGCCATTCATTATCCTATTTTAGCACAAGCCAGAATCTGCTGCTGCACTAGTTTCCTACCTAACTCTGTGATGGATGCTGGGGAAGAGGTTTGAGCCTCTGATGTTCCTCTGAGGCTTTGAATCCCTGCTGAAAAGTTTAGGCTGCCACCAAGTTTGAGTCAAGAAAAACACGCTGAAGACTGGCAGGATTGTTGTAGCTGCTTTCTGTCACACGGTGAGGGAATTACTTTTGTCGAGGCCCTGTTGCTTGGTGCAGAGTTCTGAAAACTATGTTGAAAAGTGGGTTTCATGACATTTATCAACTGTAAATTGTAATTCAAAATAAAAGATTGCAATTAAAGTAGATATTACAACATCTCTTGCTGCTGCTAATCCTGGTGTTTCTAGCAACTGGCATCATTTGTGATACAAGCAGCAGCTTTGGAGCCCAGTGTCAGAGGTTGCATAGCAGTCAGAAGAGATTTAATATTTGAACATTTAGTATAGTGACACTGGTATAAGACTGGTGTAATGGAGTGGAGAATCAACACCTTAATATTTAATCTAACATTCAACATTTAAATATGGACACTGAGATAGTTTCTGGCTCTGAACATCTACACTGCTGGGGTCACAGATGTCACTTTTCACATTAATGGCCAATGTGAGCATCAGTAACCACCCCAACTTTGGATCAGATTCACTGTCTAGGCTCCTCTAGTTTCTTCTGGAGGAACATGGGCTACACAGCCTCAGTGGCAGAGTTTTCCCTACCTGCAAACCCCACTAAGCTGAGGATGTGGAACTGAACAGCACAGTCCACAAAATGTATAAGTTGGCCATGGGTTGGATGGGACCAGGGCAGGAGATGAATTGTTAGTTTATCTCCTAGTCAATTGCTATAAACAGGGCTCCTGGGTTTTAAAGTTCCCCATGCCTGATGGAATCCCTTAGAAGAACACGGCAGAGTTATTACTGCCTGGCCTCACCTGTGTTGAATCTCTCTCCTGAGGTTTTTGCCCTGCAAGCCTAGAGGGGTACAGCCAACCCTTTATTTTGAAACATAATTTATATGTGGTGTAGCTGTCACCTGATTTACACTGATGTAAATAAGATCAGAATCAGGCCCCATCAGTGCAGGGCAAACACTGAATGGAAAAGATCTGAACTATCTGCTCTCACAGAATGAGCTCTCCAGGACTTGCAGAGAGTTCTCAATAAGAGTGTCCTTGTCTTTAGAACTCACTCCACCAGAGCCTGGGTTTGAAAGCCAGTGGCACAAAATGCTTTTATCTAAGTTCACTGCTGGTTAATATTTTGCATGTTTGTTGGGTGCCAGCAATTTAATGGTTGCTATATCTCTAGCCCCAGCAGTAAAACCTTGTTGCTACACCCTGAAAGTGGCTTCTATGTTTATTTTTTGTTAGTGACTACATGCCATAGCAATAGGCAGCCAAAAATTTTCAGTAAAATAAATAAATGACATACTTTATATCTGAAGCTAATGTGTTTTCTCAATGTTTATGTAAGCCACAGTATAAAAAGTCATTTTACTTTGTGGTGGTTGTCATGAAAAATATGTAGTAAATAGAAAACCACAGTGTACCCTTGTATTGTAATACACACACATACAGAACAAAGATATACAAAAATATTTCATATTGTAGATTCTATTGAAAAATCCTCTAAGGGCTAAAGCCTCACTCAGTATAAATTAGTGTAGTCCAATTTACTTAAGTGGCGCTATACTGATTTACACCAGCATTGTAACTGGCCATAAGTTTCCACTCAATATTTTTGATGTTAGCATAATCCCCTGATGGCAATATGGTGACATGGCTCCTTGTCTTCATAGAGATGCTCAGAGAAAAACAAAAAATGAAGTGGGACACAAATTATATCTGGGCTGGCTCCAGCATGGGCTGCCATTCAGGGAGCCAAGTTTAGATGCCATTCTTAGTTCAGAATGTCCAGACCAGCAGGCAATGGTAGCACTGTGTAGGTATCTCCGGCTCTAGAGGAAGTGAGCACCTTGCATGATGTTGTGTCAACACCCTGTAGCTAGTACAAAGAGTGGCACAAATAGAATGAAACACATCCATCTCTAAACCACAGAAGATGGGCACATTATGGGCTCACAAAGGAATGAGAAGGAAAGATGGAAATGTACTGTGGGGTGAGTAAGGCGTATGGGGTAAAGGAGTGAAAGGGAAAGAGATGGTGCCACAGTAAGCAGGTAGATTGGAGATACCATCATAGATTCTTAGGGTTGAAAGGGACCTCAGGAGGTCATCTAGTCCAACCCCCTGCTCAAAGCAGGACCAATCCCCAACTAAATCCCCAAATGGCCCCCTCAAGGATTGAACTCACAACTCTGGATTTAGCAATTAGCCAATGCTCAAACCACTGAGCTATCCCTCCCCCCCTATGTAGGTAAGCATGGGTGATTTATGCCTTATAGATGATGGAGGGATCATGGGGGGAATTGGAGATAGTGGCGGAATTCAAAGAGTGATTGGACAAGAAAAATCATTTCAGTGGCCACATTCTGATGGGTGAGCTCTAAGCAGCGAGAAGGCCTGTGAGGGGGAGGTTGCATTAAAAAAAAAAAAAAAAAAAAAAAAGATGGGGAGACAAACAAGGAATAGATGAAAAGTTCTTTAAAATGTTTTGGAGTTTGCCTAAGAAAGGAGTGAGTAAGGATTTGGCCCAGGGAGCAACTGAAGCAGCTGTTAGATTGATGTTGCTCTGTTTCTGTTGGGAAGGCAGCAACACGCTTATGACACATCAGAAGACTACAACGTGAAGAAAAATGAATTTGCTGTAGTATCCTTCCTACTCTTTCTGTAACTTTTCTATTTTAAAAAGGAGTCAGATTTATTTTATGAACTGTTCTCAGCCTTTTTAATGTCCTGAAATGCATCTAGACCCACAAAAGGTGCTCCCTGGGCTACCCAATTTGAGCCCCTTGAATCGTGCAGGACTTGCACAAGTCTTCTAAACTGTTTTTGAACATCAGTCACCACCGTTAGGAGTCTATTCCTGCACCCAGTTGCTCTTACTGCCTAAATGTTTCCCTTCCTTCAGGTCATTGTTCCTTGTCCAAAAAATAATAGAATTTATCATAGTTCTCCACATCACGTAAGTGGCATTTCTGTTAAACTGTTGGGTTCTCTTTATTCTTCCTTCCTCCTCCCCCCTCAGAACTGGACAGGAGGCAGTAACAGTTGTCTTTGGATGCTATTGGTTAAAACTGTATCATGGAATTCATTTGCATTCCTGCCATGACTGCTCTTGGGCTTGCTCCTACGATGGGCTGAGAGCCACCAGGAGGTGATTAGTTCCTCCAAGTGACAGGCAGTTAGAAAGACTCAGCATCCTTTACCAGAGGGGCTATGGATCCTGTGGATATCTTTACATCATAAATAAATATATTTAAAAAACACTGCTATAATTAACTGCTTAATTTATTTAAAATCATGCAAGGGGGAAAGCTGTAGACACTCATTTATAATGTTTCTTTTCCAGAATATGCAGAAATGTCACGCAAACAGAAGTGAGTGTGCCAGAGAGGAGCTGACCATGCGTATTGTGACTAGGCAAGTATTGGTCAGCAGGAGAAAAATCAAACAAAAAAACCCATTTCTATGCACTTAGCAAAATTATCCAGCTAGTTTTTTGTGAAAACGTCAACAATAATCTGCTCTTTTCAGCTTGAGTCTGTGATTTTAAACAGTTTAAAGTCAGATATTCAGTAGATGAATTTAGAATATTGTCGTTGCTGAGGTGAGAAAATATCACATTTCTTTCATAAGTTTTGTCTGTCACTTCTTGAGGATAGAACAGGAGAAAAATGAGTACACTCCTTTCCTAACATCCAGCATCTAAGATACTCAACCCTTTTGGAAACCTGAAGGCATATTAACGTCAACAGTAGGACTAATTTATTGAGGTTTCCCTCATCTGAGGAAGACTACAATGTTACTATTTGAAGCTGCTAAAAGGGGATAATAATACTTCCTTTCCCCCATGCTGTTTTAACTATTTAGATTGTAAATTCTTTGGCCGGGGACTGTCTCTCAGTATGTGTTTGTACAGTGTTTACCAGAATGGGCCTCCTATGTGAGTGTTACCATAATAACTTGAAAACTAAGTAGTAAAATAATAATGACCACATTTAATGAGATAATCAGGCACCGGACAGAATAGGAGACAGGATTTGCTACCCAAAGAAATTCCTTCTTGAAGTAGAATCAAGATTTTTTCCACAAGCATTTAGTTACACAGCCAGAGTATTAAATGAAGGAGTGGGGTGATAAAATTTGAGTAAAGGCAAAAAAAATTAAAAAAAAATAAAAAAAAGAAGAGAAGAGAGAAGAGTTTTATCTGTGCAGTGATGTTACTTTCTTGGTGCTTTTTTCTCTCTCTAATGGATAATCCTTCCAACCTTTTCTGAATCAATCAAATGACACGTGAGATGATGCAGAAGGATCAACAGAGGCACACACACAGGCTATGTCTACGCTATACCGTTCACTATGAGTGAATTGACTGCTAATGAACTAGAATTTGCTAACATGTCTGAATGCTCCATATTTTGGAATAAATGGTTGTAGATAGAGCAGATTAGTATGTACAAAGGTGTTATTTAACTAGATATAATCAGCAATCAAATAAGAGTTAAATAAAACCTCTAATGTAGATATACCCATAAGTACACATACCTGTGTGTACTTTGTGCATTGTGTTTTGCATTTTCTAGCCAAAAGACTTATATTTTTGGTAGAATCATATACAGTTGTCTTACTGAAATACAGCTTCAAATACAACTAGTAATAAGAATCAAATAAGTGGAAACAGATAGCACCTGCTCTTGTGCTTGCTGACACACATAAAACACACTTATTGAAATGGCTTGTTAGAAAGTCAGTAATTCAAATCATCAAATTAAAAACATCTCATGAAGAACGAACATGATGCTGAAGAAGAGATGGCATCAGTCACATTAGTAGAATCGTAGTTAGAGCGAAGCATCCATATGCTTCAGTAAGTTTCACCTATACACTGGAGAGCAGAATAAGGACTGTACAGTTCATAATGTCTCTTTCCATTCTTCCGACATGTGCTGCAATTTAAATAAGGAAATAAAACTCAGCTGTTACAATAAAAATAAGTTATCACAGTTGTTCTCTGATTGAAAAAAGTAACATATGGGACCAAGTTCAGCTGTCAATTGTACCAATGCAATTCCACTGAAGGCAATAAAGTCACACTTGTGAGGGCCCTGCAGGGTTTGGTTGGGGGCGGGGGCTCTTGAATGCACTAAAAAGTGCCAATCTCTTTCTGCTCCTTTATGCCTATTTCTCCCTCCAATAGGTCTGTGAAATGGGTCTGCTCTTGCTCCCACTTAAAGCAAATGGAACATTGTCAAAAATATTAGTGAAAACAGGATAGGGCCTGATATACAAGTCTTTTTCTATTTCAGCAGCTCATCTCCCAAGCAAGCACTTTTTTCTTCACATTCCCAATTTAATC
Source organism: Trachemys scripta elegans (assembly GCF_013100865.1). Classification (NCBI taxonomy): domain Eukaryota; kingdom Metazoa; phylum Chordata; order Testudines; family Emydidae; genus Trachemys; species Trachemys scripta. Next base: position 54,652,420 of record NC_048302.1, read on the forward strand.
AACAATTGTGTATCCAAGTTTCATAGCACCATCCAGTTAAATAATATAATCCCTACAGGAAGCACTGTGTATATGAATACAACATCCACTCCAGTCTGGAGATATTTAAATATTAAATGGTCTGACTTTTTCTTCCTAAATTGTGTAACTGGAGGTCAGTCAGAAAACACGTTTGATTTCTCAAAAAAAAAAAAAAAAAAAAAAATTTCCCCTCACCATCATCTGGGTCCACTTACTATTGTATAGCACACTGGGTCAATGCAGTGAAGGCAATGGGACTTCCTTATGTGTTCATAGTGCCTGAATAATTGGTGCCCTGCAGCAGCTCACATTCCAGGGAATGTTGAGAGAGATACATAAGGCATTCCTGTGCCCTGTCATTTCCTGGCTGCCACAAAGCCCAGGGGCCAAGACAGCCAGGGCACAAGCTAAGCCAGCTCCCAGCATGTCCTAACCATCATTGGGTGCTGAACCAGTGCCAGGACAATGAAAGCACAAACTATCCCCCCTTGGTTCCCTGCACCAGCCTCTGCATCAGTACACAGGGTGACTCAGGCCCATGCTTTTTACAGTCAAAGAAAAAGTCACAATGATAGTCTTTCTGAACAGACCCTGTTAATAGCTCCTTAGGGCCTGGAGCATCAGCAAGTAGTCTGTGGCCTCCCCAGTTTCTCTATCCCTCTCTTCTGCTCTGTCCAAAATTGAGTAATGAAACTGTCATCGTCATCCAAAAGTTGAGCTTTGTCACTAACCAGGTCATACCTTCTTCTCTGGCTAAAGAGACTACTGTTGATGTAGTACATTTGTGATTCATAACATTTACATTAAAAGTTTTTAAATATCTGCACAAGAGTAACAGATTTTTTAGACAAAGGAAACGCAGTGGATCTAAATTACCTCGATTTCAGTAAGGCATTTGATACGGTTCCACATGGGGAATTATTAGCTAAATTGGAAAAGATGGGGATCAATATGAAAATTGAAAGGTGGATAAGGAACTGGTTAAAGGGGAGACTACAATGGGTCATACTGAAAGGTGAACTATCAGGCTGGAAGGAGGTTACTAGTGGAGTTCCTCAAGGATCGGTTTTGGGACCAATCTTATTTAATCTTTTCATTACTGAACCTGGCACAAAAAGTGGGAATGTGCTAATAAAGTTTGCAGATGACACAAAGCTGGGAGGTATTGCTAATACAGAGAAGGACCGGGATATCATACAGGAAGATCTGGATGACCTTGTAAACTGGAGTAATAATAATAGGCTGAAATTTAATAGTGAAAAGTGCAAGGTTATGCATTTAGGGATTAATAACAAGAATTTTGGTTATAAATTGGGGACACATCGGTTGGAAGTAACAGAGGAGGAGAAGGACCTCGGAGTATTGGTTGATCACAGGATGACTATGAGCCGCCAATGTGATATGGCCGTGAAAAAAGCTGATGTGGTCTTGGGATGCATCAGGCGAGGTATTTCCAGTAAAGATAAGGAGGTGTTAGTACCATTATACAAGACACTGGTGAGACCTCATCTGGAATATTGTGTGCAGTTCTGGTCTTCCATCTTTAAGAAGGATGAATTCAAACTGGAACAGGTACAGAGAAGGGCTACTAGGATGATCTAAGGAATGGAAAACCTGTCTTATGAAAGGAGACGCAAAGAGCTTGGTTTGCTTAGCCTAACCAAAAGAAGGCTGAGGAGAGATATGATTGCTCTTTATAAATATATCAGAGGGATAAATATCAGGGAGGGAGAGGAATTATTTAAGCTTAGTACCAATGTGGACACAAGAACAAATGGATATAAAATGGTCATTAGGGCTAGGTCTACACTACCCGCCTGAATTGGCGGGTAGAAATCGACCTCTCGGGGATCGATTTATCGCGTCCCGTTGGGACGCGACAATCGATCCCCGAATCGATGCTCTTACTCCACCAGCGGAGGTGGGAGTAAGCGCCATCGACAGAAAGCCGCAGAAGTCGATTTTGCCGCCGTCCTCACAGCGGGGTAAGTTGGCTGCGATACGTCGAATTCAGCTACGCTATTCACGTAGCTGAATTTGCGTATCTTAAATCGACTCCCCCCTGTAGTGTAGATGTACCCTAAGAAGTTTAGACTTGAAATTAGACAAAGGTTTCTATCCATTAGAGGAGTGAAGTTCTGGAACAGCCTTCCAAGGGGAGTAGTGGGGGCAAAAGACATATCTGGCTTCAAGACCACGCTTGATAAATTTATGGAGGGGATGGTATGATGGGATAGCCTAATTTTGGCAATGAACTGATCTTTGATTATTAGCAGGTAAATATTCCCAATGGTCTGTGATGGGATGTTAGATGGGATGGGATCTGAGTTACTACAGAGAATTCTTTCCTGGGTGCTGGCTGGTGAGTTTTGCCCACATGCTCAGGGTTTAACTGATCGCCATATTTGGGGTCAGGAAGGAATTTTCCTCCAGGGCAGATTGGCAGAGGCCCTGGAGGTTTTTCGCCTTCCTCTGCAGCGTGGGGCACGGGTCACTTGCTGGAGGATTCTCTGCACCTTGAGGTCTTTAAACCACAATTTGAGGACTTCAGTTACTCAGGCATAGGTTAGGGGTGAGTGTGTTACAGGAGTGGGTGGGTGAGATTCTGTGGCCTGCGTTGTGCAGGTCAGACTAGATGATCATAATGGTCCCTTCTGACCTTAAAGTCTATGAGTCTTTGAGATCTACTCTGTAATCTAGTAATCTATGAGTAGTAATTAGCCAGTAAGAAACATCAATAGAAGATTTCAACAATTAAAGAAAGTAAGTTACCATTTCTTCTCGTTCTCCCCACATCTTGACATATCTGGATCTGTCTTTTTTCCTATAACCTCTTCAGGTTCAAAGACTGTCTTCATTTGTTCCTTCATGTCAAAAAAGTTAGGTCTCAAGGTCATCCCCTTGCAGTGAGGGCAGGTATCTCCTTAGCTCATACATCACACCCTGGGAATCCACAATTCTGAACTCCAGTTCTGGGATACAGCGTACAACCCTCCAACTGAGGCTCTTAGCAAGCCCATCCACTCCCAGGGGACATAAAGCAGTCCAAAGAAAAGAAAAACACTTCTGCCATCCTCAAGAACTCAGGCTCCCTCGTGTAAGGGAGAGGCACGTCTCAGCTCCCACTCTTTTGTGACGCTAAACACAGGCTTAGTCCTGGGATTTAAAAACAAAAACAAAAAAACAGGCCAAGTCATCATGGCCTCAGAGGGCCGAGGCAGGCAGCATTCTCAAGCTATCCATCAGTTAGTGCTACAGTCTGAAAGCCCGATCTCTGCTTGCTTCCAAATGCCACCCCAACTGTACTGAATTCCTCCCTTTCAAGGGCCAGCTCCCAGGACTGACAAGCCTCAGAGGTGTGGCAGGTGGGGGGCATATTGCAACCACAGGAGTTCTTTAACCTCTGCTTGGCATAGGTGCAGGAACTAGGTGTACAGGGGGTGCTGCAGCATCCCCAGGTTTTACACGGAGCTCTGCTCCCAGCACTGCACCCATGGCCCCGGTCGCCAGCCCCACGCCTGTGGCCCTACTCCTGGCCCCAGCTCTAGGGGGCAGCAGGGGGCACAGACAGTGGTAAGGGGGGGTGCAGCACCCCCACTATTAAAAGTGTTCCAATGCCACTGCCCACCACACTCATGCAGCAACAGTCACATCATCAGTGCTTAATAAATAATAACCAGAATAGTAGCCCAGGGATCCCCTAAACATTCTCTACTCATATGGGTGTCTCAAATTTAGTTTCCAGAAACTTTTCCAATCAATTTCAAATGCCATCTAAAGGTTCCATTTCCACATTACCCTCTTTTATTGTTGCTTTTACAGTAAGTTTCCAACTTCTTCAGTTCTTTAAACATTAGAACTTTTTCCTCAATTAAGGACACTATATCAGCCTTTGCGTGCTTGGATTTCACTTTTTAAAGTTCTGGCTGTAAACTCTCAAGATTTTACAGTTCCCACAAGTTTCAGTGTAAGAGCATCAATCTTTACTACATTCTTGACTTAGCGATTCTTATTGCTAACAATAAACTTCTTGTCAGGGAGATTTCTCTTCTTTCGATCCTATGAAAGCAAAAAAAATAGACCTAGACCCTGATGACTAAGCTCTTGAGTAGACTCATTCTCCCATAATACATTCTCCACCTGCATCATATCAAGTAATTTTTATTTCCCCTTGGCTGGGTTTTGCGGATACTTATTTCTGAATAATAATCATCAAAATTTACTCTTCCTGCCAAAACAAAGGCACTTGAACAAGGGATGCTAAATTCAAGGTACTCCTCACAAAGCTCCATGTCAGCAATCCAGTGGAGAGAGGAAAGAACCAGACACAAAGCTGATACAGCTCCAAGGCACAGATTCATTCACTCACCATCTTTTAGTTCTTTTTCCCACACTGTGCCATTGCATTTTCAAAATGTTGTTAATATTAAAGCAACTTTTTAAAAGTTAAAATACTAAAATGATTGTTGTAAAATGATGGTTTTAAGGATTATATCTGCTATAAAAAGGGTAATGTGGAAATGGAATTATTGATTGCTATTTCAGTAGAGAATTAACTTTATTCGTGCAAAACAAGTTCTTACAGAAAAAGACTGTTGACCTTTTTTAAATTAAAAAAACCCTTAATAATTATTCTGCATTTTTATTCATGGGCCAAGCATCAGAATAATTCAGGAGAGAAGCCTTGCATCTCCATACAGCATATTAGAGTCTGCCATCCTCTTACTTTATGTTTTTTCCTTCTATTATCTTCCTCTCTCTCCCCACCTGCAATACCCTCATGTTTCCAGACCCTGCTTATTTTCAATCCATTGCCCGCTTCACTGGATGACGTGCCAAAAGGCTTTCTCGTCTCACTTTTCTCAACAAAAGGGGATGCTCTCCTGGGGTCGTATAAGCACAACTGCAAATGGGGACACTTCAGGAAATAATAAAGCTCATGAGTTAAGTGATCCCAGATTCAGAGGGAAGTGAGTCTCAACTGCAGGGTGAGAGGACAGGCCAATACTATGGTAGCTTAATTCCAGCAGATGTGCTAGTTATTCTGGGTGCATATTCATCCTTGTGAACCATTTTCATTTTCCTGATACTGCCTTTCTGATGTTCTCAATTGCAATTTACTTTCAGAATCCACCATGTGTCATGTTGCCTTCTTTAGACTCCATGCGGGGTTTACCTTCTAACCTTCTTTCTAATCTCATTACTTTCTAGGATTCAGTAGTCTAATTTATAAGATGTTCTATTTTTGGACTGGACTAGTTACCTGGTCCAGTCTGTGGCCTCTGTGGGGAAAAAACCCTTGTACAAAAGGAATTTTTGAAATAATCCTATTTACACATTTTAAATGACTGCAGCTTTCCTGTCTCCAATAATACTCCCCAAAACTCACACAGTTACTGCAGTCTGTGGGTTTGGACTCTATCCTTTCCCAAGTATGTAGGTGTTCATGTTGAGTCTCATACCATAATTATTTGATTTTATTCAGAGTTAAATCTCAGAGTGCTCACCTTAGCCAATTAGCACTTTGTGACAGAAAGCTGTTCTAATGACTCTTTACTGAACAGATTTTTAAAGACCTTAAAGAAATGCAAGCAATACATAAGCAACTAAACATTCAAATTGGCTTCAGTCCTCTAAGAAAAATATTTTTCTACTAAAGAAAATATAAAACAAGTTTGTAGCAAAGATGAGTTTGACATACAGAATTTTGATCTTGATCACAAAGAATATTTAAGCAATTATAAAGAATAGTTTAGCATGCAACTGAGCTGATGTAGGAAGTGTTAGGTGTCTGTACTAGTATTTCAGATCTAAACATTTTCTGTAGCCTTTTCTCTGTTAACTGCTTTCCAATAGAAATAACACACACTAGTGAATAAAACATCATTTGAGTCCATTATAAATACTGAGCTCCTTTTGCACAATCAGGTTTTTCTAGACACATACAATGTACTTTATGTACCCCTGTAATGTCTAGCCCATGTCACAAGACACTTACAGAAATTACCAGGTTTTCTGTCTTCAGGGGAACAATATACCCACACCTTGACTGATACAACTCAGGATCAGTTCCTTTATAACATCACAGCACTAAGGGTACGTCTTCACTACCCACCGGATCGGCGGGTAGTAATCGATCTATTGGGGATCGATTTATCGTGTCTTGTCTAGATGCGATAAATCGATCCGCGAACGTGCTCCCCGTCTACTCCGGAACTCCACCAGAACAAGAGGCGGAAGCAGAATCGACAGGGGAGCTGCGGCCGTCGATCCTGCACCGTGAGGACCCAAGGTAAATCGATCTAAGATACATCGACTTCAGCTACGCTATTCTCGTAGCTGAAGTTGCATATCTTAGATTGATCCCCCCCCAGTAGAGACCAGCCCTAAGATGTAGTGAAAATTATTATAAGTTTATGATCAAAGATAAAGATTTAAGAGATTGTGTGTAAGGATAATGGAAAAAGAAATGCTTACATATAAAACTAAATATATAACATGTTTCTTAGAGTCTAAACTTAACTTTAATGGCTACAATCTTTGTCTAAAGTAGGTTCTCACCTAAAGCAATCTCTCAGCATCGCCAACCGATATGGCTAGGGCACCTCCTCCTGGTTGCTCTGTGGATTAGCTCTTTCCAGATCTGATACCCCTTCTGCTGCTCATTCATATGCCTTGTTGTCTCTCTCTCTCTCTCTGCGACTCAGGGTGCTCTCTTCCTGGCTTGGTCCTCTGGTCAGGTCACGACAGTCCTCCCCTTCCAAGGTATCATAGTCTCTCCATACTCACTGTCTCTGGCAGTCTTCCCATCCACTGTCCGGAGTGTGCCACTTTCCCACTGGCTGGCAGGGGAACCCAAGCCCACCCTCTACTCCGAGTTCCAACTCAGGGACCCTCTAACCAGCAGCTGAGAACTACACCGTATTGAACATTGCTGCTGTTTCCCTGAGCCTTTTCCTACACCCTCTTGGGTAGATCTCCCTCTCCAGGAAGCAACTATAGGCTCCCACACTGCAGCCCCTTGCTGCTGCCAGCTTCCTGGTTTTATACTAGCCAAATCTGTACCTTCTCAGCTGGGCTCAATCTTCATTTAGGGGATTAGTTAGGCCACCTAATTCCCCTCAACTGTAGCCTATCTAGTTGATTGGCCCCTAAGCCTTATTAACTCCTTCTAGGCTAGTATGATGAACACCCCATCACAAATACATATGCACATTTTTTTACATATTTTCCAAACATACATCACATAATGATTGGGAGGATCAGTGTGATCCTCACTTTCATTTAAGATCTCACATGACATTCATGGTAGATAAATACTCTGACAGCAATATGTCGGATGTACTGAGTTTGTCAGGCCTGTTGGGAACTACTGTACAGAACAGTGAACCCTTTGCCAGTTGGCACTGATGCATTCTTAGGGTCACATACCAGAATACAAATAAATAATTTGTGCAAGCCACTTTAGTATATCTGTCACATACCCCAATGAAGCACAGTCTTGTTCAGTATCCTTAAGAATGAGCATCTATAAAGAATCCTAAAGCATATTACAATTTCATATTTTCAAAGATAGGGTCTTTGCCTGAAAGTCAATCAGACTGAGTCAGAGACTCCTATGTCACTGAATCATTTTTGAAAATATTATTCCAAGTGTCCCATAGGAATCTGTCCTGGGTCTGGTACTATTCAAGTATTTTCATTAATGACTTGAATGGAGAATATGCTTATAACATTTGCAGATGACACCAAGCTGGGATGGGTTGTTAGCACTGTGGAGGACAGAATTAGAATTCAAAATGAACTTGACAAATTGGAGTACTGGTTTGAAATCAACAAGATTAAATTCAACATAGACAAGTGAAAAGTACTTCACTTAGAAGGAAAAATCAAATGGGGAACGTACAATGACAAAATGGGGAACGACTGGTTAGGTGGCAGAATTGCTGAAAATGATCTGGGGATTTACAGTGGATCACAAATTCAATATAAGTCAACGATGTGATGCAGTTGCAAAAAAGGCTAATATCATCCTGGGGTGTATTAACTGGAGTGTCCTATGTAAGACCTGGGAGGTAATTGTCCCTCTCTAGTTGGCAATGGTGGGCCTCAACTGCAGTACAGTGTCCAATTCTAAGACAAATGTGGACAAACTGGAGAGAGTCTAGCGGAGAGGAACAAAAATGATAAAAGGTTTAGAAAATCTGACCCAAGAGAAAACTTTTAAAAAACTGGGTATGTTTAGTCTTGAGAAAAGAACACTGTCCAGAGACCTGATCAGTCTTCAAATACGTTAAGGGCTATGATCAATTGTTCTCCATGTCCACTGAAGATAGAACAACATGCAATGGATTTAATCTGTAACAAAAAGGTTAGATATTAGGAAAAAATTCTAAACTGTCAGGGTAGTTAAGCTCTGGAATAGGCTACCAAGAGAGGTTGTGGAATCCCCAACATTCGAGTTTAAGAATAGATTGGACAAACACGTGTCAGGGATGATGTAGGTTTACTTGATCCTGCCTCAGCACAGGGAGCTGGACCTGATGACTTCTCAAGGTCTCTTCCAGCCCTACATTTCTATGATCACTGTATTGAAGATGATTTTGTTCTCATATCTCCTCTTTGCCAGTTTACATACCCATTTTCTCACTATACCCTCCCACTATCATCTTCAATATCTGCACCAGCAGCAGACACATTCAAGCCATCTTAGAACAAACACCCCACAAGCATGATTTCACCTTTTATTTCTTTCCATGTGACATTCAGCCAGCTTACCGGTGCCTAAGTCTTCATTTCATGAGCCTATAATTGTTCTTCTGATCTTTTCAAGGTAGTTGAGAATTTTCTTACTAAATTTTTTTTTTTTTGGAAAATGTCAATTCATCAGGACCAAAGCTGTTCATGGGAAAAGGTCTGCTTCAATTAATTTCTCATTTGAAAAAAAAAAATCAGAAAAATTTTTTTTTTGAAATTATCAAACATCCTATTTTGCAAATGTCAAAACGAGAAATTCTTTTTTTTTAGTTCAAAATGACTTTTTTCATTTTGAAATTTAAACTAAGAGTAAAAAAATTTAAAACATCAAAATCAAAATGAAACATTGTGATTGACTGAATCTGAGTTGGGGTTTTTTTTTGTTTATTTTTGGTTGGTTGGTTTGGTATTTGGTTTTTTAGTTTGTTGGTTTGAAATAATTTAAGATTTCAACTTGTTATCTTGATCCAGGAATGGAAAATTTTTCAAAAATCTCAAAAATTTTCCAAAGATGGGGAAACAGTTTTCCACGTAGCTCTGTGATCTTCTTGCATCACATGCTTATGTTATTTTTATTACCCATGCAATAGGGAAAACTACTAATTGTTAAGACTAGTAAAGGAATGCTCATTTAGCCTTTTGAATTCCATAAGAGATTTTCAAAATGATTTGTGTGGAGATTCCACTGACAAATCTCATCGGGATTAATGGGACCTGAAAACTGACTCCCTACATGCTATCCTGAAAATTTACCTGTAAGTGTCTTTAGCCACTAAACAAAATATAGAATTTTGAAAAGAACAAAAAAGCTTGGCCCATTATCAATAGACTGCTTCCATAGTATTCAGCACGCCACTTCTGGTACCATATTCTCCTGGCACAGACAATAAAAAGAACAAAAGCTGCAAAACTTAAATCCATTGTCCTGACCAAGATGTAAGAGGGTTTAAAACTGGAAGTAGAACAGAGATAACACAATCACTTTTTATAACTTTAAAATTGTATCACTTGACCCATAAAGAAAAAACAGGAAGATCAAGGTTTTCAGTGTTGCTGTCATAAAGATAGTTTAACTAGTAAATGTTCTGACCTCTTTGAATGTATGTCCTTTTTGTCAATTTCACTTTGGTATAATGAGTTTAATATCAATTTTCCCCCTATAAACCTGCAAAGGTCTCTGAGGCTGGGACTGTTTACATTACAACTTGTTTGCTTTTTTAAATATCGATAAAACATGGGTAAATACTCTTGTGTAATTTATAGCCAAAAGTCCTGTCCCCAGGAATGTTTATGCTGAGTATGCTATTAAAGGGGTTAATCTTTCATATAAGGAGCATGATTATAACTCATATTTCACTGGAAGGGAAATGTATGGTTTAACTTTATGGAAGCAAAAAAACAGAAAGCTGACACTGGAGTTGAGAAAAGTTAAAAAATGTGAACTGCAACATGACTTTATTGCAAAGCAAACAATAGAAAGGCCTCAGAGGGATAAAAATGGCATTATTGAAGGAAATACTGGATACCTTTCCAATGAACTAAGGCATATTAAAATGTATATATTAAAAACACATCACTGTTGGAAAATTTCAGAACGTTGAAAGTTAATGATGGAAAACTTAGGGTTTTTTTTTTTAATTAATACCAAACACCACTGGCTAGAATAGTAGTGAAAACAACAAGGGTCAGATGTGAAGAGCATTTCAATAGCATTTAAAACTGCATGTGGCATTCATTCCCACTTCTTAAAATACACTGTAAAGTTCTCAACAGTTAGTAGATTTTTAGAGACACCTAGAACAGTTTTGTAAACTGATTTACTGAAGGAGGATGTTGTTGCAAAAGGAAAAAAATAGTAACTATAATAGCAACAATAATAATATATAGTGCTTTTCAGCTATAGATCTCAAAGTGCTTTATAATTATCCCCATTTTATAGATGGGGAAACTGGGGCATAGAACAGTGGAGAGACTTAAGAACAGAAATTTGCAATCAAAGATTTTCTGAATTCATTTGCTTCTTCAGCTGATGGTGTTTATTCTCTATTACTGTTGCAGATGTTGAGTTTCTTTACTTTACATAGGATAAAATTTTGCAGTGACTCAGTTGACAGTCTGGAAGCCATTCTTTTCTAACTTCTTTCTTCTCCTGATAAAATGCAGAATGAGAAGCAAGTCGGACCATTAGATAAGATCAGCCAAAGTTGCCAGAAAGACACTACCAAAAATTGTTTTGAAGTGCCAAGCTCTTTTCCCCAGTTCTTTTCAGGAAGTCTCTTTTTGCCTCAGAAAAGGATCTGACACACATCTCAAGCTAGAAGTAGTCAGAAAATGTTATTTCCCCCGCCAGGAAATTTTGGTTTTTCATCAAAAAAGTGAAAACCAGTGTTTTGATGAACATCAACATTTTCTGCAAAAAGCAGCCACTTTTTGAGAAAATAAATTGTTTTGTTGAAAACCAAAAAATAAAATTGATACAAAATTTAAACTAGCCCTACTCAGAGTTCTTTACTCACTGTCTTTGCAAAATAAAAAGTAAAATCAATTCACCTTTATTGAAGGTCTGAATATTTCACCTGGAAGTATTGGATTAGTAACTGCTTTCGATATCTTGGCATACATAACAATTGTCTCTTTTTGCTCCCTTAATGTGACTGAAATGATAACTCTTTATTTCTGCTGCTTTTGGAAGTTACCTTAAAAGAAGGATTTTATTGCTTGAAGAAGGATCAAAAGAAAAGAGACCATAAGAAAGAAGGTTGTACTTCAAATATTCAATTATTAATAAGAATTTGTAAATGATTTATAATTAAACTGTAGGCATTACTTAGAGATATAGGTTGTATTAGCAACTGCAGAAACACTCTTTGATTGGCTTGCAGCATTCATGTACAGCTTACTGATTTTTGATCTGGAGTTCACCAGTTGCTCAAGACAGCTGAAAATGATCATAGTTTTTTCAAAGGACATTAACTCATCATTGACAATGGAAAGATTCAAAACAGTAATTGTATATAAACTTTAAAAAAATAGACTAAAGAAATTAGATCAGTGTTGGAGATGGAAGAAAAATTATTCATAAATACTTGGATAAATTAGAAATCAAAATTTCAATTAGTCGTATCTACCCCCATTTTGTATTCACTTCTCATGAATCTTCAGACAAACAAAGTTTTGTTCATGTCACTGTTAGCAGAAAATGAATGTCAGGCCCATAGCTAAAAGCTGTATGTGATTAAACTAAATTAATTTAATGTGAAAGTAGCATAACAACCATCTCAACTAAGGTCCATAAACTAAACAAAGGAGCCATGTAACAGCAACAGCAGAAGTAGCATAGTTCAGGCATCATGGCTGTTATTATTAAAGTTGCCCGACACTTTCCATTATAAGACCCTGTTTTCAGTTGCTTATAACTTTGCCAAATTTTAACTTAAGGCAAACACCAGACATCAAAAATTTCAGCCAAAACGGTTCCGTTGTTTCCAGGAATAAGGCTAGGGGGGAAAAACTACACTGTGTTAAAAAATTCTGACTACTTTTACTTTCAGAAACCCCATGTTTTGGAACAAGGGCTTGAAATTTCATAGGGGATGATCTTGATGCCAGGGATGTGCCTTTTTGCCATCCCCAGGAAAATCCACCCAAACTTGGTCAAGATATAAGCCTTTGAAGAAGTCAGAATTCACACATGCTCAGTAGAAACTTTTAGCACAAAGCTCTAACATTTCCCAGAGATTACATCCAACATTGGGCATGCTCCAGCTCATGGATGAGCAGAAATTTCCCTGCAAAAGCAGTTCTAGAGTGCTGTGGGCCTGGCCAATGCTGGGCACTGGAACAGAGAACAGGGATCCTGTCTTTCTGGTGCTCGCAGTGATGCCCCTGCTAGGCCCAAGTAGTGTGGAGAAAGTAATTATCTGATTCAACTGAAGAAGGGAAAAGAGCTGAGCCCTGGGGTGGAGGAATAGATTGGGGCAAGGAGTCTGGGCTGGGAGAGTGAGAAGCTGGTATGGGGAGAGGGAATCTGGGACTAGTGTTGGGATGGTGCAGACACTGAGACCTGGAGCTGGGGGCAGAGACTGGGAAATCAGAGGGGTTGTGGGAAAGAAGTGGGAGGTGAGAAGAGACAGATTTGACAGGGAGTCACAGTGCAATCAGAGAACTGGAACTGGCTAGGCAAAGTGATTGGGAATGGGAGTGAGGAAGGTGACCAGGATGTGAGGGACAAGGAGACTGAAACTGGAATGAGAAGCCTGAGAGGTGGAGATTGGGACTAGCTGGGTGAGCAGAAGGGGACTGGGATGATTTGCTAACTTTTGAGTGGCTTGATTTTGAAACCTTAACAATGGGTCGGGAGTGGGGGGAGACAAGACTGGAACAAGGGCAGGGTGGAGGGGAAGAGGCAGAATAGAGCAAGCTTGGGGGAAGTGGGCAGAAGTGTCTATGCCTACTAGAACACACTACCCTGCAGAGCCTGGTATGGAACCCAGAATTCCTGGATCTCGTCATTCCTCCACTGTCAGCAACCATCTGTGAAACCCATTGGCAAAACATCCCATCCCTCTCTAGTGTTAGTCCATGTAGGGGGTGATAACCTACTACTACTGCTGTCAGTTACTCCCTTAGCTCAAGTGGCAGGGATCTGTGCAGTGTACCTAAAGATTTCAAACTTCCTGATGACCCATCTCAGTTGTCAATATGATTCTACATGATGGAATTTCTGTTTTCTCAGTTTGCTGTTTAAAAAAAAAAAATCTAGGAAATTACACACAAGACCATTGTTAAATTTGAAACAAAAATCAAGCCACTCAAAAGTTAGGAAATACTATTTTTTTCTTAATTCAACTCTAATTCTGGTATGTGATCATATAATTAAAGACTTATAATGCATACACAGGGGAGCTGAATTAAGGTTGTACAGGCAATCTTAATTCTAGAATTTCCTAACTTTTTGTGGCTTAACTTTGAAACCTTAATAATATTCTTTTAAAGTGATCCTTTTGTGTGTAATTATATGTATAGAGTTCTGAAAGCCCTTGATTCTCCCAAAACTGATTCCTCCTTAATAATCACATCAACATAGATTGGCCTGTTAAACACAGCAAACTACAAATGCTCAAGGGAATACAGATAGATTTCCCACTACTGATCATATGAGCTCTAAAATATTTAGGATGACAAATACATACAATGAATAATGTGGCCACTTCCATCCCCTCACCATCTGCAAATCTTATATGTAAGGTTTTGTAGATAATAAATACACATACGTATAAAGATGCAGATGGATACAACTGTTGTTTATATCATATAATCAAATGAAACCAAACAAAAAAGGTAGTTCTGATATATGTGCCCATTCCTGAGGGCTGAGAGTAGTACTATCTATGAGTCTATGCTTACACACACACCTGTTAACTAATTGAAGGCAAAAGGCAGTCTGGTTCTGCATTGAAATAAGGCGGTCACCGACACATTCTCTACTGTGAGCAGCTTAGTCCTCTAGATTATCCTCCTCCATGTTCTTTTCTTTCCTACCACAACCTTCATATTTCTCTTTCTGTTTCCCCTCAGGAGTAACTGGTACTGTGATTGCATCATTTTCATCTTGTTCCTCAGAAGAAAAATCATGACATATGTCATCCACAGACATTTGTGGATCTATTGACCTCACCTCCGTGATCCCGCAATTAGACAATAACCAGTGTGTCACATCCTATGTATTCAAAAGTATCCCTCATTTACCTCAGTTCCTGGTTGAGGAGTTAAGTGGCAGCACTTCAGGGATTGGGTCTTCCTGTATGTTTGTACAACTGTGCATATGTTTGGCCCTTAGTTCCACCTCATAGAGACTGCTCTCCAATTATTCCATTTGGGGGACAGTTTATGAGCACATGCACACACACAGGGACCACCTGAGGAGCAAATCTTGCGGATGCTCAGGGCCATCTGCAAAGAGGGCTTCTGCCTTCACACCGGCTCAGTCTCTGGCAGCCCACACACACACACACACAAAATATAGCAGTCCAGCTGCAGCAGACTCATGCCTGGTACAGCTTCTGCAGTCAATGTCTGTTCCTGTGACCACTTTAAGAGAGCTCCCTACTACAAAGGAAAGGCCATGAAAGTGTATTACAGCTTCTGTGTGGATAAAGAGGGTCCAAAAGAAGGTGTGGCCCCCATTCCATATAGGAAAGTGTGTCTTCCATGAGGGATGAGCTATGATCAGGCCCACTGATAAGGATTCATCCATAAGCATCACTTTAAAAATATTTCCTTGTAGGCAAAAATCTTATTTTCCCTAACAAGAGTTAGTGAGTAATCTTTGCTTTTTACAGCACTTTTCTTCCCCAGCAGTTTGCGATAATAAAAACATGAGTGATTTGAGCCCTAACACTTTCAGGCACCAACAACTTAATTATTTAACGATTCCTGGACTGCTGATATTTCCAGCCTGTGGACGTAGTTACAAGTTTCAACCTTGGGAGTTGTATTACTGAAAAAAGATTATTAAATAATGAAATATAGGCTTCGAAAAGCCTCTGAGATGTTTACCTTCAGGAATAAGACCAGCATTAAGAGATTTCTAATAAAATATTGAATGAATTAAGGGACTTCCTTTTTCTGTATGCTGAGGTTACATTTAAATCCCCTTGCTGCATAGCAGCCTTAGGCAACACAACCTTACTTGACGTTCTGTTGCCTTGAAAAGGATGAAGAAGTCAGGCTTCGCTGCATGAAAGACAGACAGGACTCTTCCTTCCACTCCTGACTTTTTCCTCTAGGCTCCCTGGTTGAGTAAGGGTATGGTGATTGAACTGAAAACCCTGGAAAGAATTTGCCTGACTTTCATTGCTTTTAGTGTCTGTGTGTTTTCTTGCATTGAAGCTGCAGTAGAGTTAACTTTTGTTTGTGCAGCCTGTGCCGGAAACAGCCTAAAGCTGGGTCAGGCCAGGCAGGTCTTTGTAAGAGCAAAAGGTCCTGACCACCAGTGGGCACAAAGAGAGACTAGAGGCCTTGGGGGTCATTGGCTAATTTGAACAACATTGGGGGAAGTCAGAAAAAAAAAATGCTGCAAAGCTGAGCATGAGAACATATGAGAGCTGGTCAAACAGTACATGGGGGGGAGGGGAGGAATTCTTCAAACATTTTTATAGAATTTGCTTTTTAATTTTCCTTTGAAATTTCAACCTTTTTGAAGTTTTCCAATGACAGAAAGACATAAGAAACATGTGATCTGACTCTGTGATCCCCTAGCACTACCACACAGATCCTTTAACCAGCTGACTTCATCAAATCATGATTCAAATGTCCAAGCCCTGAAGGATGCTGACTTCTAACATCTTGTTGCCACGTAAGCTTCTGTTGGTCCTCCAAAGCCACTCTCTTCCAAGCAGGGGCTGCCAGCATCTGCCTTTGGAATTACCTCAGATCCCCTTGATAGTCATCTAAGACCTAAGGCAGGCACTGGCTGATGTAGCTGTGTGATGAGACAAAAAGCCATTTCCCACGCTGGGATGATATGTCAGCAAATTACAGCATCTCATAAGAGGGGAGGATAAAGTAACAGTTCTTCTTGGTCTATCTAGCTGTAGGAGAGCTGCTCTGGGCCAGGCCTGCTCAGACTTACACGAAGAGATGGAGAAATAATACAAAAACCCACTCAACTATTTTGGTGTAGAAAAATGCCAAGTCCTGAGTGCTGTTCTTTGTGGGCCATATTCTTGGTTCTGAACGAGTATTTGGATACCCATGAAAAGGTTCACCAATCCCAAGAGTTACACAAATGTTAGTGGAATTAATATTTTCCTGAAAGTTCTTATTGGAATGTGTTACTGCTACTTTTATTCACCATTCTCTTATTTTGAAACATTCAGTCATCCACCAGCAAGCAGAAAAAATAATAAGGGCTGCACTGTGCCTTGGTCTTACCAGAGCAGGGAAGTAAGACCCCCAAGACACATTGCTCAGCCTAACTAGATCTGGTGGGAAACACAAGACCCGCTCCCTAAATACTTCCCACTTCAAGCAACAGGAAGGAAGGATGCAGAGAGAGCAGAGACATGACTCTGCCTCATCACACCACACACACTCTTGTCAGAGTACAGGAAGGGAAGTAAACTGCATCCTTTCAAAGCCTGCAGTAACTTACTGTGCACACACACATATACACACACATGTGCTTCCCAAAGGAACAAGATGGAAGCAAAGGAGGAGTTATGTGGAAAGAAGAGTGAATAACCGATGAGGAGAGAGAACAGGTTTATTAATACAAATAAATAATAGCAAATTTGAACTAACAGCAACACAATCTTCGTTGCAGAGAGACAACTTCTGCCCTCAGATAGGCATATGTAACTCCTGTGAGGTCAATCCATACTATGTCAAAGGGCAGAATTTGCTCCATCATATCTTGTCATGTCATGGCATCTCCAGGTATCTTACTACAGATAATTTAGGATCCACTTGGGGAAAGTGAATACTCAAAGTGGGGTCACCTAGGAAAGATGTCATGGTTACTGGGCAAGCTACATCTTAGACCCTTTTTTGTGCCTCTCCAATGCCCTACGTCAGGTGACAGGCCTAGTTTCCTGCACCTTGCTCTGGGTGGAACCATGCAGTCCAACCACTCTGAGATTGGGTCTCTGGATGGCAGCCCTCCTTGCTTCCCAATCATGCTAACCTGACAGGCCCAACTGAGTTTGGTACCTGTAAGTCTTTTTCTCCAGAAGCCTGTGACAGTGGTTTATTAGTGACTCAAAAAACAGCTTCTTCCAAACAATGCATTATTTATTCTTTCACCCAAAGGTACATAGAATGTTAAGCAAAGGTTTAAAACAACAAACAGTCCTATATGCATACTTCCTTTTTCCTACACCTTAATCTTTCCTTGCAAGCATTTGTAAATTCCTCTCAACTCAGCTAACCCCACTTCTCTGAATGGGAGAAGCAGACTGGACTGCTTGCAACATGCTCTCTCTCTCTCACTGTGTAACTCAGTCATGCTGACAACCCAAACTCCTGACATCTTTAGACCAGTATCTTCAAGATTCCCTTTGATCCTGGGTTTTTAATCTGAGAAGAATATACCTCACCAGACTAGCTGAAACTAGGCATTGGGTATTAACCCCAGTTAATGGTTGCCCTCAGGGACTGTTAGTATACCTATCATAGCATCTTATCTTTGTCATTGTTTCAAATCCTGTAGGTTGTTCTTTCAACCTCCTTTGATTTCATATGCATTCAGGCAGGATAATACCACATAGGTAAACCTGAGGGTCCTATGATACTTGTAAAAGGACCGTACATATAACTCACTCATTTTCCACAAAAGATTTTAACTTTGCCTGTTTGATTGAATCATGCTAACCAGTATGTTCAGACTTCATGGATCAACTTGCTCATTCTTACAATATGCTTATTAGCATTGTATTCTTAATTATTTGCTGGTAGTAGCATTCATGCTGTCCTAGCTGTTGTCTAGCCATTCAATAAGGGATCTAAGAGCAACAGACAAGTAGGCAAAGACTGTGGAGAACACATCTCTTCCCACAGGGACCATCTTTTACCCCATACCAACAAAGGCAGGTTGAAAATGTTCCATCAAAACTGTTTTACTATGGAAAAATTGATTTTCGACTAAACAAAAATTTTGGGGGGGGGATGCTTTTCATGGAAAATTTTGAGTTTTCAGGAAAAAAATACAGAAAACCTTTGGTTTTCAGTTTTTCAATGTTAAGTCAAAATTTTCTATGAATTAAAAACTCCATTTTCCAACCAGTTCTAAAAAAGGCCTATGCCTAGGAAGTCTTACTAGCCTGGAATCAAACAAAAACAAACAGGGACCATCAAAGAAGAAAACTCTTCCTCCATTTTGGCTTGAGACAATGACCACCTCTCCCCCTCCAAGCACACCAAACAAACCAAGAAAAGAAATAAAACAAGAGTAAGGATGAAAGCCTCTAAACTTGTTATTGTTTGGAAATAACTGTCATTACTTTGAAAACCAGACTTGTCCCTAAAAAAATGAGAGTTGACTTGTCAGATATCTTGTTCATTTGCTCTCTTTCTGAATCCCTCACCTCCTTGTGCTTTCACTGTAAGAAGTTATTCACATTCCTTGTTTCTGGCTTCAGAAAAGACTCTATTCCCCTGGCATAGTCACTATCAGATTTTGCCTCTTAACTCTTCTCCTAAACTGGGACGTAGATTGCCTGGCATTGGATGTGTAACTTGCTGTAACATCATTAAATCTGCAAAAGCCATTGATCTTAGCCTGAGCCCAATACGCATACTTTTAACAGAAGAGGAGGAAAAGCAGGCTGTGACATTGCTTTCTTTCTCAGACTATCATTGAACAAAAAATTAGGATAGCCATATAGACAGTGAGCAAGATTGTGTCTAGCTTCTGTATGGATTTGCAAGCGGGAAGAGGGTAAAAGGAGCTTTCCTCCATTCTATCCCCAAGCAATGCTGGGCACAATGGCAGTCCTTGTACTCAGAGAGTGCAAGAGCTGCTCTGTTCTAGTCCCACTGCCTACTCTAGCATCTCCACAGGAGGTACAGTGCCTTCTGGAGCTCACGCCAGGCGAGTGCACCTGCATACTGCCCCCAACACAGGACTGTGCTTTACAAGCACAATAAGGCTCAGTTTCTGAGTGGGGTAAAACAATAAAGAGTGAAGGTTTGCCATGAATCACTCAAGTATTATTTGTAGTAGTAATAAGATGAAAATATTTTAAAAGTTTGCCCTTTGATGCATTGGGGGGATGCAGGTTGGTACTGATAAAAATGTATTTTGGGATAGACTAGTCCTTTGTTTTTAATTTTTGTTCTTGTTGTGTTCTTTCTTTGGTGGTTTTGTGGCATAGATGAATGTCCAGTGGGGTCTCAGCTGAGACTCACCATGTCATTTCACGTGTCTTAATTTGACCCATAGGTGACCCAGAAGGGTGTTAAACATCTGACTCCTCAGGAGCTCTGATTGCTTCAAAGTGAGATACGAAGTCGAGTGGACTAAAAGTGCCACTCTGTCTCCTGGGTGTAATGGGAGGTGAGGGAATTTCACTAGGTCAGATCCAGTGGAGCTATGACTGTTTACACCATCTGAGGATCTGGCCCAATAGTTTCCAAAAGTTCACAGGAAGCACCTGAGGTATAAACACCACCTGCACTCAGGCCAGAGCTGGAAGGAAATATATAAGCAAGGATTTGTTTAAATTACAGCTGGCCACAGGATGTGATGTACAACCAAAGAACATTTATTTCTCAAGCATTCCTTCTTTTTATTTCCCTCCCAGAATCATGAGTGATGATCCATGCTGTCTTATCAAGTGTAAATCCACATTGAAAGCTGGAGGTAACATCTGTACACAGAAGATTGAAGTTTCATGATCCCTCTCTTCACACTCAACACCTGGAGAAGGTGTTTTTGTTTAGAAAATAATAGACATTACTATGAAATCCTAGCTTGTTTGACAAATCAGCTTTCATTTATAAGGACATTTGCTTATGCTCTCTCTTTTCTCGTTTTGTTTTTCACCCAAAGATATCACTTGCATTCCCTCTTTCAGAGAGAACAAATTTTCCTTTGAGTAACTGACATCACAGACAAAATGTATGACTTTTTGAATTAGCTTAAAATATGATGGTTAACATTCCGTACTTCAGAACGTTTCTCTCCAAAATTACACACCCAGGAAATAAGTGAACTGCAGACACAATAAAGTAAACAGTCATTTAAAAATAATAAATAACTTGGCCAGACAGTAGAGTTTGTACGTCAGAAGTACAATTGCACAGGATAAAATCTTGCAAAGTGATTTATCTATTGCAGTGGTTCAAATCTTTATGAGAAGAGCATCCAACTAAATCAGGTGGGGTCTTAGAGCTTTTAACCTCATGAGAGATGTATTTTTTCATTTGGTGGAATTTTTCCTGAGCTGTCTCTCTGCATTAGCATGGATTACATCTGTTTTTATTACTAATATCAATGTGTGTGTGGAGAAGGGGTGGAGATGTGAGGTATGGGCTCACTCATAGGCACAGCCCTCTTTGGGGAATAGTGCAGAGTTGGAAGAAGAATTGGAAGCATTGCATCCCTGGGAGCTCTCACACATGTCTCTTATGTGGGTACAACTTGTACAATCCTCTGCCCACCCTGCTGTGCTGGCAGTGCTAGGAGATGGGTGACACAGACATAGCCCAGTCTGTCACTGCCACTTGGTTCTTTGCCAAGTGTCAACAGAGCCAAAGAAGGTTCCAGACCAATGTTCTTGCTTTTAATGTGGGAGGTGCTCAGGGTCCACGTGATGAAGGATATATAAGAAAATAGATTGGTAGCACTGTAAACTGATATCCTAAATTTGTCCTTAGTACTTAAAATGGGGGTTGAAAGTGGTTTCCCAATGTTTTAACATAATCCATTTTGTTAAAATCACCCTCTTGTAACAGTGTTCTAGACTTAGTAGTTATGCCTAACACCATACAAACTCAGTGTGGTGTGATTTAACACAAAGATGGTGGCTGTAGCCAAAATATATTCAGGACATTCAATTCAAACTTTGCCAAAATCCCCCCCCCAAAAAAAAAAGTTAGAAAATTTCATCTCAGTTCAAAAAGACGAAGCAGGAAGTAACCAGCTGTATCCTTCATAACTACAGTCCTTGCATACAATTTTAAAATATGAATTTATGATGACCTTCTTATTACATTTCAAAGGAATGACTGGCTTTTAGAGGTGCTGAGTGAGGCCCAAAGTTTCTTGGAGTGCTGGGAAGCACAGAGGACTAGAAGTCAATGGGCTGCCTTCTTAGAGGATGCAGCATGTACTGATACACTAGGAAACAGTTCCACTGGCCCTTGTGAAAGGGAGTGAGACTATGACCTTACCATCAGCTCATTTTGGAGAGTCTAATGCTGCAGTGGTTACAGGCCTCATGGGTTTCACGCTCATATTGCTCAAGGACTGAAATGGTGCCCAGTTCCTGTGCAGGGGAGAAAGTGAGCAGGCTGCTTGTGCCCTCTTCCTCCACTCATCTCTGCACAGTTTGGCCCAGAGCCTTTAAGCAAAACATCAAGGGTCCAATTCCTTTCATGGAGTAGCAGTCAGTAAGGACTCCTCACGTGACCTGGTGTTGCTCAAATTGAGTAAAGGTAATAAAGGGCTTGATTCTCCACTGCCTTCTACCTTATCATTTATACCTTGCAAAATGGGTGAAAAATGCAAGGACAGGTCAAAAGAGAATCTTCCCAATAAGTCAGCCCAATATAGTACTACTTTTCAAAGAGAATGATTTATCTTTACTCATTTTGTCTTTTAAATAATGCTAGAACAGTGTACATGTGACTGACAATAGCCACAGAGCCAGATTGTGGCTGGCCCTCACATGGTCGTAAGGAGGGGAAAGAGTACAAGGAATCTTCCTCACCTTGCACGATCTGCATAAGGTCCAACCACAATTGTAAACACTGGGCTCAGGAGAGTGCAGATACCACTTTTTCCCTTTGTCCTCAGGGGTTGACTTCACCCCAATAGGAAAAGACGGGACCATGGTGGAGCAGGACCAGTGCATTTGGGGAGAACAGTGGTTATTCTGGACCCGCTGAAGGGCTGCAGCATTTCACATGTTCATGCTGTGTACTGTAGAGGAATTCTTCCTCCTGGAAGCAGAATTTCTCCCTATGCTGTCTAATGGGCAGCACAGTACAGTCCTACCCTGAACAATTTGCACATACTAGCCCATGGATATACACTGGATTAATACTCACCTTTAAAACTAAATGAAACTTTACCCACCTTAGAATATCCCTGTAGTGGGGTGGTAACCCCACTCCCATCCAGAGGGGGCTGTGGCTGGCAAAAGCAGCTTTTAGGCTGAGCTGATTGGGGGAAGTGGCTGTAGCTGGGGCCACGCCCCAAACAGGCTCGGCTGGCCCTATAAAGGCCAGGGCAGCCAGAAGCCTCTCTCTGTACTCAGAGAGAGAGAAGGGCCTGGCTGCAGTAAGCTAGAGACAGCTTACCTGAGTGGAGCAGGGCTGGGGAGCTCCAGCCTGGATAGCCCTAGTCTGCAGCCTAGCGGAAGGCCAAGGGGTACTGAGGGTTGCAGAGGGTAGGCCAAGGCAGAAGGTCCAAACCCCCCTTGCCAGTGATGAGTGGCATGTACTGCAGTCTGCCCCAGGGAGTGGGGGCTAGTTGGTGACTGGCAGTGGCCTAGTGCTGAGGCAAGGTGGGGATAGTGGGTGGGGGTTCCTCTGGGAGGGGAGACCTAGTGTGTGGGTACTGCCAGGGGGCAGCACCCAGAGCAAGGGGTCCTGGGGTCCTGGGAGGGACCCAGGAGCCCGGAAAGGTGGATCACTGGCCTGCAGAGGGCGCTCCAGAGGCTGGAGAGCTAATTCCCTGGATGACCAGCAGGAGATGCCGCAGGGGTGAGTTGGACCTTCTTACAGTCCCCTTTCTATGTGAGGAATCATTTTCTTATTTTCATATAAGATTATATCACCTTTAGAAAAAGAATAGACAATATGTGCTTTAGAAAGCAGTGACAAAATGGCTGTCTTGCATTTTAAGGAAATGACTACTGAAACTCCCTGAGAAGTTTGAGACTTTTCTCCCCTTTGGTGGATCTTGAGATTGTTTTAATTTTAAACAGTGCAAATGTTTTTCCTTTGCTTGCTTTTTATTTATCTTTTTTGGTGGGTTGGGGCTGGGATAGAAATAAAACTACTGTAGGTTTCTTAATAGACAAGCTGTTCCATAAATAAGCTTACTTCCTGCTCTTTTTGGTGTGTGGATCAACTAGAAATAATTGTTCCCAGACTTTCATCCATTGTAGATCTCTGCTCCAATACCTTCCTTTAGCCCAAGCTACAAAGGCCAAGAAATTGGCTTTTGCCCTTGCTGACATGAGATGGAGGATGCCTATAGAGAGGTCTTATTTTGGTAGATAAGGAGTAACCAGAGGACATTAATCAAAGATGACAGTTAAATACAACTATCTCCTGTTATCAGGACAACTGTATGATTCACCCCAAATTGCCAACAAAGAGTCTGCTTTCAGCAAAGGCTGCAGACACATTTAATTATAAATGTAAAAGCAGAGGGCCGGAGTGTGCTTTCATTGCACAAGTTTAAATCAGGAGTGGCTCGACTGAAGAAGCTAACCTGGTGTACTGGCATCAGGACCACATTGCAACTAATCTGGACAGTCTACAAGACTGCATTTATGGTATTTTCACTGTAAGGGCCACATTTTGCTCTGTTGCAGTCATCATGGCTACTCAAGTAAGGCAGGCAGAATTTGACAGTACAAATGCTGAGGCTGCCAAATTACAACCCCTGTTCCTAGAATTTTTAATATCACATATCAAGGGAATTATGTATAATAAAGAGGGCTTTGCTTTAATAATCTCTCATCTCCCCATCTCACCTTCCCCGTGCTTGCAGGCAGCGGGGAAAGATCTTCTGCGTGGCCTCATGAATGACCGTTAATCTCTCAGCCCATCACTGAACCATTAAAAACAGCCTTTCACACAGCATGCGAGGCTGAACTAAAGCACAGATTTTGGTCCAGGCGCCAGCTACTCCCACAGTTTTTTTTGGTTTCCATTTTGTCCAAACATATCCAAGTTCAGAGGGGATCATTTCTGTTCTTCCAATTAAACTATTTACTATTGAACAAAGTCCAAGCAGTGCAAAAGACCACAGGAAACTTCATTACCGATGTCTAAAGTCTTAACATGCTTAGATGAATTCAGTGAAGTACTCATATGACTGAGCACTACTATGTGGATTCTGATTGAGGAAACAAACTGAACTTTTAAACCTCTGTATATAGAGATTAGGGACTTTTTTCTTCCATACTATTAAAATTGCATGTTTGCCCTTGCTCCATTTGGGGAAAGTGGATCTCAGGGAGGATTCACTCCCGAGTTTGCACTGACACCCGTCTGAGGCAATTCTGCTGGGAAGGGCAGCTTTAACTTACAACCTGGGCTCCCTAGAAGTCCTGCCTGCAGAAACTATTGCAGGAATTCACTGAACCAGAGTGGATCAACCTATCAATTTAGCCATGTCCCCTTCATAGCCAATGCCACTGATGTTTAGTGCCACTAACCTTCTTTGGGAAGACTTTCTTCTCCCAGGGTCCTCATGCATTAAGTGGGAGCTGCTGTATCTCTGGGCTCCATCTGGTCCTAGGAGTTTAGTATCTTTTTGTTTAATTGAGGATGGGTCTGAAGTGCATTAATTGAAAGGAAGAACTGTGATGCTACAAAAACAACAAGGAGTCTGGTGGCACCTTAAAGACTAACAGATTTATTTGGGCATAAGCTTTCGTGGGTAAAAACCTCACTTCTTCTGATGCATAGAGTGAAAGTTACAGATGCAGGCATTATATACTGACACATGGAGAGCAGGGAGTTACTTCGCAAACTGTGATGCTAGGACTCCTCAGCATAGTCATGTAATTTAGAACAGAGATGGGAAAAGTCTTCATAAAATTACTAAGTTTTAGGGGGATAAACACTATTTTATGATCAACATAAAACATTACTTTGTTGTCCTTTGCTGCATATGGCTTCTACATGTAACCGTCCAGCTTTGTAGTTTTTTTATAAGAGTAATAGGAATATAATAAACCTGTATGAACCCCATTCCCAGACTGATGGACATTAATCCTATAATCATGCCAAGAAAAACATTTCACATGAACTGCATTGAACAAGAGCTCTTCCTGTGAAGGAAGGAGGAAGTCATTTACCAGATGGTGCTGTTTATTTTGCAAGTCTCTCTTTGACTTTTGCTTATTTTCTCTTGACCTCCTAAGCTTATCCCATATACGTTTAGTGTGGAGAAATAAATATAAAGAATCTGAAAGACTATTGAAAAGTATCTAGTTTATCCAGCTGAATTCCTCTCTGAATGTCATTCTACATTGCTGTTTATTAATCCAATAAAACTGCTGATTTATCTGACCAGTTTCATGCTTACATGTCTGAACAATATGAAATGGTCACTGTTGCATATAGATGGCTTTGTTAGTGGGAAACAATGCAATATACTTTTATACTTAACAGTTTTTTATGTGGGACTTTTCAGTTTCAAGGCACTGTACAAACACTGATGAATATGTTTCTATGAATGAATCAAGTAAAGTCATAATTGTCAAACAGAAATAAATCACCACGCACAAATACAGAAAAAAGAGCATGAGATGGTTGGTCTGTGTTCAACTAGGATAATATACTCTGGCTTTTACTAGTAGGAGTCTGGAACAGTAATATCAGAGGGAGTAGCTCACCAAGAGAAATGAATGTAGGAGTTTCCATTCTGTTTGCTCACTTCAAACATTTAAAACAACATTCTCCCTTTTCCTCCTACACCAAAATAAACAGGAGACTGATGGTGCTGCTAAATCTACAGGAGACTTGAAATCCAAGTTGCTTTGTAATATATCTATGGTCACATATATGCAGACAACCCAGCCACCAGTGAGAATTGACCCAGGACCTTTGCCAGCAGAAGCACATGCTTCTGACGTCAGCTAAAGGAGAATTAACTGAGTAAGGGTCCATCCACACTACAGCTGGGAGTGTTTCTTAGTGTGGGCAAATAGACACACCCTACCTCTGCTGGAGCTAGCCTGCTAAAAAATAGCAGTGTGGCCATGGTAGCATGGGTAGCCAGCCATCAGAGCTATCTGGGCATCCACTAGCACTGAGGAGTCCCAAAAGGACCCCAAAACTGCAGTCCATCTTGACAGTACAACAGTAGATATCTTCAATAGTGGGGGAAGTGATAGCATGAGCAAGTTACTAAAAGCACTTCCCTCTTCCAATAGCATCACCTCAGATTTACCTGGTCTCAGCTTCAGCCATCCAGGGGGTGATTTCATCTCCGCATTGTAAAATGTACACTAATCTCTCATACAGAAGATGGGTGTTGTCTGCAAACTACTAACACCTTAGTCTCTGTATTCTCACCAGTTCTCCCAGCAGCCTTGTATAAATATTGAATAATATGGGAAAGCAGGTTGAAATCTGAGTGATGTGGAGTCCCACTGTAATGTGAAGGGTCCAGCCCTAACTGGAGGAGTCCTGTTTGTGTACAAGTGGGTCAGAGAAGGGAGCTGGCCCTGGAGCCCTAGTTAGCTGTAGGGCGAGGAGGAAATCCCATCCCTGACTTCCTGTTGCCAGACTACCTCCCACAGGGAAAGACAGGAATGTCACTGCATACCAGGAGCTCCACCCTGCCCACATAGGGACAGGTAGGTACAGGTCAGATGGTCGGGTCTAGGCTAATCTACTGACCCCAGGGTGGGGCTGTAAAGAGGAGACATATCTCTGATGTGAGTGTGTTGCTGGAGGAGGAGGCAGCCTATATACAGCAGCAGACCTCTGAACCAGCAAAGTGAGTGTGTGGATGGACACCAGGCAATGCAGCAGACTGAGCACTAAGTGACTACAAGCAGCAGAAAATACCTGTTTTTTAACAAGAGGCTGGTAGTAGGGTTGGAGAGTATGTACATGTTGGGGACTCTGTATGTTGTACTATTGCTGTGATGGAATGCTAACACTGTATTATAATGTTCTGCCACAAGGTGGCATCATGTGTAATATACCTTACCTGAGCTGATCACAGCCATACCTGGCAATGCATTAAAATATCTTGAAGAGAACGCCTCTTGTGTCTCTTTCCATGAAGGAAGCTCTATAGCCAGTTCAAATCTGGTACAGCCGCCTGACCTGCTAGTAGCAGCTCTGCAACCTACCATGTACAAGCTGCACAGGACAAATACTGGAGCTGGGAGACTCCTCACAGAAGCCCCTGAATGATCCTTTGTACTAACTGAGGTTTTGTCTCTGGGCAGATTAAGGGGATGTCTACACTTCAATTAAAAACCCTGCAGCTGGCCTGTGCCAGCTGACTCAAGTTCACAGGCTGTTTGATTGTTGTGTAGATGTTCAGGCTCGGACTGGAGCCTGGGTTCTAGAACCCTGCAAGGTGGCTGAGTCTTAGAGCTCAGGCTGCAGCATCTACACGGCAATTAAACAGCCTCTTAGCCTGAGCCCCAGTCACCTGATATGGGCCAGTCACAGCTGCCTAATTGCAGCATACACAGATCCAACCTGTTGGCTGGATACAGCCTTTATTTCTGGGGTTAAATCCTGCTTCCTTCAGAAAAGTTATAAAAAGGATCCCCAAGGGTTGAGTGGGAGGCATACAGCTTTCTCTCAGGCATGTGCCTTGGGATTTGGGATCTAATTAATGAAGGTGGGCTGCCACAAATTCTTTCAAGGTAGCTTCAGAAAGTGGATGAATAACACTTATACATTTAATAAAATAAGTTTCATACAAGATGTATGGATGGTCAGGGAAAAGGAAAATATTTTTGCCACTGTCAAACTAATTTATGCATCTGCATAAGGGCTTTGGGTTCAATTCTCTCATCAGTGAGCCCCCTTTCACACCACTGGAACGCCATTGGCCAACAGCCCTGTTCTTTAGGATGAACTAGTATTCTGAAATACCATGGCTTTTAAAAAAAAAAAAAATCTCACATCGATTCAAGCTATAACCTGAACAGCCTTTTTACGTTAAATATAAATCCTTCAGAATGCTTGAAGGAAAGAAAAGAAATGGATCAGAGAACCAAACATCAGTTAAATAAAGTTCATCTTTAAATTTGTTAGTCTCTAAGGTGCCACAAGTACTCCTATTCTTTCATCTTTAAAGTTTTCCTGAAATGAATATTTCTCTTAACATAATTTCCCCTCAGTGCCATGTGAAGGAAAGTAAGTTTGCATGAATTCTAGTATGAGTCTGTTTCAATAAGAAAATGTTGCAATACAAAGGAAGCATTACAATGAAATCATGTAACATTGCCTAAAATAATTAGGAGTCATTTAAATATGTAGCAGACAATGGACAGCATTTGCCCTCAGTGTACATTTTATGCACATGTATTTACATGTATACACATGTTTCCCCTTGGATCTTTTAAAAGCTGCACACATGTCCTCTACAGTATGTATTTTGTCATCCACCAGACCCTGATGGTGTTCAGAAGTTGTGCAAAAAAGCAGTACTGTAATTGGGATAGGTACATAAAGAGAAGTGAATAGTATTGTTATAGGGATCTGCAGTCTCTTGATAACCCACAAACAGATTAATACAAAACAAACCATTAATAATCAAAGTGTGAATTCAGAAAAGGTGGATTTTTTTTCTCAATAGCCTGTGGGCTAACCCTGCAAACAAGTATCCACACAAACACTTATGTACATATGGTAAGTAGTCTTTAGATTGCTCTTCCAGACAAGAACTGTGTTTAACTCTGTCTGTACAGCACCTAGTACAACAAAGCCCTGAATGTAACTTCAGCCTCTATGAGCAATAATAGAAATGGTTTTCCATATTACATTAAACAAAATGGTAATGGGTAAAACTTTCTGCAAGCATTTCTTAAACAGACAACTTTTTTATGAAATGTTGGTTGTTTTAAATATATCAAAGCACCTAGATCCAACAATAGGCAGTGAAAATAAAATTATAAAGAGTATTTTGGAAGAAAGAATACACCAACCAGAAGTGTGCACTTTTCATGTTCTTATCTGACCTCATTTAAGATATGCACCAAAAATTAGGTGAGCAAGTATCCATTTAAACAACTTGAACAAGAGCAGACAAAAAATATAATACTCATGTAGTCTGACACCTGTACTGTGTTTTTGTCATTTGTGCTGGAGAGTGTGCTATTAATTCCATTTAGGAATTTGACGGAGATCACCTGCTCATTTCATATAGGCCATGAAGAAGCCAACATATGCAGATTGGATTGGCAAAATTCAAAAATCTGAATTTGAAAAGGCCAAGAATTCATACAGAAAATCCACAGAAAAAGTGCAAAATATATTGATTCTAGTGCTATTACTGAAGATGACTTTTAGCATTGAAAAAACAGGTTCTTTACTGACCCCTCACTCAGGTGCTGAACACTGCCTGGGAGATGACTAGTCCTGGAGCTCCCATCAACCTCAGTGTATTGAAGGAGTGGTTCTCCTCTGTAGTGGAATATGGTTTAGGCACTCCTCATTATCTAGAGTTTGTAGGAATGTCACATTGTCTGGCCAACTTTTTCCACAAAAAAAAAAGGGGGGGGAATCAATCAATTTACCTGGTAAGATTATTGAAAGGAAAACTAGGCAGAGACCAGGCTGTCATCAGAATTTCTTAGCCTCCTAACATATACAGAGCCTGAATCTGCTCCCACTGGAGGACATTTGCCATTGACTGTAGTGGGAGCAGGACATTTATCATAACTTATCATATTTCAGTAATAGGCTCTTGTTTTTTCTCAGTTAAAAATCAGCTGCTGTTTTTGTCGAAGACAATCCAGGGAATTTGTTAGCGTTGAGCATCACAATTCACACTTCAAGTCCTGCCAAAAGACAAGTTAGAAGGTTTAAAAAAAAAAGTTTATATTTTTAAAAAAAGCGCAGGGGAAAATGTTGCTTAGAAAAAATATTATGGGGCGGGGGGAACCACTTCAGTTCAATTAATCCAGCAGGTGTGTTGGAGCAACAGTTCCAAAAAAATAGTAGGAACCCAATAAAACAAAGAATTAACCAATAGGAATAAAAAAAAAAAAAAACCTCTGAAGTTATTCATGGCTGTGGCTCTGTATGCATGTTATGGGCTACAGAAAGAGAACTGACCTGCCCTATCCCAATTAGCCACTTGTCAGAGAGAGATGCTTCATCCTTTGTATCTTTTTTACTTGTGATAAGTGACCTCCTTTGTGTTTTCACGTGTGCTTTACAGATTATTACCCAATTTACTGCCCAACTAAAACACTGCTTAGAATAACAGTTGATGAACAAAGAGAAACATTTGGCAAATAACATGCTGATGCAGGTGGAGGAAGCAATGATTCACCTTTTCTGAATGTACAATACAGTCTTGGAAATAAGGATTCTGTTGTGTGTGTTCATGACTTGCCAGCACGCAAAGCTCAAACCTGGGCTAGTTCGCAGAGGATAAGCGGGAGGGAAATATGATATGAAGGTATGTGGGGAGTATGATAAAGTAGGCTGAGAACAAAGGTGGCAAAAGATTTGTTTTTAATGTCTTAGTTATTGTTAGCAATTTGTTATTGCAAAATCTTTACCCTCAAATTGTCTGCTGTCTGGTCCTGATTCAGCAGGGTGCCTAAACTTTAAGCACATGAATAGTGTCACTAAAGTCTGTTGTTTTCTTTGAACCAATACTTTCTCTAGTTCAGCGTTGACAAAAAGTGAGATCAGGGGCTGACAGAAATCTTCAGGGAGTTCGTTACTGTGCTTAGTTACTTGAGCAAGAATCAGATTACATTAAATTTGTAGAAGACTGGAAAGTGTTTGGTGATGTCAGCCCTAGATATTAGGCTTAGACTTGGAACTCTCAGCTCCCTCTCTAGGGGAAATGCCAGCTCTGGTTAGCCTCATTTACATTCATTATAATGTTGCTGATGCATAGTTCATACAGTGCTGTTGCTTTAGTTGGAATTTGTGTATGTTCTGTGTATAAGTGACACTAGTTTGTTCCTGTAACTGTACTCGTGAACAGGCATAGGAAGCATGCAAGTTAGGCCCCGGAGTGAGTGAGTCATCCTGAATGCACAGATAGTAGACTCTGGTTTAAGGACTGAAGTTCCACAAGGGAGGGCAGAGGGCTCTGTTACAGAGAACGGGAACTCTGTCCCAGGGATCACGGACTCTGTCCTGTGTTGCTCAGATTTCCCCACCTGGAATGGTTCTGCACGACTGGACTAAGCCAAACTGGTGGCAGCAGCACAGAGCACGCTTTGCAACAAAGCCAGACCAGTAGACATCAAAGCAAGGGCACGACGGGACCAGGCAGAGGTAGAAAAGCAAAGTTGAATTTACAGCAGGCCCTGTGCAGACCAGTGGCAGCAGAGCTGATGTCACAAAACTGTCAGATAGCAGCACATCTGAGTAGAATCTTGTGATGCCCCCTCCTTGCCCCCATGGTACAACTGCACTTAGCGTGAAGCACTTTTTCCCTGCTGTAGTTCAGCTCCCTGAAACCAACAGCTTGTGGCCACAGACAAGCACAGATTTTCAGGTCTCCACAGAACTCGCCTGTGGAGGCTAGTGACAGATACACATCAACCCCAGAGCCCCTCTGCCAGCCTCCCCACTGCAATATCCAGCTTGTCACTGGGCACTCACAGTAATTCATAGGTTCACTATTCCCAAGGGAATACAACATACACAAGCTTGTTTCATTCCGCGGAGTATCCATTCCAATGGAATGGCACATCCCTATAATCTGTTTATAGTGAAAACAGATAAATTTAACAAAGGTTAAGATTAAAAAGAGAGAGGGAGAGTGTGCAAAGATAATCACAGGTTACATGTAAAACAAGAGATCTCACATAATTCTGAGAGTCTAAACTTGACTTTAACAGGCTAAAATCCTTGTCTAAAGCAATTTCTCACCTAAAACAACCTCCCAGCATCACTAGCCACATGGCCAGGATCCAACTTTCATGAATACAGAAAGCACTGTCCTTTTTGCTTCCTTAGTGAAGGATAAGAAAAGGGATTCGTCCTTTTTCCTCCATTTGGGGCACTCCCAGTTAAGACTCTTCTTCCCCATTGCTTATTCTCTGGTATGCTCCCCTCTGTTGGTTTCACATCCCCAGACCCCTATCCCTCAGGTCAACCTGTTTTTTCTGTGAACTTCATGTGCAAATGGAGCTTCCATGGTGTTGTCTTAATTCACATGTCAAAAAAAGATACACACATCTTATCTCCTATCTGGAAGAAACTGGTTTGTCAACTCTATCTTAATACAGATTTTAAGAGCATATTTCCAGTAGATAGATAGATATACACACACACACACACACACCTCTTTACATGGGGTGGTACCTACATCTTGCAACAATTTTGAGAATCAGTATGACACAATCTTTTATTAGATATCTTACAAGATACATTTTGGATAAATACCATGAAAGCAACATGTTGAGGATAGTGAGTTTGTCAGGGCTGTTACGAGTTGCTGACACAGAGGAGTGAACTATTTGCCAGTTGACACCAATGGGCCTCTGTCACAAACATGATGGTGCCAACTTCTCTGGACAGGGATAGAGAGGCAGAGAAAACCCCCAACTCTAATGGGACCAGTGAGTAGGGTTTTAGATGGGTGGGAACTGCATTGAACAAGACTTCAGCAGTTCAACAAGCCAATTATACTTTGAACTATGGGGTTGGCCATACTTCTGATACAATAAGAGCAAAACCCAATCAATGTGCAAAATATATCTAATTTTTCTTTTGTCTTATTTGGAGAAAACTAAAGGTATGTGTGGTTCCCTAGTCCCAAGGACTCAAGTGCATTTACAGAGCTAATGAGGGAGGGTACATTTAATTGTCCAAAGGTAGAAGCAGAAGTACAACTGTGGGTAGGGGGCTTAAGCCATAGTTTCTTTTATTTTAGAAAAGGACCACTAGACCCATTGCTTTCAGCCCTTGTTGCTGCTATTAGCACCTAGCAGAAGAGTTATATGACCTAGCAGTCTTGGAAGCTAGGATAGTTGAGGGCATCACACAAGGAATAAAAATAGCATCAGGAGTTGTGAGAAATCAAGGAGGGGAAAAAAAGTCAAAACAGGGTGCCCTGACTTTGGATGGTGTCATAGGGAACAGTAGTAGCTCAACTGGAGTGAAGTCTAAGTTTAGATAGACTATTCCTCATGGGATTGGGCGACACCAACCACAAATTACAGCTTTTTGCTAGATCTTGTTTTTCTGGATCCCAGAAAAGATTTACCTCAAAGTTTGAGTTTATTTTGAAATCTCTCATAAAATTTTACTACTTAAGTTCCAAAAGATTACAGCTCTTGCCAAGCTCTTATTGATAGTTTGAGGCAACAATGACTTATTTCAGAGGTATCTATCATGCATGCTGGGATGCCAGTCCATGCAGAGCACTAAAGATAGTACTCACTATCACCCATTTAGAATACACTGTAGAAACTGAGCTGTGAACTGATGGAACTTGAGCAAGAATTATTCTTAATGAGATCAAGCCAGGTAAATGTGTCAGCACTTTATTTCATGATTGACTTAATTCCCATTGTCAATGAAGTCTGTTACTTTTCAAGATCTCTTCTTGCTTGAGATTCTGCAAGAGTTAAAAGTGAAGTACAAGAAGACACAGCAAGGAGAGATCATCTTGACTCTTATTTCCTAAATTTGATCTTTAGGGATGATATATTTGAAGGCATAAACATATTTTTACAAACAGTGCACATGCACATTTGACAAAGTTCTAGATCACTAGGCCACCTGCCTTTCAAGACAATTGTGCTAGATATAAATAACGTTCTTACTGTCTTGTATCACTGCTGGGGGAGAATATAGTTTTTTCACCATGAACTTAGGCTATGGCTACACTGGCGCTTTACAGCGCTGCAACGGTCTCCCTCAGGGGTGTGGAAAAACACCCCCCTGAGCACAGCAAGTTACAGCGCTGTAAAGTGCCAGTGTAAACAATGCTCCCCGCGGCTCCCAGCGCTGTAAGCTAATCCTCTCGTGGAGGTGGAGTACCTGTAGTGCTGGGAGAGCTCTCTCCCAGCATTGGCGCACAACCACACACATACTTCAAAGCACTTCTGCGGCAGCTCTTTGAAGTTTTGAGTGTAGCCACGGCCTCAATCAAAATAAGCCCCCCCCCCCCCACACACACACACACGGCAAAACACCCTCTATAGACTAGGGCCAGTCTCTCATATCTGCACCAAGTGCTTTCCAGCCTCATCAAGCCATTCTCTCCTGACTTAAAGGGAACCAGCAACAAAACATTGAATACAGCAAGCACTGAACAGCAGTAGCAGCAGCAATGCTGGGCGACGTCATTGGATGTAGATTTCAAACCAGATAGACATTATCTACAGCAATGCAGGGCCGGCTTTAGGCCAATTCAGCCGAATCGGCTGAATTGGGCCCCGCGCTAAGAGGGCCCCGTGCCACAGCTCTCCACCCCGCCCCCAGCTCACTTCCCCCTCCTCCTCTCCCCTGCACGCTCTGCCCCCTGTTCCTCCCCCGCCCCTGCTTCCCGCAAATCAGAGGTTCGCGGGAAGTCTGAAAAGAAGCAGGGGCGGGCAGGCAGCACCTGGTAAGCTGAGTCAGGGATGTGGGAGGGGGACGTGAGAAGCGCTCCGGGGAGGCGCGGCCCAGTCCGGCCCCGGCCGAGCACCTCCGGCCCCAGCAGCTTCGGCCCCGAGACGCCGGCCCCAGTTCTGGCAGAGCGCGGCGGCCTGGCCCGCTCGGCTCGGCTCCGTACCGGCCCCCAGGGCTCGGGTCCGGCCCAGGCCCTGCAGCTCGGCTCGGCTTCGGCTCGGTTCCCTCGGCTCGGGCCAGGCCCGGCCCCCGCAACTCAGCTTGGGCCCGGCTCGGTTCAGGCCCGCCCCCCGTGTCCGGCCCCCCGGCCCAGCTCGGCTCGGGCCTGGCTGAGTGGCTCCGGGCCAGACCCAAGCCCCACAACCCTGGCTGCAGCTCCGGCCAGAGTGCAGCCCGATTCCTGGGGGCGGGGCTTGCGGCAAGCATGCCCCCAGGAATCGGGCCCCACTCTTACTAAAGCCGGCCCTGCAGCAGTGGTTCTCAACCAGGGATACATGTATCCCTGGGGGTACACAGATGTTCCAGGGGGTACATCAACTCATCTAGATATTTGCCTAGATTTACAACAAGTACATAAAATCACTAGCAAAGTCAGTGCAAACTAAAATTTCATACAGACAAAATGAGGAAAATAAGTAATTTTCAGTAATAGTGTGCTGTGACACGTTTGTCTTTTTTCCGTCTGATTTTGTAAGCAAGTAGCTTTTAAGTAAGGTGAAACTTGGGGTATGCAAGACAAATCCGACTCCTGAAAGGGGTACAGTAGTCTGGAAAGGTTGAGAACCACTGATCTATTAGACTTTTAGCTTGCATTTGAAATAAGTTCTAGTCTCAGTTCTGACTCAGACTAGTATTTTGATTTATATTAAAGCAAGTTCATACTAAACATATTAGCCAGCTGATTGCCAGATACACTTAAAAGCCAAGAGAGTAAAAATGGGAAGCCTAAGGAACAGTAGTTCAAAAACAAACAGCATGTGGAGAAATGATTTAAGACAATTGCAGCAGCAGCAGCAGCAATACTTCATTAAACTGAGAGAAAAGGAGAATTAACCAGCTCCCCAAAAAATGGGACAATCACACTTTCAACCTTAACTGCCTATGGAGAATAGACCAGAGAGAGTCCCAGCATGTATGGCAATTTTGACCAGTAATTATATAAATGTTTCTGGCTACTCTGGATTGTGTGGTTAAGATACACAGAGCAAAAGATGGTGTGTTTTAGGTTCTGTTGTTCATTGTTACTGTTCTGTACTATCGACATTTTGCTAGGTGCACCAGAATGCCCATAAAATCTTTAGGGGGATAAAACCTTAACAGTTCTAGAAACCTTGTTGATTTGGTGAATTATCCCTTGAAAATAAGAGTGTAACTGTTGGCAGTTATTCACAGACCCAAAGAGCAGGAGACACTTCTGACACAGGAGATGGGTGGCACCCTGAAGATCCCTTAACTTTTATATAAAAGTCAGTTAATTTTGTGAGGGGCCCAAGGAATCGTCTTACTGACCTTTTCCTAAGCTTGGTCCTGTGTGTAGTGGTGTACAGTTGGACAGAAGTTAGTTAAGTTTGATGGGAAGTTTGAAGAATAGCTTTACTGGCCCATCCCAAAATGCTGGCATTGTCCTGGATCACATCCTTCTGCAGAGCTCAGCAATGGAAAGCTGATTTTGTGTTACTGCTGAACCCAACCAACAAGCCACTCATCCGGCCGAAGAGTCAGTCCTTATTGCAAGTTTAGGGGGAGTTAGTGGACGGAGCTTGATTTAGGGCCAGATTATAACGTGGTCTGCATTGGGGGTAGTGTGGAGCTCTGTGGCACAGCTGGAGTTTGGATTATCTCACAGGAAGCATGCGCTGCTCCCCCGGGTATGCCTAGCCAGCTCCACAGGCCAGGGAAGGTCTGTGGACCCAACTCCTCTGCCCTCCTCTCTGTGCAAACTCCAAAAGAGGGGTGTGGAGAGATCACAGGATCTTCAAGATAGGGAAAGCTCTTTTCATATTCTTCTTCCCTCCCTCCCTAAGGAGTCATGCAAGTGCCAGGGATAATCTAGGCCTTATTTTAAAGTAGCTTTAGTGCCAAGTTTTAAAATTTCAAAACTATATATTCATTATATTATTTTTAAAAACCTTTATCCAGCCATAGGCTGCAGCTGGTTTAAACATTTGCCCTCAACACCCTTTCATCTCCAAACTGAAGTTGGTATTCGATAAGGTGCACCAATGTCCAAACCAATGGAGTTTTTAGACACTTTATCCAGTGCTGGAGGGAAAGGAACGATCTGGGGAAAAAAGCATAGTGAAGTAAAATTGATAAAATCAGAGGCACAGATGGTTTGAATAGTAAAAACAAAAAAAGAAAGATTAAATGAGTGATAATGAGTCTGTAGAGCAAAGCAGTTTTGTACTTGCCACAAACCCATTTGTAAAAAAATAATCCCTTCTGCTTCAGCTATAACTCTAAACAGATGGCAGGTGAGGGAGGAGAAGGTTTATTTTAACCCTTCTTTCCTGAATATTTTTCAGGAGTTGAAGGGATTGCCGATAAAAAGTTACAGCTAAAAGAGAAGGAGGAGCAGGAGGGAGTGAGGATGGCAAGCTGTGAGGAATGGACTGTGTGCAGGGAGCAAGTATAGCAAGACAAGCAGGGTAGATAGCAGGATAACCCAGAAGGAGAGCTGTCCTCCTAGGCAGCTTGCACTGAGCAGCTGTAGTTGTGCCAGATGAGCGCAAATAGCTGAAGTTGCATCGCACAGAGTGCGGACTCTGAAGGGGCAGGCCTAGAAGGTGATGTGAGATAAGTATGGGAAAAGCTACAGAGCCAGCTGGCAGAGGAGCTATCTGAGTAACAGAGTTTTCAGCTCAGTGGCAATTCTGAAAAAATAAAAATAATAAAAACCAGTTGTGTCAAACCCAGAATTAAGTTTTTGGCTACCGGAGAGTCAGAAAAAGTATTCTGGATCAAACAATCATTTATTTAACACAAAAATGAGGTATATTGTTTCAGTTTCAACCATTTTGGAGTTTATTGCTTTTTAATAAAATCGAAGGAAATTTCTACATGAAAAGTGATTTTTGAACTGAAAAATCTGAATGTTTTGTTTCTGGAATGCTAAAAAAAGTTTGTTTTCTCCAATGTAAACAATTCAGCAAAACCTACACAAATTCATGAAATGTTTTGGTGTCGCCAAATCTACATTTTTGCTGAAAAAAGTTTGATGAAAAATTTTGCCCAGCACTAGTTGAGAGCTGGCTCTGTGTGAGCAAAGCATTTCCAGTCCTCTGAGAGTAGGGGAACCTTTTGATCATTGGGTAGTTCACAATGGGCTATTGAGGTAGCTCATTGAACTAAAGGGTTAAATTATCCTGGGTAACTATTCAGGCTGTGGGATTTGTCAAGGTGTGTTTTCTCAACAGTCTATGCAGGATGGTGCTGACCACTGAAAATAGAAATAAGAGGCATTTTACAAAATGGATCTTCGTACATGGCCAGCACATTCTTGAAGCCCTTAAATTCCAACTGTCTTTGAGAAAGTAATAGCTCATGTTCCCCACAGGGAATAGGCTCCATACAACATTGTGATAAGAGAGGCTTTGGATGGGGTGTGGGTAGGCTTGGAGAAGGATCATTCTAAGTCTTGCTGTACTCACAAATGTCAGGTCCCAAGCTAACTCTGCTGACACACAGACATCTTAGTTGTTGCCTGTTAGTTTAACTTTTATGATTTAAAGGGAAAAAATGCT
Source organism: Trachemys scripta elegans (assembly GCF_013100865.1). Classification (NCBI taxonomy): domain Eukaryota; kingdom Metazoa; phylum Chordata; order Testudines; family Emydidae; genus Trachemys; species Trachemys scripta. The sequence continues at coordinate 54,691,137 of NC_048302.1, forward strand.
GCCTCCTGCCTCCAGAGGATCTCCACTGTTAGCAGAACCAGATGAGATTTGCTGTGCAACTGGGACTGGGTTTGGAAGGCTCGGTAAGTGGCATGCCTGCAGTTTGCACAAAGGTGGGTGGAGGTAAGGCCAAGCCAAGGAGATTGCATTACTGAGTGGAGAGTCCAGTTGTCCATCCCAACCCTCCTTGGGGGTTGTACAAGAGTACAGAGTCATTGGGCAGAAGTAACTTCCACGGTGCAGCTACACAGCAGATTGTGTAGGTGGGTGGATCACTCTAATTCTGGCTTCCTGTGCATCTGCCCATCCCAGTTGCTCAGCCTGGATACTACAGCTGGAACAGAGATTCTGGTTTCTGACTAGCAATATGAGAAATTCCAATTTTGGGGGTGGGGAGAGGAGGAGCAGCACGGGGGCAGTACTCACTTGTACCAAATTAGAACAAAAAGCCAACTGAAGTTTCCTGTAGAATAAAAATTCTGAAACAGTTAATATTTTATTGTTTTGACACTATCAAAACATCTATCACTGTAAAAGAGTAGACTCACTCACCACTGGCGCACACACACAGACACCCCCTCCCTAGGAGTGGCATAGCAATCTCTCCTCCTCTGGCACCCCCCCTGCTAACAGCCAGTGCAGCTTTGTGGTGGTCTGCCTCTTCTTGTGATTTGGCCCTGTAGCTAGGTTACATTTAGTTTCCCTACTCCTGCCCTTCAGGGTGAACAAAGGCCAAATAAAATAAACATAATTTTACCCTTTCCCAGGCTCTGCAGGGTTGTCCTCCTGCTCTTGTGGGAACCCAGGGTTTCTCACAGGAGACCAGGCTCCAAACTCAGTAATTCTCCTTGTGCCAAGGTGTTTCCACTCCAACTCTCCTGGTGGACCAGTAGGGAAACCTAAGACCTCCTCTCCTCTGGGTTCCAGTCCAGGGACCCTGTGGCAAGCAGCTACAGTCTGCTCCTTCAGACTCCTTGCTGCCTCTCTGGACTTCTTCTATCTTGGCCTTCCTTCAGGTTCTTTCCACTAGGTTTACCATATGTATGCCTCCATCTAGGCTTTTTCTCCACTCTAAGAACCAGAGGGGGACTGCAGAGTTCTTCCTTTGCCCCTCTGTACCATTTCCTTGTCATCTGGGCTTGCTCCCTTCATGCTCACAACCCATCTTCTCCCCCAGATAAATTTAATCTTCAGTTGAGCCTGGCCCACCCTCCAGGTGCCCCCAAATGCACTGATTGTTCTATTACATCCACCTCACAATAATGAGATGCATTCAAGTTAGTACTCTGACTTTTATTTTAGTGTTTCAACGTTCAAATGAAGTGTTTGAACATTTTCAAAATTAAATCATTCAAAACAGACTTTTTTCCATTGAAAATGTAGTTCAGATCCATACATTCTTGAAACGTTTCAATGTCAACAAAACTGCATTTCCTGATCCATTCAAAAAATTTCAACTAAACTTACTACAATGAGGACTTGGCCCCCAGAGGAAAAAAGAATAGTTCTATCTAAATAAGAATTATGGTGTATGATAAAGCAGAAATATGAATTCTCGAGCTGCACACCTATTTGCTGCTGATGTTCTCATCTTAAAATTAAAGTTTTGGTGATCGCTGAATGAATACAATATGTAACAAAGTTTTAGTTTTGCTCCCAGGCTTCTGGCCAAACCTTAGAAGAGCTATCATGGCTTCCCAGTCAGACACATAATCCCGCTAGGAATAGAGACCTATCAGTCATGAGGTCATACAAATTTTATGTTCCAGTTCTCAGAACCACATTTAGCATTCCCTTACATGTTTTCTGCTCATTTAGTACACCAGAACAATAGCCCATTGTTTTATTTACTATGAATTACAGTCTTGGACCTACAAGGAACATTCTGTTTCAACTAAAGTTTTTATGAAAGTTTATTAAAACAAAACAGAAAAAGAAAATGAACAGGCATATCACAGGCTGATGTCCTTACAGTAAATTAAAACCACTCTTGACTGATGGGTTCCTATAACAGTGTCCATTCCAATAGCCTTAATATACGGTACTCTAACTACATTTCAAATCCAGCCCCTATTTTATAAAAATAGTATTGTTAAAGTATGAGAAAATGATCAGCTTTGCCTTGGACTATTTCCCTTCCCCCTTCAAAAGAAGCACAATTTCATTAAAGCTGCAAAAATGTTTAGGCAGCAGAGACATGGTTTCCTATGGCTGAATAAGGAATATGGTTCCTATGATGAATAATCCTAGTCACCAGGTGAAGAGACTTCAATGTTGCAATTCAGCAAGGAACACTTTCAGTAGTGATAGACAAAACCCAGAATGTTTAAAAGCTTGGTTTGGTAAAGAACCTTGAAGTTCCTGATATTTATCTGAATCCGTTTGCTACACAAAATCGGGCTCAAGCCTCCTGAAAACAGGCTCTTTCACAAGCACTCCAGCAGGAGAAAGATGATCCAGCAGTTAAGCATAGGACTAAGAATCAGACACCAGGGGCATATTTCCAGCACTGCCTTAAACTTGCTGTGTGACATTGAGCAAGTCACTTACCCTCTCTAGGTATCTGTTCCCATACTTAAGTATGGTAATAAGTATGGTAATACTTATAATTTAGCTATCCAGTCTAGGTACTTATACAGCCTTCCTTACCACACTTTGAGCACTTTGTGAACATTAATGAATTTGTCCTCAATGTCCCTGTGAGGTACAGAAATATTATCCCCATTTACCAGAGGGAGCACAGAAAGTGGTGAACCTATTTGCCCACAGTCACCCAGGAAGTCTGTAGTAGAGTCAGGAAGAGAACTCAAGTCACCTGAGTCACAAATCTAGTGCCTAAACCACAAGGCCATCCTGCCTCTTAATTCATTAATGCTTGTTAATCACTAGCACATCATCTGACAGTAAGAACAAGAGGAGTGTGAATTATTGTTATAACTTCCGGGTTTTTGCTCAGGTGGCTGGAAATGACATCAGCCTCTCAGACTATTTCAGCGCTTTCAATTCTGGCCCCATCTATGTCGAGGAAGTAAAGAGATGGAAGTATATTGGGGGTGGGGGACGGGAAAGGATGGAACCAAAAAAAATAGACAAAAACCCTCTTCATTTCAAAGGATGGGCAAAGATATGGGCTGGATTCAGTTTCCATTAGCCCAAACTTGGGGGGGTTTTCTTAAGGCAAAAAACTCCCTGACCTCCGAATTGAGGTCCAATATCAATAACTGTTTGAGAATTGTTTACCTTTTTCATCTGGGATTATGTCTTCGTGTATCATACACTCTCTTTGTACTACAACATCTTGTAAAAACAAAACATGAAAATTACTTTTGGAGTTGACATTAACTGCAAGATTAAACCGTCCTATCCCCCAACACCAGATGGAATATTAGCTCTTACCACGTTTGCTCATTTTTTATTTTACTAAATATATAGATCTTGCTGCTGATTTGTTTGTTTTTAGTATTTTTATGTTGGCAGCAGCAAAGAAAAAACTGTCAACTTCAAAGGTCTCTCACTAGTCAAGCAGCAGTGGCGGTATCAGAGTCTGAGGGGATTAGCCATGTTTATTAATGGCCTCATCTACACTTGCCCACTTTGTAGCTATAATTCCATCCTCTATCAAAGGTAGAAGTGGAGAAAGCTATATAGTGTAGACACGTCTCACATGCTTTTTCCACCATACAGCAGATTAAGGTTGTCAGAGTTGGTTTAAGTAGTAACACCTGACCTCTGTCTACTCTACAGCTTTTACCTTTACGAACATTGGAGCTGCACTGTGAACTGTGGCTATAAAGCTTGTTAATGTAGATGCAGCTAGACAGTACAAGACTTTTTCTGCTTACTGCATGTCAATAGCATCCCAGCCTTTCTAAGCCCCTTTTCTTGTCACAGCATGGAAGGCTAATCAGTCAGCCTTATACCTGCTATTATAAAAGAAGCTGTTCAACTTTGCTTTAACTGCAAAAATATTTTTGCCCATCAGTGCACACATTGTCAAAGCACTACAGCATTCTCAGATAAGATATGTAGAAAGCTGTTAGGGCCATTGGATGCAAGTCCTCCCTTCAGACTGACCTCACTGGAAACTTGCTTCCAGGAGCAGAGTTTGGCCATTATTATTTAAGAAACACGCTGAAGAACTCAGAATTGGCTCTAATTGTTGGAAGTCACAGAAGACTGGGCAAAGCTTGCAGGCCCAATCCAACCCCATTTGACAACAACGGCATGGGATCAAACAGTTAAAGAGCAGGGAGGCTGAACTACCCCTCTTACTACTAAAGGTTGTCCCTCCATCCCAGAACACACACATACTTGGAGCAGTGCAAGAAAATGTCACTGCTGTTGCCTTGGCTATATCTGCTTTGGATATATAGAGGATTTCATTCTTCAGACTCAAGGGCTGTCAGTTCAGTGACTAAATCCACATATACCATTTTGTTAATAGAAAATGAAAGGTAACAAGACAGTCAGATTTATATAGTCATTGTTCCTTAAGGCTAGCTGAAGGAAAAAAAAGTCTCTTGCTTTTCATTCCACACAATAGGTCAGAGAGCTTGATTTTTGCTATAGGCCAACCTATTCAGCTGCAGCATATGTCATAAGGGATGCTTTACTGTAATTCAGCTTCACAGACTCCTCATTACACCCTTACATCAGCCAATTTAAAACTCAGCTAAAGTGCTAGACAATGCTAGAGTCTCTGAGTATGTTCAGCGTATTCCCTCTGCAATTATAGTTAAGTATATGTTTAAATGTGTGCTCCTGATTAGATCCCACTTCAGATGCTGCAGAGTGAGATCCTCTTGCAGTGAGACTATTTCTTTTTATGAAAATAACTTGGATTTATCAGACAAAAATAACTATCAATAGACTAAATATGGAGGGTTCTCATGCTTGAAATATAGTCACACAGCAGGTGATACAGACAGCCACACCGTGTCAAAGGAAAAAACATACACTGAATACAAACTTTAATAATAATTAATAATAGGGCTGTGTTTTCAAAGTCTGGCACAAAAACCGGGCAAATAAAAATAGTTCTTATTTTATTTGAAAAATGTCATGAAATTTGTCAAATTATTCAAAGATTTTGTTCATGAAAATAATGCAATACGGACATAAATACCAGTACTGATTGAACAAACCCTTTCATGATCATTCAACCAGATCTAGATTATATGTAAATAGAACCTGCAAAACATTATTAACATGCTCACTTATCCTACATTTCTGTATGAAAATCGTGACTTACAAACAAATTAAGGGTGTGGTAGTAGGTTCTGATTTTGCATTTGACAATGTCTTACTGTATATCCAATCCACCCAACAGTACAAGTCCTCCTAAATAGCATCTGCAAAACTTACCATATTCATTGCACCCAAAGGTCCTACATTTGCAAGTGCAAATGGGCATTTGAAAATGCAGATCAGGTAATAGAGCAGACAAGTAGTTGTGCAGTTAGCTTCTGTATGCACATATGCCCACTAGTATTTCAGTGTGGGGTTGGGTATGACTTAGATGCCTGTAGTCTACCTTTAAAAAAATTGGCTGATTATGTCTTTTGAGCCACAACTTACCATTTTCAGTACACCAGCCCTCATTTCTACTGAATGGAAAGTAAAATATCAGTTACTATAGGAAAAAAATATAAATCTTCCTTGAATTAACTTTTCAAATACATAACTATCCTTCCCTTTCCACAGGGAAATAAAAATCTCTCAGATTCTCAGCAGAGAGAAATATCCCTATTCATGGGATATGTCTGTGGGAATAACATAAGGTTTCCCAGACCTGAAGAAGAGCTCTGTGTAAGTTCAAAAACTTCTCTCACCAATAGTTAGTCTAATAAAAAGGCATTTCCTAACCCATCTTTTCTCTCTAAGGTTTACATTACAAACCTGAGTACATTGGAAGCTCTCTGTAAAATTATTTGGATATTTTTGCCTATTGCACACTGAAACTGTGTCTAAAAGTTCCTTATGAAAGAAAAACAGATTTTGTTGTTGTAGTTGCTGTCTTCATAGCAATGACACATTGTCCTTTAACCAACCAAGCAAGTAGCATCCCTAAAAGTGGGCTGGCTTCTTTGATAAGCTTTTAAAAAAAAAAAAAATCACCACACAACAACTCTAGTTGTACCACTCCCCTTCAATACTCCATATGCATCTCCCCTGTAAAAATCTATTTACTTTTTACCTCAAGGAATGATCCATTAAGATCCATCTCCTATAAAGGGATATTTGTGACAGGAGAATAAACAAGAGTTTTGAGATCCAATACCTATGGGTATGGAACACTCTGTAGATGCTGGACATTTGACCAGACTCAATATTATATGTTTAATTCCGTTAAGGACATCTGAATATAAAAATACAGAAAGGTTTAGTTCAAAGCCTTACACCAATACATGCAGGAGAACACATGGTATATGGGAGAGTTGTACCGGGCTAACAGATTGATTTCTGCGAGAAGCTGCAATGATTAAAACCACAAAGTAGAATTTCACACGGAACTCCAGCTTATTACAAGACTGCAAGTGCCTCCAGACTGTGGCACTTTGGATTTTTATGAGATGATGTTTAACTAGCTCCACATGTGTTAAGTCGTCATCCAGCTCTGTGATATTTCACACACTGTAGTAATGGCAGTGTTTGTACTGAATAGTAACAGAAGTGGTTCACTGGAAAATTGCTTCTTGTAAATCCTGCTCACATTTTGACTTTGTAAAAGTTGCTGTTGCTTTTAATATTCCTAGTTCATGAATTATAGGAACACAGAGGTTAGAAAGATACCTAGCCCTTCATCCTACAACCACTTAGTCACATGTTTAACTTCAGCTATGAGAGGGCATGTCTACACGTACAGTGCAGTACCAGTGCAGCTGCACTGCTGTAGCATTTCAGTGACACTACTATGCCAACAGGAGAGTTTCTCCCGTGAGTGTAGTAATCCACCTCCCCAAGAGGTGGTCACTATGTCAATGGGAGAAGCCCTCATCCCAACCTAACCCCTGGTGTTGATAGAAGTACATTGCTCAGGGGTGTGGATTTTTTCACACTCCTGAGCAACATTATAATACCAATGTAAGTTTGTAGTGCAGAGTCCCACTGAATTCTGTGTTCAGTAAGCGCATGCAGTGGGTTTGCAATATCAGGGCTGTACCATATAGTACTAGTCTTGTCTATGGCCCTGATACTCTGCACAAAAAGAGTATTATCTTAGTCATACTAATTTCGAGATTGCTTCAGTAGTAAGATACTACTCAACCTGACCAATCAAGCTGTTGCCCCAGCCTCAGCCCCCTTATCCCTGTTTACATCCCCCCCTCCCAGAGCCACAGCCCTGCTCCCAGCCCTGGCTGGGGAAGGGGACGGGTGGAGGGGAAGACGACACAGATAGGAGTAAGTGGGGGGTGGGAAACACAAGGTAAAAAGTTTGGGGACCAGTGCAATAAGAGGTTCGGCCTGCCCCAAATGGCTTACAATGGGACAACAAGCAGGTTTAACAAATTATAGAAAAAGATATGAAGCAGCAAAGAATAAGGTAACAGATAATACTAAGTGGTTGAACAGACTAGCAGTGATTTCTGTTGTATGTGGAAAGTGGGAGGGGAGTGGGTGGGATGCTGAGGCAAGTGAGGTTTAGTTGGTTGGTGTTCTAAAATTCTGCTTGAGCAGGATACAAAATCCAATGGAAAGTCTCCTTTTGATTCAATGGACCTTGGATCAGGCCCCTTATTTCCACTTTATCTAGGTTGAGTTAGGACATTTCAAAAGCAAAATATACTTATTTCCATTTTTAATTGCAATTTGACTAGTTACTGTTTCCATTTGAATTTATATTTTTAACCATGGCCTAGTAGAATTTTTAATTGGATTGGTAACTTGATAGTGAGGATATCAATACCACTGTCCATGAAACTGAACATATAATAATGAGCCAAATACAACTCTGAGTTGCAGTGGTATAAATCGATGGCATGTCTACAGATCTACACCAGTACACACAGGAATAAAACTTGGCATAAATCTATATTTCAGATTTGGAGCCTTATCCATAGCCCACCAAAAAAGAGTGGACACACGCATAAATTTCAATGGGGTTTGGGTTAGGCCCTTATATAAGTGCCTTCCATCCAGTGACTTAAAATAGCTTTACAAAATGGTGCAAAATTTGGATCTGGGGACTGTAAGGATCAAATGGGAAATTTGGATCTAGATCTTCAGATTCAGAATTTTGGTCCATGCCTGTTTCTAGAATAAAGCCTCATAAAACTCCTGTGGTCAAATATTTCAAAAGCAGCTGCTGGCTTTCAATGTCCAACCTGAGACCTGATGTCCATGGGAGCTGCAGTGTTCAGTAACTTTGAAAATCAAACCCAAATAATCTTGACACCATACACACTTACTCAAAATTAATTTCCACTTTTGGAAAAATTTTAACTTGTCTTCAGTCACACATCAAGTCAGGGCGGAGTCAGCATTAGCCCTCTCTAGGCCATGCTTCCTTCCTGCAATTTGGTTTTATCATCTATTTGTAACAAAGTTCATAGAGCTGAGATCTTAATAAACAATATCAAAGTAACTTCTAAGATGCCAGGAAACGCTATGTTAGAAAATAAAAAAAATTTTAAAAGGCACACACCACTTTCTTAATGTTTAAGTGCTGAGTATTAACCTGGAATATGTCTATGGGTCCAGTTCCAAGAACCTGGTACATGCATAGCAGAGGAAGGCTGGTTCATGTTTGCCCACATATGAAAGGTTCAATGAATAGGCTTCAGCTAACTAGGCAGAGAAAGTTTAAGTGCAGTGAAAAGAGAGGATCACTCACATATTCAAGGACAAGTCTCATGATGTTTGACAGGAAATTGTCCAGGAAGCTAATTCAGAGAAATCAAAACAAGGGTGGTATGTTCCCAGGACCCAGGGCGGGTCAGAAATCTCACAGCTGAATTTTGTACATATGGTAACTTGAACAGGGTGGATATAGGGGAGGAGAAACAGCTGATAGAAAATTTAGTTGTTACTTCAAGAAAAAAAAATGTGGGAAGCAAGAATTTCAGTGTCATTATAAATACAAGATAAGCCAGATAGCCATGACATTTAAATAAAAAACAAATATAACTTTCAGTAGTAGGGTCAGAAATATTATAATTTGAAATACATATCAGATCTAACCTCTGGATTACACTGACTGGTCATTTAAAGTGCAGGACTCTATCCTCATTTGTCTTCTATACCGTCCATGAGATGCATACTCTGTCATGCCAATGCACCTCAAAATAACAACGTGTGAGAATAGAGCATGTGGCTATGTGGGATTTACTGATGCCCCTGAATGATTAGGCGCTTCAAATACAGTTGTATGGATTCTCAGTTTTAAGTAATGATAATATTCCCCTTCATTTAAAAAAAAATGTATTGGAAACAAGGAATGTAGGTCTACCACAACCTCAAGTTTTCAACCCCTTTCCCTCTAATAAAGCAATAGAGGGATTTAAAGAGTGTCAATAACATTTTACATAGGCACACTGACATCCAGAGAAAGGACATCATTTTTTGATGAATTGCCCAATAAATGAGAAGGGGAAAATAAAGACCAAATTAGACAACTAGCCTTAATTCTGAAGATTCCTTAAGATAGAAACCTTTAACTTTTAAAAATAAAATGAACCATACAACAAACATATTGTCAGTGACTGGGAAGTGGACAGGCATGCCCCATAGTTAGAGAAGAAATCAGAGCCACAGTCAGAGGCCAGGCACTAGAGCCAAAGATCACACCCAGATTACCTGGTGTGAATGAAGTAGAGCAGAACTATCACAGCCATGGCCAAATATTTTGAGTAGCTGCTGTGGCTGGGCTTAAGCGCTGATAGGCTGACTCTTCCAACCAGTCAGGTGGTGCAGCCAATCAGGCAGCCTACTACAGACCAGCTGCACTCATTAGGTTGCCCAATGTACTACTGCAAGTCCTGTTTCCACTAAGGCTCCACTTCAGGCCCTGATTCCTGACAAACCTTAAATCCTCAGATCAGCCCCATGAGTGTTAATTTCTTTGTAACATGGCAGTAAGATAAAAGCTATGGAAAGACCATTGACCTCGGGCTTGTGAATATTTAAAAATGGATTAGCCATTTTGTCATTTAATAAATCATTCCTAGCCAAGTTTTTGTAATTATATATACATTCAGCAGCTGTGAGCCTCCCTCATTTGGAGATCCAGGAAACGTAAAGTTTGTTTTAGAGTAAGTTTCTAGCCCTTTTCATTAAAATATGACCTTGAAAATATAAAGTGATGCAAACCAATACCTATGACTGAAAGCTTGTAACTGATGTTGCCTAAAGAAAACAAGTTATTCATAGGCATGTAGAGTTGGTCCAGAAACTCATGAACAGGGTTGTCAACTCTTGCAATGTTATTGTGAGTCTAGCTCAGGTGGGCCACATTCGGCCCGCAGGACCGTCCTGCCCGGCCCTTGAGCTCCCAGCCGGGTAGGCTAGACCCTGGCCCCTCCCCTGCTGTACCCAATCCCCTGCAGCTACGCTGCCGTGCGGAGAGCACAGCTGGCTCCAGCCGGGCAGTGCGGCTGCCAGACATGCTGCTCTGAGGGATCCTGGGGGGAAGTCAGGGGACGGAGCAGGGGGCGGTTGAATGGGGCGGAGGTTCTGGGGAGGCGGTTAGGGGCGGGGGGTTCTGGGAGGGGGCGGTCAGGGGACAAGGAGCAGGTGGGTTGGATGGGTTGGGGTTTCTGAGGGCGGCAATCAGGGGGCGGGAAGTGGGAGGGGGCAGATAGGGGACAGGGACAGGCTCTTTGGAGAGGCACAGCCTTCCCTACCCAGCCCTCCATACAGTTTTGCAACCCCAATGTGGCCCCTGGGCCAAAAAGTTTACCCACCCCTGGTCTAGTTCTATTTGGTGATTTCCTACAAGCTGCAGCTCCTGAAGTCATGCTATTACAAGAGCATGTCAGCTCTCACTTTAAAAGAGGGAGATTCTAGCTCTCATGGTTTCAGAGGAAAAAATGAAAATGTGACCCCTAAAGGCTCCAACACCAAAAAACAAATATAAATATTCCTAGATGGATTGTTTTAAATCTCATTTTTAAAGCAAATCTCATGATTTTTAGGGGCCTGACTAATTATTTTTGAATACTCATAGTTGGCAATACCATCTAACCTGTGATACTTTGATTTTTGGGAAGACCCCAAATCAAGTTAAGAATGTAAGAGCAGTTCTATAACAGCTGAGCAGATAGCATGACCTCTGATCACAAGACAAAGATGCTCAATAGCATGAGGTGCAGCGACTGTCTGAGCAAAGACTTAATTCCAGCTGTGACACTGATTTGCTCTGGGACTACTCATAAAGTAAGGTATTACTCAGACTGGCTAAAGGTGTGAAAATCTGACCTTTTACTTTCCAGTTTATTTATAGTCAGCAGACAGAACCAGGCCATTATTCTGCTCTGTCAGGCAGCTGAAGATAACAGTAGCTAAATCACACTCTGTTTGAATGACTTTCCATATTTATTGTTCATAAATACAGAATATATTGAGTAACTGAGCTAGAGCTAATGTGGGATTCAGAAGTAATTTGAATTTATACCCACTTTTTCCTTTGAGGGGAGAGAAAAAAAAACCAAAGCTGATAAGCCATATGACTTCTTCTGTTTCAGTATATTTATATTAGGGACTATATGTCTTGGATTTCTGAGAGGAGAATCCCAGCAGTCCTACAGGAAACCTGAAAGGCAATGAATGGGAAAATGAAAGAGGTTAGATGTTTCCCACAAGCTATAGGATTTCCCAGAGGAGTTTTATACATTCTAGGCCAAATTCTGTGCTGAGTTACATGAGCAGAACCCCTCTAATTTCTGTAGCGCTAAAGCTCTGTAAGTGAGAGTGGGATTTGATACCCTGTTTCCACCATTGAATATTGATTCAGACCAGGTCAAAACAATGGAAGGTCAATTCTGAACTAACCTTTTAAAGGATAGTGTCATCTTCATAAAAGATGACTGCAGGCAGCAATGTACAAAGAATATCTTATAAGATCATGGAAGATCCTAGAAGGTATTAAAAAAAAAAACTGACTATGGCACAGGCCTCAGGAATCCATGTGAGAAGAGTGAGGAGTTGAAATCTAATCTAAAGCAAGTCAGATAGTAGGTACTGGTGATTGAAGTGAAGAAGAGACATGATAGATTTTATTTCGTATCTTCTCTCATCAGAATATTGGCTGGACACCCCATATTCAAGAAAAATCACTGGATTTTTCACCTCATTGCCTTGTTTACATAGAAAGGAAGGAACCTTCAGTATGCACCTCAGGATTTGTATGCAGAACATGAAAGCCCACTCAGCACTGGCAGCACAAAAGTAATCCCATTAGCAAGATCTTCACAAAACTCAGTGGGATGGTCAAGATGGGAACTCTCCATGAAATCAAAAGTCTACAACTCCAGAAATGTGACTAGAGATGAGCTGAAGTGGTTTGGAGGAATGTGTGAATAATGAGGTTGTGGATTTTGGTTTTGTTTACAGTAGAAAAGAACTAAGCAAAATTTAATTTTGTGTAGTCTACAGAGAAACTATCAGTCCTCCCCTCAGCTTCAGTCAATCCAATTATCGCCACTCTACTCAACCAGAGCAGGATGCTGAGTGCTAGTCAGGGCAATGCTCATGTCTGTGTTAACAGAAGAAGGAATACACCTGTTCAGTACTGAGCTCCACATGTTGGCCACATATTATGAAAGTGAGTGGAAAAAGTGACCAGAACAGGTACTGGTGAGAAATTAGAGAAGGCTTTGGGACACTTCTGCTTCAGTCAGGTGTCTTGGAAGGCTTACTCGACAGACATGATTGGGAAGATGATCTTTCTTATTCCTCTTAGTTGTTGTTCTCCTTTCTAATGATCATGCAGCTATTTTTTCTTACCACTCCACAAAGCTAACACCCCTGAAATCTTTTATTGTGATACCCTCTTCAGGTACTGTGAAGTTGCCCTCTTCAGTGCTCTACCCAATTCTCTCCGTTCTGTAATATGGATGCCCTAAATAGTGCATTGTGTGACACATATCACAACCCCATGCAGTATCTTTGGGGCCCAGTGTATTAATCATACATAAAACTTTCATAAATGTATGTTTTACTTCATGGGGAGGGTTACCACAGCTCCTACAAGAATTTAAAACAATGTGTGTGTGTGGGGGGGAATATTAAGTATAGTCACTGAGACTAAACAGCTCTAGAGAGGAACTCGTTCTGGAGTGGTTTGCATATACTGGTTCAAGCTGGGTTTTCCTGAGACTAGGAGACAAAGAAAGGGCTTTTAGTATAAAAGTAGGCTTAGAGGAAATCCATTTTTATTTTTTTAATAATTTTGACAGATACCAATGTTTATCTATTAAGTTTTCAGTTGTGGGAAGGTATGGAGGGGGCAGACAATTTAATGACAGACATTGAAATTCAAAAAGTTAAAGCTTAATAACCATTCAAAACCAAACTGTCAACATCGTATCAAAATGTACAAAGTAAATTTCCTTAAATCAAACTCTATTAAGTTCTCAAGAAGCATTTTTCTTTTTGCCCATCTGTAAATTCTGATCATCGTCAACGGAAATCTTTTTTTGTCTATGTGTGTATGGTGAAATTGATGTTTATCAAAATTTACCCATAAAAATCTAAGCCTTTCAAGGCTGTATAAAAGGATGAGCTTGAACTGACACATGACTTCTTTCTGATCAGCAAATAGACAGAACCTTCTGCCCAAAGTGGGGGTCTCAATCCTTGTAGAAGGGCTGGAAAGACTTTGACCTATTACAGTCCCATAAGACTGATGGGATATCAAATGGGTGACCTCTAGTAAGCTATTAGCACCCATATAGGAACTTCTATTGGTTTTATGTTTTCTCTGTAATGCTTTTAACTTTAAGAATAAATTTGCTTGCTTAGAAAGATTTATGTGTAACTGTTGGCAATACACTGGTCACAACCCTCGGAGAAAACAAAGCACAAGCACCAGCCTTTAAGTAGACTGGCTTTCTGGGGATATTACAGTGTAAGGCAGGGAACTGTGCCACCCTAAACCCCCCAGTTAGAAGACCATGGGACAAGGGTCCCTGCCCAGAGACAGGTGATGGCTAGAGATCTGACTTAGCACTCCTGGAGTGGACCAGAGGGAGGGGGCGGGGAATACAGGTGCAATTACCCTGAAACTGTGCCACACAGTTCTCTAGGGACTTGATTTTTCACTCTCTCCGAGTTTTGCCAAGGGCTGCTAAGCTGGTTTGGAGCCATTCAGCTCCAGTAGGCATTACGATTGCACAAGGAAAGCCTTAATATACTGCACTGGCACATGAGTCCCAACCCTGAGGACCTTCCACCAGTGGAGAATAGGGTGTAGTGGAGTTCCACATTGCCTCATCCCCTCCCAGCTCTGCCTAGACCCTGTCCCCAACCTGCCTCCTTCTTCCTCTTATACCATTAGTGCAAGGGGTGGCTGGTGCAAGAAGCAGCAGTGCTGCTTCCACCAAATTTCCACCAGTGGAGAATTTCCTACTGCAAGGGGAATTCTTTACATGCCATTGTACCTGATACACTGGTTTGCTAAGGCCATTCTATATCCTGACCTACATATAATTTCACTTGGCCATTTAGCACAAGGCCATAGCAATGGTGAGCACAAATCGTTAGAGATAAAGAAACAAATCTGGAATGTAATTGTTGCCAGACAGAGGCCCTGCTTCCTTTGTTGTCTAGAATTACTAATGACTTAACTGAGGGGCTGTACTTATGTCCAGAGAAGTTTGAACAGTTCATGAACCCACTAAAAATGAGAAAGGGAATGGGACTGTGAGAATCTGGTGAAAACACTACAATTCAGTTTGGCATGGTATTGTTTATTATTATTCACAGCAATTGTCTGGAATAGGGTGATATCAGGATCTATATATTCAGTAAGTTAAACACCTAGGGACAAATTCTGCCCTTAGTTAAACCCATAGCAACTCTTTATTATTAATCAGGCTATTTTGATCAATCAAAGGGGTTTCATAAATGTAAGTTAGTGCCAAATTTGGTCCCTACAAGCCATGATGCCCACTGCAAGAATAGGGCCTGATTCTGCTCTCACTAGCACCAGTAGAAATCAGGAGTAAATCAGCTGAAGCCCGGTGTGAAGTACCAGAGTAAGTCAGTTGTAAGTGGGATCAGAATGAAGCTTACTGAAAATAAAACTTTGTCACACTTCAAAAAAATCCTCACCAAAGAGCTAGAAATATTAGTTCCAGCCATGAAGATAGGATCCCATTTTTAGGAGCAGTGGTAAGAAGTAATATAATAAACAGTTTGTGAAGATGCAGGCAGTGATTCTATCAGTAAATCACTGACTCTGTCCACATCTCTCAGTTCTCAAGTATAATTACCCTCAAAAGTCTTCATGAGACAGTTATTTCAAGACTCACATGTACGTACAAACATCTAATTTCTTGTTCGTCCAGTCTTTTTTTTTTCCTGAAAGAGGCATCAGCTACCACTTCGTTATAGATTTTCCTCATGTAATCTAAAAGAAACTACATATTGAATATCTGTCTCCAGACAAGTGCCCAGTTGCAATATTTCATCTCTGGGCAAGTTAATGAAATTGCATTTTTGGATGCATTAAGGCATTTCCCAATACTATCAAAATGCCTTCATTTTATTGCCTAACATAAAACATTTATACACCATCAATTCAGACAGCGGTAAGAAGGGAAAGTAAATTTCAGCTGAAAGTTTGGAAGCATAAACATAACTCATACCTTCTGTTTCACAAGTGCACAGCAAGTATCAAAGGAAATGACAGAAAAAAAAAAACAAAAATAAACAGCACTGTATGTGCATGCAAGCAAACCTAAAGCCATCAGGATGAGCTGAGACCATTAGTTTCTCAGAAGTCTCTAAGAGCTTTATCCCACAATGAGCTGAGCACCTCTTGGTAGACAATGAACTCTTAATTCACACTGACACTGAAAGCAGCTAGTCATGTGGATAATATTCCACCTCTCAAGGTCAAGGTGGTACAAAGGTTGGAGCCAGTTACCTGCAGACATTGAGATCAGAGCAGAAGTAGTAAAATAGTGCTTTGTTCAAAGATTTTAGCAACAAACATTGTTGGGACTACTCACTTGAAACCCTTTATAAAATGACTCCTTGAGCCAATGCTCCAGAGCACAATTGTGTATGAAAATAAGGGCTTGCAAATAGAGGTGACACACTGGCCATATTATTGGCCATGAACCCAAGCTAATCATTTGATTTGCTCATGTACACTTATATTAGCATTGTACGCAGGCCTTTGTAAATCAGGCCCTTAATCATACCTCCTGTTGAACCAATTATGGAAATTTGTTCATCAGCTTAGACCCTCAGATGTCAAAATGTTAAAAATCTTGCAAGTTTAAGCCTTTCATATAAAAATAATTGTAGCTCAAAAATGAAACATTGTCAATCACTATGCCAGACACTCCACCAGTTTGTAGTACTGTAAGCAGACAAAAAAGCCATAATTGATGAAAACACACAGACCACTCAGCTCCCAATACTGCAGACCACAAACCTCAAGCCATGTGCGATATTGGAAAACTGCATGTACAACACAATTCTTTTAGCCATTAAGGTTAGATGACCCCATTCTATGAGTAAGATACTACAAAGGATCAGCATTGTAAAATATTTGAATGGAAAAATACCTGTTATTTAAGTCTATCATAACTCAATTGTAGTACAGTACTTTGAAATGTAATATGCAAGTTATGTATACATGTGTACAGGAGAGGTGAGTTCATGGTGTAAGATTCAGATCTAGATATGAATTTCAGACTGACGTTTGGCAGCCTTTAGATTTAAGGTTTGGTTCGGTCCACTGTTGACAAAGGGCCAGATTTTCAAAGGCATTTAGGCACTTTAGGGTGCAGGTAGGCACCTAGTGGGATTCTCAAAAATGCCCAATTCATTTGGGTGCCAGAGTCCCACTAAAATCCATGGGATTAAGTGCCTAACCTGCTTAGGCACCTTTGGAAATCCTAATAGGTGCCTCTCTGCATCTTTAAGTGAGTAAATACCTTTGAAAATCTGGCCCAAAGTGACCAGCTGTAAAAATTTCTCTTGATGTAGGTGTGGACTTCAAATACTCCTCCTCCCTTCCCCCCAAAGTTCAATTCTTGGATATTGATTCAGGCCCATCTCTGATCACAAGGGTAATTAATGTGCACAACAATTTTCTTCCTTTAGGATTAAAGCTAAGCACATATGCCTACGCATGCTAATACAGAACTCTTCTCTGGCTTTTCCCCCTTAAGGAATATGCAAAGCATGAAGTGAATGAAATATGAGAAGAAGGAAAAAAGTGAAATAAAAGGACCATGAGTAAGGTTACTCTCATAGTATTTCCAATCTGGCTGATACACAGAAGTAATAAAAATGAGTAATAAAGCTTGTTCTTAATTTCCAGAACAAGGAAGTCTGGATATGCATCCAAAGTTAACCAAACCTCCAAACCTTTCAATACTGAGTACCCTATTTCTACCCAAAGGTGTCTCAGTCTAAACTAAAAACTAACTAAAAGTATTGTGTTAAATGGACACGTAGCATTCCTCGGTAGGGATTTATAGGTACACTGACCATGGTGGGATGAGACCTAAGGTCAGAAGAATGCTGGAAATAGTGAAAAACACTATTGAAAAGAAAGAGGCTGTCCCTTCAGATGTATAATTCTGTGTGTATCCATACACAAACTCTTTGAAATGAGAATATCTTACCACACGGAACAAAAAATAGCTATTATTTTTATAGCTCTGTGTACAAATATATGCCTTGCAGATGTGGTATCAGAATGCTTGGATAATTCTATCAATATGGACGGATGATTTTTATTTAGTTGTTATACTCATCAAAATCAGAAACATAACTTTACATCTCATGAATCTGACAGATTCTTTTGCATTGTAGCTGTATAACATGGGGGTGAAAAAGAATTTAATGGTGCACACAGCTGAGTGAAATTAGTAATGTGTCTCAGCTGACCTATTACATTATACATATGGACAGCAGATTTCTCTCTCACCAAATGAAAGAAACAAATGAAAAGTTTAAAGAGTATTGTATACATTTTTATAGATTATGCAGAGAAATAATGAGTTAACAGTAATTGACCTCTGTAATTAAAGCACATTGGCTAATTAAGTTGTTAATGAGACAGAACTATAGTATATTTCACGAGATAAGTTCAGATCAGACACACAGAAAATGGGATTTCATGCTACTAATTCATTTTACTCATTTCTTGTCTGGATGTGAAGCCATTAAGGCTAAAATTTCCAGAAGTGGTTGTCTCAAGTTATGCTCCTAAATCCACACTTAGGCATCTTAATAAAGTAGCCTGATTTTCAGAGATGTTGAGTGTATACAATGGAATCTACAAGTCTTCAAAATCTTTGAAAATCACCCCATTTCATTAGAAGTGCCTAAATATGGCTTTAGAGCTCAGCTATAATTGATCAATTCTGAAAATTTGCCTTACAGTAGAACCTCAGAGTTATGAACACCTCGGGAATGGAGGTTGTTCGTAACTCTGAAATGTTCATAACTGAACAAAACGCTATGGTTATTCCTTCAAAAGTTTACAACTGAACATTGACTTAATACAGCTTTGAAACTTTACTATGCAGAAGAAAATATAAAGGGAAAGCAGCAGTTGAATAGTTTACATTTAACACAGTACAGTGTTTGCTTTATTTTTTGTCTCTGCTGCCTGATTGTGTATTTACAGTTCCAAATGAGGTGTGTGGGTGGTCAGTTCATAACTCCGGTGTGTGTAACTCTGAGGTTGTACTGTACTTAATTTCAAGTCAGATTCACACTTCAGTTAGGAGGTAACTGCCTTCAGAGGATTTATACAAGTGAAACTGGTATCAGACTCATGCACCGAGTACATGTAGAAAAACTGGTATTTTGAATATGGTATTTCCTCTTTTGTGATCTTTATTTATAAACATTCTTTACCATTTCTCATTTATACATTAATATGCTGCTGTTTTCTGCATTTGATACCTCCAGAGCTTCATTAATGGTCTGGAGGATGGCGTGGAGTGCACCCTCAGCAAGTTTGCAGATGACACTAAACTGGGAGGAGTGGTAGATACGCTGGAGGGTAGGGATAGGATACAGAAGACCTAGACAAATTGGAGGATTGGGCCAAAAGAAATCTGATGAGGTTCAACAAGGACAAGTGCAGAGTCCTGCACTTTGGACAGAAGAATCCCATGCACTGCTACAGACTAGGGACCAAGTAGCTAGGCAGCAGTTCTGCAGAAAAGGACCTAGGGGTTACAGTGGATGAGAAGCTGGATATGAGTCAACAGTGTGCCCTTGTTGCCAAGAAAGCTAACGGCATTTTGGGCTTTATAAGTAAGAGCATTGCCAGCAGATCGAGGGACGTGATCATTCCCCTGTATTCGGCATTGGTGAGGCCTCATCTGGAGTACTGTGTCCAATTTTGGGCCCCACACTACAAGAAGGATGTGGAAAAATTGGAAAGAGTCCAGCGGAGGGCAACAAAAATTATTAGGGGGCTGGAGCACATGATTTATTAGGAGAGGCTGAGGGAACTGGGATTATTTAGTCTGCAGAAGAGAAGAATGAGGGGGGATTTGATAGCTGCTTTCAACTACCTGAAAGGGGGTTCCAAAGAGGATGGATCTAGACTGTTCTCAGTGGTACCAGATGACAGAACAAGGAGTAATGGTCTCAAGTTGCAGTGGGGGAGGTTTAGTTGGATATTAGGAAAAACTTTTTCACTAGGAGGGTGGTGAAGCTCTGGAATGGGTTACCTAGGGAGGTGGTGGAATCTCCTTCCTTAGAGGTTTTTAAGGTCAGGCTTGACAAAGCCCTGGCTGAGATGATTTAGTTGGGGATTGGTCCTGCTTGTGCAGGGGGTTGGACTAGATGACCTCCTGAGGTCCCTTCCAACCCTGATATTCTATGATTCTATGATCTTTATACATAGAATGTCTAAAGGGAGGAGGGATAGCTCAGTAGTTTGGGCATTGGCCTACTAAACCCAGGGTTGTGAGTTCAATCCTTGAGGGGGCCACTTAGGAATCAGGGGCAAAATCAGTACTTGGTCCTGCTAGTGAAGGCAGGGGGCTGGACTTGATGACCTTTCAAAGTCCCTTCCAGTTCTAGGAGATAGGATATCTCCATTAATTTATTTATTTTTTAATTTATATCTGGTAACTGTATTTTCAAACATCTAGAACACATAAAAGTGTAATGAATACAGAGGTTAAGAAATATCAGAGGGAGTGCACAGATTATCCTACCTATGAACAGATGGGAAGTCTAAGGGGGCATTTTAAAAAGGTACAAGTAATATTAAAACTCCTTAAGGGCCTGATCCAAAGTCCACTGAGTCAATGGAAAGACTCCTATTAACGTCAGTGGGATTTGGATTGCATTCTTTGACAACTAGGCTCTTAAATCTAAATGAAGATCATTAAAAGTTATCATTACCTTGCAGGGAAATAATGTAAGTAGGAGATACCATAAAGGCCTTGATTATAGAATTCCTTACAAGATGCAAAAGAAAGCTCAGCATTGTTTCACTCCAGTATAAGTGTGGATAAAGGTTACATACAGACACAAGAAAGGTAAAGCACTAGAAGACATCATCTGTATTGAGTGGGCTTGATCCCGCAGGGTACCTCCACACAGCAACAAGCCTCCCAGCCCATGTTGACAGATTTGGGCTAGCGGGGCTCACGCTAGCGCTCTAATAATAGCTGGGTAGACAGTGCTTTGAAGTTGCAGCTCAGGCTCTGAAGCCTGTTAGAGTGCTAGTGTGAGCCCTGTCTACCCGGGCTGGGTGACTTGCTGCCATGAGCTGTGTAGCCATACCTGTACAGTGCAGGTGGAGTGCGGGGTGTGTCGCGTTAGGTGAAGAGTGATGTGCAGGACAGGTAGCACAGGGAAAGCCAAACTGTCATAAATGAGAGTGCTGCTCTGCCTAGTAACAGGAATAAAGTTACACACAGGAGTGCCCTGGATTGTTTTCTGACTCACCCATCAGCAGAATTGATAATTAAGTTCCAAATGCAGGATCTTTATTACTACACAAGCCAGATGGAACACAGCTTTATGTACAGATCCCAAGCTGAATTTGCAGGGCTGGCAATTAGAAAAAGTATATTTTTTACTTGTAAATTCAGCAGAATGGATACAGAAGTCATTGAGAGAGAACAAACATGGAACCGTATTTTTTACAGTCACTTTGCAGAGTAACTACACTTTAATTTCTTCACTGTGCCTCTGTTGAAGAGGCAGTTATCCAGTAGCTTTTGGGATTCATTAGATATAATGATGATTTCAGCTTATACCTTAAAGACAATGGAACCAAAATATTTCTTAATGATATCTATTAGACTGTCAGATGGACTCCTACAGGAAGTGGTGGAAACCCCATTGTTTTGATCATTTAAACTTGCACTGGACAATGTACTGCATAGAATTCTACAGGGCACAAGCCTGCAAATCTTAATAGGAGGATGGAGTTTAACAATTATTTCCAGCTACAGTTTATCTAATTCTATCAACTAATTGGTTCAAAAGTTGAACTCTTTAAAAAGGTTTCATTTTCCATGACCCAAGAAATTAAGAGATAAATGAATGAGTGAGAATGATTTATTGTTGACATGCTTGATATGTGGTTGAGTATCTGTGAAAGGACTACACATGGATATTAATGATGAGATCCAACATACAAAGGCTTTGCACTGAACATCAACTGTTTAAAATATGAGAACATGTACAGTATGCCTGCCAAATATATTTTTCTAGTATTAATATCAACATTTGATAAGATATAACACTAATAGGTCCAAATATTAAAATCACAAAGAGAAGTTATCAAAAGATGCTAGTGAAAAATGACAATTTCCAGACAAGAAAGACTGTATAATTGTACTCATATACAACATATGTAAGCACACATATCTAGATGGAGAGAAGGACATGTGGGAAGAATTAGATATTAATATATTGTTGCAAGACTCAGCTCGGTGGGAAACTCCTGATGTTGTTATACTTACATTATTTCATTATTAGATTAAAATTTTTGCCAGTAATAAGACTTAAGTCTTCAGAGCATTTTTCACCCATAGATCTCAGTGTGCTATTCTCAGGGCATGTCTACACTAATCGGCAGCAAGTGTCGATTTAGCGGGTCTGGTGAAGACATGCTAAATCAATGGGAAAGCACTCTCCCATCGATCTGTGTACTCCATCTCCCTGAGAAGCACTAGGGAAGTTGACAGGAGATGCTCTCGCATCGACACAGCGCAGTGTAGCCACCACGGTAAGTGGATCTAACTACGTCAACTTCAGTTACATTATTCACGTAACTGAAGTTGCATAAGTTAGATTGATTTACCGCAGTAGTGTAGACCAGCCCTCATAAATCACATAGTATAGTTGTGCCCACAGGACCCAGTCAGAGCAGCAGCCCATTGTGCTAGGCGCTGTATAATCACATAGGGTATGTGCAAAAGTGTCTTTCTAGGGCAGCTCTCTAGCTGGGCTGGGGCCCCTTGCCACACCCAGATGCCACTTGTAGGGTTGCCAATTTTGGTTCGATGTATTCCTGGAGATTTCATCACATGACATAACGATTAATCTTTAATTAAAGATTAATTCCTGGAGACTCTGGGACAATCCTGGCATGGTTGGCAACCCAACACAGGGTCAGCTCAGCCTTGCAGTGGGCCCCATCCTTGCAGGCCTTCTTACTTTGTTTACATGTGGGGAAAGCGAAAGTTCAAACTCACAGAACCCTTCTCAGGGAGAGCAAAAAGAGAAAAACATCAGTGGCACCACCTTACTTTAGGAGTGCCTGCATAGCAGCATTACTGAGTTCTTCCAGGCAGAGAGCTGGATCAGTCTCCCCCTACCTGATTTACTTGTGGGGTTGGCTGGATTCTTCCCAGAGCTGATGGTTCTCTGACATGGGTATTCCAACTCCTGCTTCAGGGCTTCCCCCTTGCTGACTTCAACTTCCTCCTTTCAAAAACCTCCTCCCTACCATGCACGATTAACCAAGCTACCTTAGCACACTCTGGCCTTGGCTACACTTGCAGATGTACAGCGCTGTGAGTGAAACCTGACTTCGTGCAGCTGAGTAGGGAAAGCGCTGCAGTCTGTCCACACTGACAGCTGCCCAGCGCGCTGTCGTGGCCACATTTGTGGCAATTGCAGCGCTATTGGGAGCGGTGCATTATGGGCAGCAATCCCACAGAGCACCTCTTCCCATTCTGGTGCCATGGGTTGTGGGGAGGAGTCGTGGTTGCGGGGCATTCTGGATCCTGTCCCAACGCCCTATGATGCATCACTTCGCATTCCAGAAATCCCTTTGTTTCTGTCCACCTTTGGCGCCATCTTACAACAGTTTCTGTGCAGCGCGATCTGTCTGCAGGAAATGGAGCCCAAACTGCTGAGGCGTATGCTGACGAGTCTCACCAGCACGTCATGTTTGGCTGTTGAACTATTCCTTAAGATCCAAAGTGACAGTGAGAGTGAGAAGTCCGACGATGCTATCGAGCCACGTAACGCGTACGACACGAAATTGCTTGTAGCATTCACAGACATGCTCAGCACCGTGGAACACCACTTTTGGGCTCGGGAAACAAGCACCGAGTGGTGGGATCACATCATCATGGAAGTCTGGGATGACAAGCTGTGGCTGCAGAACTTTCGGATGAGAAAAGCCACTTTCATGGGACTGTGTGAGGAGCTCGCCCCCACCCTGCGGCGCAAGGAAATGAGATTGATAGCTGCTCTGCCAGTGGAGAAGCGGGTGGCTATTGCAATCTGGAAGCTGGCAACTCCAGACAGCTACCGGTTAGTCGCAAACCAGTTTGGAGTGGGAAAGTTGACCATTGGAATTGTATTGTTTCAAGTTTGCAGGGCCATTAATCGTATCCTACTCAGAAGAACCATGACTCTGGGTAACGTGCAGGACATAATGGATGGCTTTGCACAAATGGGGTTCCCTAACTGTGGAGGGGCGATAGATGGGACGCACATTCCTATTCTGGCACCACCCCACCTAGGATCCGAGTACGTTAATCGGAAGGGGTATTTCTCTATGGTTCTCCAAGTGCTTGTGGATCACCGTGGGCGTTTCATTGACATTAACACAGGCTGGCCTGGAAAGGTGCATGATGCACGCATCTTTCCGAACACTTGGCTGTTCAGGAAGATGCAGGCCGGGACTTTTTTCCCAGAGCAGAAGATCACAGTAGGGGAAGTTGAAATACCCATTGTGATCCTTGGAGATCCCATTAATGCCGTGGCTCATGAAACCCTACACAGAGAGCCTTGACAGCAGCAAGGAACGGTTCAACTACAGGCTGAGCCGGTGCTGAATGACTGTGGAGTGTGCCTTAGGCTGTTTAAAGGGCCGCTGGCGATCTCTGTATGGGAAGCTGGACTTGGCCGAAAACAGCATCCCCACGGTTATATCCTCGTGCTGTACCCCCCATAATATTTGTGAAGGGAAGGGTGAAAGCTTCACTCAGGCATGGACCTCCGAGTTCAACACCTGGAGGCTGAATTTGCACAGCCAGAGAGCAGGACTATTACAGGGGCCCAGCGTGGGCTGCAAGGATTAGGGATGCCTTGAGGGAGCAATTTGAGGCTGAAAACCAGCAGTGATATCTGGTGCCCTGCACGGGAGTGAAGTGCAGTAGTTCCAATCTTTAGGAATTAGTGTTTGCTAAGCAGACAAGCAGACTTGCAGTGCCTGTTTATTTCCTGAGCCAAGGAGTCTTTTACTTTATGCAATAATAATGTTTTCAAAGCCAAAAAATCCATTTATTTTTGAAAAGAAAAAAAAATTATTTATTGAAAAGAAACAAGGGGGTGGAGTGGGGAACGGTATAATCACAGATTTGCATATGTCCTGTCAGGTGTGCTATGCAGTGAGTGCTGCACTTCAGGATAGCTATACTGCATGGTGATGAGGGTTGAGTGCAGAGGGTAAGGGTCATGGTTTTCAGGGCTGGGTGGTGAAGATACTGGTGTTGGAGGCAGCTGGTGGCGTGAAGAACACGGAAGTTGGGGAAAGTGGGTTGGAGGTGACAGTGGGGCACAATGGAAAGAGTTTTGGGACAAGGGCTGTGGGGGGGGGGTGGCGTTTGCGTTTGTGGTACTGCTCCTTCTGCATGATTACGAGCTCCTGGATAGCGTCTGCTTGGCGCTCCAGGATGCTTATGAGCCGATCCGTGCTTTGCTGCCGGTGCTCCATGCTTTGACGCCGGTGCGCTGCATTTTCCTGGCGGATTCTGCTTTCTCTCTCCCTCCAGTTCTGTGCTTTCTCATTCTCTTTAATAGATAGCCGCATCACTTCTTGCAGCATGTTTTTGCTTTTTCGCAGTCTCTTCCTGAGTCTTTGCAGTCTCTGAGCAGGCGATAAGAAGGATGGCTGAGGTCTCAAGGTTGATGCAGCAGTATAGATAAAATGCAACATTTAACAGAGGCAGCATTGTTTATACCAGACAGAGTAATGATTTCCCCCGCACTTAAGGAGTAGAAAACACACAGGGTCTACACAATAGCATATCCCACGGGAGCCTCAAAATGGTGAGTAAGGGGGACTGATTGTTTCAGGGCTGCACTGTCCTCTGGGTTTCTGTACCTTGGGGAGAGCCAACAGCTTCAGGGGGCACCTACACTGAACACTGTCCCAACATTTTCCACAGGAGTTCATCCTGGACGATATCTCGCTGCTGAGGGTGACCTGGGAAGCAAGGGAGGGTCTTCTACTGCAATGCAGCTTCCACCCTGGCCCATATGCAGCTTGCCTGTGTGCAGCAATGGTACCCCCGCCCCTCGCGGCACAGTGGTGCAGACACATTAGCCTGTCTGGGACAAGGACCACGGTGGCTCTCCCGATAAACCTGCGCAAGTGCATTGCACACATTCTGGATGAGACATTAGAAGAGATTACTGAGGCTGATTACCGCGATGTGATAAACCACATCAATGCACTATTCCGCATCTAGGCATGCATGCCTAACCCTCCTCTCCCAAAGAGCCCGCACCGAAAAAATTCCTTCCCAAAAAAAAAAACGCTTGCCAGGAACCTGCTCTTCTGTTTGTCCTCCACCAAGTACTGGCCGCTGCGACTGGCTACCTTCCTCCTGGCTCGAGAAGAGCTCCTGGCTGCATGCCTCCAGGGATTCCGGGGTGTCTCCATCCGGCCCACCACCCTCATTCCCGTTTTCCTCCTTCTCCTCCCCTTCCCACACCGGCTCTGAAGTGTCCATGGTGGTGCTCGGAGTGAAGGTGGGGTTAACCCCAAGTATCGCATCCAGCTCTTTGTAGAATCGGCAGGTCGTGGGGGGAGCTCCCGAGCAGCCGTTTGCGTCGCGAGCTTTGCGGTAGGCACTCCGCAGCTCCTTCACTTTAATCCTGCACTGCAGGGCGTCTCAGTCATGGCCCCTTTCCATCATGTCCTTTGATACCTTCCCGAAGGTATCGTAATTCCTACGGCTGGAGCGCTGCTGGACTGTACAGCTTCCCCCCCAAACACTGATGAGGTCCAGCAACTCGCCATTGCTCCATGCTGGGGCTCGCTTGGCGCGTGGAGGCATGGTCACCTGGAAAGATTCGCTGATAGCACTCCACGCCACGCCTGGCTGAGCAAACAGGAAGGGGATTTTTAAAATTCCTGGGGAATGTAAAGGGCGGGTCACATGGTTGGTTACCTGAGGCCAGGGCAGTAGAGTTTGAACTGATGATCAGAGTGGCTAGAACAGGCATTGTGGGATACTGCCGAATACTTCTGGAGGCCAGTCACACCGCATTGGGCGGCCACACTGGCACCGCAGCGCTGCAGCGGCAGTGCAATACACGCTATTCCTCTTGGGGACGTGGAGTACATGCAGCGCTGCAACCACGGAGATACAGCGCTGCAAATGCCTTGCCAGTGTGGACGGGGAGTGAGTTACAGCACTGGGGGCGGCTTTACAGTGCTGCAACTCGCAAGTGTAGCCAAGGCCAGAGTGTCCCTAGCCCCTTCCCTGTCAGTGCAGGATTTATACACCCCATCACAATATGCCTTCACTGCAGGGTTAACCACACTCAAAGTTAACTCCTCTTGATTTAGTCTAGCGGAGTGAGAACGACCAAACTATTAACACTCCAGAGTGATTGTATTAGCAGCACATAGTAGCTGTACCCCCCCAACTCCATTACTAGCTCCACCATCTGTGGCACTCAAGCATTCAGCCCACACTCACTGACATTCCAGCTAGCTGGAGTTTAAAGCTCTTACCTGCACTAGAATTTTTTATGTGTACAGGAGCCAGATTAGGGGCAACATTTGAGTTATACCTCACGCTAACACAGTGAAGACATGCCTGGAGTAAAAGTCCCTGCCCTTAAAATCTTGCAATCTAAATTAAGAAGATAACATGGGTGTAACAAACAAAAGCCCTGATTCAGGAAAGCATCTGTATTCAGGAAGGAAATTTAAGTATGTGTTTAGCTTTAAGCATATGCTTAAGTGCTTTCCTGAATCAGGACCAAACATTGGGAAAGAGAAAGCTAGGGTTACAGTGACTGGTACATGCAGATACACAGACTAACTCTGTGCACATTTTCAAGTCAATATTTTTCAAATTATTAAAAGAAAAGAAGGACTGTTAATGTAACCAGTAATCCTTTCTGTTTTTTCCCCCTTCAGGTCTCTGTTCAAGATCAACTTCTGGCATGACATTTATGCAAAAATTATTCAACTAGGCCCTGCTCCTACAAACATTTACACATGTGCTCAACTTTATGACCATTTTATAAGTGTTTGCTAGATTGAGTCATTAATGAGGATTAGGATGAAGTATCTACTTTGTCTAGTTAGGATATTTTTCAATTGAAAACGTATATAAATATATAACAACTGTATATATTTGTTTTCATCCCTCTCTTCTACTCTCCACAGGTTATTCATCTCTTTATATTGGAAATTGTTCAGAGCAAGGACCATATCTTTGTAAGTGTTAGAACAATGCCTAGCACTATGGAGTCCCAGTCCCAACTGGAATCCCTGAGCACAACAGTAAAATAAATATTAAAAAATAAATATTATCCAGGAAAAACTCCTGTGATGGGTTCCCCCTGGAGTGCACCTGGAACTTGGGTACCACCAAGCCCTCTGACTCACCAGCCTAGGTTCCCTTTCACACTGTGCTGCTGTGACAAGCTATAGATGGCTCCCAGTCCTATACTCCCACCAGCATTCACACAGGCAGGGACACACCCAGCAGCAGTTACATGCAGGCTCCAACAAGCCACTGCATAGACCAACAATAGAGAGGCTACAGCCAAGGTAACCCCCAGCTTCCCAGCCTAAGACCCCATAGCTGTACTGTCCTGCCCTGGTCAAAACCCAGACCAGTATGAATTTATTACCCAGTTTGCCACTCCCATGTTGCGGAGAGGCTATGTGTGATGGGTTCGGTCACAGAGACCCCTTTGGTACTGTCACCTGATGTGCTGAAACTACCTCTGAGCCCATTTTCCCTGGTAGCTTGGGTCTACATATTATCTCTCTAACCTTTCTAAATATTACCATTACTTTACCCACAGATAGAACTTGCACATAAATAACCTGTATTTACAAAGAAGAGGGAATTTACCTTCCTATACCTGGATTTAATCTAGACAGATTTAAATCTGTACCTGTTTTAATTCTATTTTTAAAGTGAAACTCAGTCTTTATGGCTGGAATTATGACCCAGCTCAGAGTCCACCAAATGGTGCTAAGCTTTCCGTGTCCAGGCTGGTTTAGAACTGTGTGCCCTTTCCTGCAAAACAAAGGCAGGGACAGGACCTCAGAAGCCCTCTTTTTCTATAGTTCCCATCTGACGTGCATCTCTTTGGCTGCTACAGCTCCAGTGCTGTTTGTTTTTCGGTATAGAATACACAATTCCTATGAAATGTACACCTTTATATTTCTATAAGTCTGCTGGAGGCAGCTGCTATTTTGTGTTCAGTGCAAACTTATCCTGGTATGGGGATACACTGTGGGCTATTTCAGGGAGAGTTTAAAGTAAAGTTAATTCTTGTTTGATGTTTTCCTTTGATGTTTTAATCTGAAAGTCATTCCTATGAAAGTATACTGTTGCTCTTTGAGTACTGAAAACACAACACTGTGGGGGTGTGATGAATACGTAGCACAGATATTGCAAATCCATCAGCAATTCCCTGCCATCACAACCACTGTTCTTCCACAGGCTGGATACAGCTCATTGCTGGATTCCCTAGTCCTCCTAGGAGACTAAGAATATTAGGGAAATAAAATAAGTCTCACACATACATACACATGTCTCTCACACATGTCACACACACAGGTATGTGGGTAAAGATATAAATTCAGAGATTTCAAGTACAGAAAGGATCATCGTGATCATCTAGTCTGACCTCCTGTATAACACAAGCTATAGAACTTTCCCAAAATAATTCCTAGACCATGACTTTTAGAAAAAACATCTGATCTTAATTTTAAAATTGTCACTGATGCAGAATACACCATGACCTTGGGTAAATTGTTCCAATGGTTAATTACTCTCATCATCAAAAAAATTACACTTTATTTGCAGTCTGAATTTGTCTAGCTTCAATTTCCAGCCATTGGATCATGCTAGATTGAAAAGTCCTTTATTAAATATTTGTTGCCATGTAGATACTTACAGGCTGTAATCAAGTCACCCCTTAACCTTGTCTTTGTTAAGCTAAATAGATTGGGCACCATGAATCCATCACTATGAGTAAGATTAAGATTCTGTCACAGGTATTTTTAGTAAAAGTCAGGGACAGATTGTGGGCAATAAACAAAAATACACAGAAGTCCACAACTTGTCCCTGACTTTTACTAAAAGTACTCTGGGGTGGTTGTGGGGGACAAACAGAGTGCTGTCAGAGCTTGCAGCTACTCCACCCACCCGCCCACTGCTCCTGCATCCAGGGACCACTGCTCTGGCAGCCCCGGGCCTGACAGGTGCTGCAGCCCGGCCCCAGAAGAAGTCATGGAAGTCCTGGAAAGACACAGAATCAGTGACCTCCATGATCTCCATGACAAAATCGTAACCTTCACAATGAGACATGTTTTCTAATCCATTAATCATTCTTATGGCTCTTCTCTGAACCCTCCCCAATTTATCCACTTCCTTCTTTATCAGTGATGATTTTGTTTTTTCCCCCCCAGGGCATTGATAAAAATGTTAAATAGCACAGGGCCAAGAACTGCTCCCTGCAGAACCCCACAGAAAAGAGACCCACTCAGTGACAATTCCCCGTTTACAGTTACATTTTGAGACCTATCAGTTAGCCAGTTTTTAACCCATTGAATGTGTGCCATGTTATTTTTATGTTGTTCTAGTTTTTTTAATCAAAATGTCATGTGGTAACAAGTCAAATGCCTTACAGAACTTTAAGTATTTATATGAGTGAGATCTATTTTACTTGACTGTCTGCCAGAATAAAAGATTACCAGTGATCCTGATGTTTTGGTTAAAGTGAAGAAAGGGGGGAAACCCCCACTGCAACTTGAAACTATTG
Organism: Trachemys scripta elegans; assembly: GCF_013100865.1. Lineage (NCBI taxonomy): Eukaryota > Metazoa > Chordata > Testudines > Emydidae > Trachemys > Trachemys scripta. The sequence goes on from NC_048302.1 coordinate 54,721,791, forward strand.
CTCCTTGTTCTGTCATTTTCCACCACTGAGAACAGCCAAGCTCCATCCTCATTGGAACCCACCTTCAGGTAGTTGAAGTCTGCTAGCAAATCCCCCCTCACTCTTCTCTTCTGCAGAAGTTAGGTCGACTTAATTTTGTAGCGAAGACGTCCTAACTCTAGGTTCCTATTTTTGAAAATCTTATTTTTAAGAGTATGCACATGGATTAACCTTAAAATCATGAATAACTGCAAGCAAAGAGGTTTTGCCTTATCTGAACCAGACTGACAAAGCGAGTTTAATGACGATTCTGAGATATTTCATTGGCCCAAATAGAAATTTCCAAGTATTAGTCACTGTTAGTGGACTGTCAGCATTTGCAACACAAAACCGAATTAGCTGAAGGGTTTAGTATAGTCAATGTCTTTTGGTGAAATCAAGGGGTTTTAAGTTGAGTTGTTTTAATAATTCTTTGCCAGCAAAAGTAAACTGATATTTCTCAGAAGTATGACCATATAATTCATGGTCATGTTATCTACCATTATATCTCACTTGTTTTTCTCAAATATAGTGTAAACTCAGTCTGCTTAGCACAGGCACAAGTTAAAGGCTAAGTCAGTCAACACAGAGTGAAATAAATGCATTGTTTGTGTTCACATTTGTCTGTTGTGCACCATATATTAAGGCTTCCACATGTCAGGAGGAAAACATGGCATTTGACTCAGTTAAAACTGTAGTCGACAGCTGAGAGAATGAGTCAAAAATAAAACTTAAGAACGAAGACTGATTCACAGTTCAGTGTGACACTTGTATTCTGCTCTTAACAGAACATAAAGAAGAAAACAATTAAAGTATTACTATGAAAATGAAAATTGCTCCATATTAAATGCAGTATCCCCACTGACCCCAAACTTTTGTTCATTTATAGAGCTAAATTGAACTAAACCTTTACAGAGGTTCTGAAATATTCAGGAAACCTCCCTAGACTGAGCCAGGACTGATGGTGCCAAATGCTGTGGAAAGGCTGCTCCTATGGCACTTCCAGCTGGGACTGGACGGAAGTGCCAGAAGTCTTATGAGAAAGCCATAAGGCTTCCAGCCCAATTTTGCTCATCCAAGAGGTTTGGATGTATTTCAGAGGCACATCCAAAATCTGGTCATTTATCCAAATCAAACCTGATCTTGGAACGTTTTATGGGTCACCTTTTACTTGGCTTGCTGCTCTTGTATGCTGTGCAGAGATTATTTTTTAAAAATGAGGAAATAGGAAATAATTTTATGTGCAAATCATACCATTCCCCACATTCTTTAAAGTCTCCTCATGCCTCGAGAGCAGTGGTCTCCAACCTTATTACATCCAAGATCACTTTTTGAATCTAAAGGCAACCCAGGATCTTCCCTACCCCTTCCCTGAGGCTCTGCCCCTTCCTTGAAGCCTCGCCCCACTCACTCCATCCTCCCCTCTCTCTGTCGCTCGCTCTCCCCCACCCTCACTCACTTTCACTAGGCTGGGGTTGGGGTTTTGGATGGGGTGCAAGGCTAAAGCAGGCTTCCTGCCTACTCCAGCCCCACACCACTCCCGGAAGTGACCAAAGCGCTTCTGTGGCCCCTGGGGGGGCGGGGCAGGGCACATGGCTCTGCACGCTGCCCCTCTCTGCAAGCACCACCCCTGCAGCTCTCCTGGCCAATGGGAGCTGTGGGGGTGGTGCTTGCAGGTAGGAGCAGCACACAGAGGGAGACCCCTGCCCCCTCCCACCTCCAGGGCTGTAGGGCTGTGCTGGCCACTTCCGGGAGCAGCGTGGGGCCAGGGTAGGTAGGGAGTCTGCCTTAGCAGCAGCCACACTGCACCACCAGAGATGGTGATCGATTGGGAGATCCTCTAGAATCGACCAGTTGATCGCGATCGACCAGTTGGTGACCACTTCTCTAGGGCATATAGCACAAGTGGGAGGCTGGATCCACTATAAGGAGCCAGGCCACCCTATCTCAGGAAAAATCTTCAGAAAGCTGGTTGGGGAAAGGAGAGGAAAATTCCACGAAGAAGTGGGCCTGTTTTGCCACTTCCCACCCACACTGTACAGGAATTGGGTAGTATCTCTTTAAATAGTTTGTAAGCCCTTTAGCCAAGTTCTATGTTGTAGAAACCAGCTAGAGTAGCCGTAGTGATTAGGTAGGTAGGCCTTGCATGTTGTGCATATTTAGCAAACATGGGTATTTAGACCCCACCATGCCCCTGTGTTCCCTTCATATCGTATTTGCTGTGTAAAGAGCAAAACTGTCATGCCTAGTAGTCAGAGACCAAGTCCACAGTCATGAGACAGAAGTGAAGATATCTGAAGCAGGAGACAAACTGCAGGAGACAAAGAAGCAGGAGGTCAGAACCACAAGTCCGATGCCAGGAGTCACACTGGGACAAGATACCAGGAAATCAAGCTAGGGGGCACATAGTCCAGAGCAAGTTATAACCCAGTTGTTTAGACAGCCTCTTATTCCTGCTGCTGGATTAAATAGGGCTAGTGGGCTAATCGGCTGCTCTGGGACTCTGCCAACTGGATCTCAGGGGCAGAGCATCACACTGGGGCTGGTCTTCATGACTTTGAAGTAAGCAATCATTAGCAGGTTGCTAGGTAGAGAATTAGCACAGGGCTATGCCTATAAACTCTGCAGAGCTGGGTTTGAGACCTGAGGGATCATGACAAAAAGAGTGTGGGGCAGTAGCAGGCTTTCAGTCACCAAGCTCTAAAAAGCCTCAATGATCCATACAGATCTCAAACAGTTTGCTGGAAGCACAAGCTCCTTCACATATTGAAAGGTTTTCACTTGGCTGCATCCAGACAATTTTTTCAGTTTCAAAGCAGAGTTGTGTGAAGCTCAGTTGTTTCAATTAATGTTGGGTTTGGTAAATATTTTCTTTCTTTAGATTTTAATCCACAACCCACTGAATTTTGCTTTGATATTTCAGTTCAAACAAAAGTGAAAATCAACCTAAACTGGTTTCATATGGTTTCAGCCTGAAACTAACCGGGTACATGCGAAAATCAGCCTAAACTGGTTTCATATGGTTTCAGCCTGAAACTAACCTGGCATATGCGAAAAAGGATGTCTCAACCCAGGTTTGCCTGAAATGTTCACAATCCTTGTTCAATTTTTTGTTAAGCCTGAATTTCTGGTAGGTAATAAAACCTGAAAATTAGGCAGCATGGGGTTTCATTATGAAGGTCTATTTAAAAGACAGATATCCCCATTCTTGTGTTACATGTACTGGAACAATTCTGCTCTCAGTTACCCTGGTATAAATCTAAAGTAACCCCATTAATGTCAACGCTGACAGTATTTGGAACATATCTGCAAATTTAGGGCCTACCAACTTAATTGAAGTCAATGGAATTACTCTGGATTTATGCCAGCGTAAGTGAAAGAAGAATTTGGCCTAGTGTGAGTGTGATACTTCTGAAATAGCAGCAGAAAATCAATCATTGTTTCATGTTATATATTCCCAGAGCCAGCAATGATGTACACAGCTTCTTTCCTATAGCTGCTCCTGCAAATGGAACCAATCACTGCAGCCAATCCATCCACCATACATTGAATTTCAGTATAGTTGTTTATGCTGATAGTGCCCTCTCCTTTAACCTCTGCCCTGGCTTTGCTGCAGGCTGTGGAACCAAGTGCCTTTCTTGTTATTTCCTTTCAGTCCTTCTGAATCGTGATGACTTTGCTCTGTACTGAACATGTGCAGTTTAGGTCCCACCACATTTGTATTAAACTCACATGGAATGCTCTTTAACAGTGTGAACGGCTTTCCATGGGTTTGACACGTTGCATTACTCAGTGTCACAATGTGCAAAAATTTCCATGAAAAGGTATTTTATCTGTAACAGACAGAACACCAAAATGATCACTTCATTAGCAAATAATACTGGTGACCCTTTCTTCTCCCTCCTTGTGCCTCCCCAGTTCTCTGGCATTCTCCTAGCAAACTATTGGCTGCCTGCAACTGAAAAGATAAAGCAATGTGCAGTGTTTACTTAATTATTATAAAAGTTCAATGTTGAAGTAGTTCATTCATAAGATAAATGCTTTCAGATGTCCCTGACTTGAGAACTGAAGTCACTAGTGTATTTATCTCCTTTTGTGAAGATAAACTTACTAACCTTTCACCACATGTTTGTACACAGAGAACAAGAAACATTCCTTCCAACAATGCTGTTACCATTTTGAAAGTATTTACAATCTTTCACCCTTCAAACTGAAATGCCATTTTCAAGAAACCCACGACGTTGAACTGGAGCAGGATGGGCCCTTTACATTAATGTTATCCAAGAACCAAAGTGATAACTAAAGGCCTGATTCTTCCATCTTTTCTCTAGAGGGTGTTGCCTTTATATATATGTCAGCACTTCTGGAGTAAGCCAATAATCAACTTGAGTAAAGAAGGCAGTTTCAGGCTTTAAGATCTTGGTCCTCCAAGGTGCTGAATACTCTCAATTCCTATTGGGAACCAAGGGTATTCAGGAACTCAAGGGATATCCATTGCCCAACACCTGTGATTATTTTTTCATTTAGAACCATATTGTAACCCTGGCTATGATCCCACTGAGCAGCAGTTCTCAACCAAGAGTCCAAGGCCCCCTGGGTGGCTGCAAGCAGGTTTCAGGGGGTCCACCAAGCAGGGCTGGCATTAGACTCATTGGGGCCCAGGACAGAAAGCTGAACCCCCGCCATTCCGAGCCCTGTCACCCAGGGCTGAAGCCAAATCCTGAGCAGCTTAGCTTTGCGGGACCTCCTGTGGGGTGGGGCCGGGGGGAACTGCCCTTTGCTACCCCCTAATGCCAACTCTGGTTGTTATATGCAAAAAAAATAGTTGTTGTGGCACAGATGGACCATGGAGTTTTTATAGCATGTTACGGGTTGAGAATCCCTGCCATTGAGGACAGTAAGGGGGTATAAGCCATCCCATACTCCTTTGTGTAGGCTATCAGCAGCGTGGATGGTGCTAGGAAGAGAGCATGCAGATGAGTGGAGTGGAGCCTGAGTTTAACCACCCCAATGCACCAGCTACTTCAGCTGAGTAAACACAAAGGAGAAAGTAAACTGGACTACAAAAAGGGTTGGCATAGCTTACTGCTTCCATGATGTACGGGGGGGAAAACAAAGACCAAATAATGACTCTTAGTTACAGTTCTGTCTCTGCTTTCCTCCTTAGGCAATGCTACTACATGCTGTCCCTTACTCAGAGTTGTTTGCAAGGTACCAATCCAGCCCTTAGTGAATACTGTGGTTCCCACTGAAAAATTGTTACCCATAGATAGGCGTGGAAGGATTCGATTTTTATCAGTAAATGTTGGAAAATGTCAATTTCATCACACACACAAACCAACAGAAAAATATTTCCATCAATAATAACTGAAATGTACACATAGCAAAATAAGAAAAATGCTGCTTGAGACCTTATTAGAGTTTGATTTAAGGATATTTATTTTGTCTATTTTGACATATGAGGTTGACAACTTGCATTTTGATAGTTATAAAGCTTTCCTTTTTGAATCCCAACATCTATACTCACTAAATAATTATTGTCTGACAACCTCTCCATAATTCCTTACAATTGTGAAAATTTAAATTGATAAAATTGAAAAAATGCTTAAAAATACACCATGATATTATCACTTGAAATTATTACATATATATATAATTCTGCTAAACCTACCATAGGTGATGGGTGGAGCCAATTAGATGCGTGTGAGACTCTCACAATGACATCTCATCCTTTCAAAATTTAAAGATTTTCATATTTCTATTCCAATTTTCCAAAAAAAAACGGGAAAAAAATAGTTCAGTTTTGCAGTGTTTATACAAAATTAAGACTATTTTTCTGTCAAGGCTCAGAGAGCACTTTCAGCCATGTGGCACAAATGGTAATATTTACATAGCTAATAATATCTTACATTAATATGCCAGAACACATTTTAGAAGAAAAATTATTAAAGAAACATCCTAAATGTACATTACTAGTTTTCCAATATACTTCACCTTGTTTATTTCTCAAAGCCAGTGACTAAGACCAGAAGAACTGGAATGAAAAATCCTCAGGGTTCAAATTCAGCTCAATTGAGTATATGCATGCAGCTCCTCTGAACTTCATTCTGCCTTATATAGAATTTGGCCCAACGATTTCACTGTGCCTGTAACTGAGTTGTCTAGGCAGTGCCCCCTTGTGGCTTATCAGGGCACGATGTCCCCCATGCAGGTACCTGATAATTGGGTGTCACCCCTCACAGACTTGGTGCTGGGCTGCCTTTGCCCTCTAGCTAAGGAACACTGAAGTCCTACAGCTTCTTGGGTGTTAATGTCCAAAACAAAAAAAGAAAATAGCAAGCTAAAAATCAGTGTCATGCTAGAATGCATCAGCAGGACTCTATTCTTCTGCTCTGGGCTTGTCTCTGTGCAGTGAATCCTTTACTGTCCATCTTCCTAGGCCTAGTTACCCCATCCAGCAAATGTCTCATCCGGGTACCAAGCTATTTGAGGCTTTTGGCTGGAACCAGGTGTCCCTTGTTGAGGGTGTAGGAGAACTTTGCTAGCCTTCCTGGTCAGCCTTGAACTGGACTAGGTCTCCTCCTTTAACTCCCCTCTCCTTGCCCGACAAAGGCTGCAGGTGTAGCAGGACTGGGACAACTGGGTCCACAGGTTTTCCTTAACCCTCTTGTTGCCTATCTGCCCCACCAAAGCAGATCTTAGGGACTTCTGTACTTGTAGTAGAGTGCTGTTTTAGTTAGATATTTCTACAGTTTTAGCAGCAAAACAGTTTGTTTGTGAAATATCATTGCAGTTTATCATGCAATGCATTTCTGATATGCTTCATCAAAAAATCCAAGATAACAATGTAGGTTAGTGTGCAGACTCACCAGCCAGGGATGGAAAAATGAAGTCCCAACTACAGGTCTGTTCATATCACCTTCCTCAGGGCTTGCTTTACTCCTAAAACATGAACTCAAAACCAGAACAAATCAACTCAAACTACTGGATAAGAACTACCCAAGGTCGTCTGGCTTCGAGGGGAGAGCACACACCCTTTAGTAGCCCTTCCTGCCAGCTCTCCCATCTGCTGCCCCTGCCTAAGAAGCAGGAAGTTTTATAACTTCTTTTTCGTCCATCTCTCAATGAGAGGATGTCTGCCAAGGGGGTTCGGTTCGCTGATAGGTTTTTAAGTGGCTGAGGACCCAATTCTTGCCCTGCAGATTTTCCCACAGAAGTCCTGGGTGTAATATTAGAGGAGACAGAGTTGTTGGCTGGAGTGTTGTGCCCTTTCTTTCCTCCTTTGTTGCTTCTCTGTCTCATGAGCATGTCTGTTCTCCTAAAAGTGAGCTGTGGCTCGGTGTATGGTGTGGTGCCACTGTATTCTGTTCCTCGCCGAGTCTTCCCAGTTTGTTGAGTTGATGCCTCCCTTTTTAAGATGTACTTTCAGTATGTCTTTGAACTGACTTCCTATAAGTCACAGACTTGCTTCTAGTCATATGCCTGGTAACTACTGCTCCCAGCTTTAAAGCACCCAAGAGCCATAATGGACACATTGTATACATGTACCCTAAAGCTCAGTGGCCTCATAAAAAATAACTAAATAAAATTCAAAATGAATATTCAAATGTGAGATCACTAAGAAGGCATGCGTCAACTTTTTAATTCATACATCCCTCTAAAAGAGAAAAGGCAAAAACTTTCATTAAGAGCTGGAATAAGTCTCTGTCCTAAACAGCTGTGCAGGGAAATAAAGGGGGTAAGGCCCAACTGCACCCCATGCATGCTCATCACATAGGATTTAGCTGAGTTCAGGCTCGGGGAGGAGAACAGGAGTTATGTAGCCAATATTCCTAGGAGTGTGAGGAGACGTGACAAATAGCAGGGAGAAGGCAGATCCATGGCTCAGCCCCCCTCCCCCACCCCCATATATCAGTCAGAAAAGCTAGCAGGATATAATGGTGGGCTGAGGAGAGAGAGAGAGAGATTATGCTGGGCCTGGTAGTGGGCTGACGTCATATACTTCCCCTGCGCAAAACAGGAGTAATAGAGAATTTATTACTCAGAGGTGTCTCTAAGTCAGTTTCTTTCCAGAGCAACTCTTGGAATGAGAGAGCCCCATGCTGCTCCTTACACAGCTCTGCGAATAATCTCTCAATCTAGCTTTTAGCTAATGAAGTATTAAAGGACTACTACACATTTAGTTCCTCTATATACATTGGGCTGCCTTTGCGTATTTGTTTGTAAAGTGGAGATATATTATTTATTTGATCTTCTTAGTAAAATAAGCTATATATACACTACTTCCCATAAACACAGGAGAAAACTACTTCCCATAAACACAGGAGAAAGTAGCATACAAAACAGACAATTGCTTTGCCTAAAATGGAAGAGCTGTGTTGGTATCTGAGGTTTAAGTTAATAGAATCAAAGCTGTATATTTCTGTTCTGAAGAAAAATTGAGAAAGTCAGTGACGATAACTTAATGGAACATTTCTGAAAAAATATAAAGGGATCTTCGAAAAATGCTGTAAGCAGAATTACAGGATTATGATACATGTCTTCTTAGCAGAAACTCTGGAGACTTTGATATGAATAACTAAGGAATTTCCTTTGTGGGTTGCCTGTTTTGCCCTTTTCCCATCAGCCAAGTACATTTTATACCCATATCTTCATGTCATTTTGCCTCAGATATTGTTTATGTACTAGTTTATTTCTTGTAAAGAATATAAATAACAGCATAAAATTTACAAGAGGCAAGGTCCTGATCTAAAGCCACATACGTGTTTTATATTCAGTGAATCAGATCCTCAGCTGATATAAGTAAGGAGAGCTTCACTGAAGTCAGTGGAGCTACATCTATTGACCCTATCTGAGAATCTGGCCCTGAAGATGAGTCTGAAATTATTTGCCATAATCCTACAATATCTGCATAATTCAGAAAGAGCTCTAACAAAACTTGGAGTTGTACTATACAAGAATAATTATAATATGGGTACTATATTAGTTCTGTACGTTGATAATGGACAAAATTTCAGTAAATTCAATAGCACTGGGTGCTATCCTGCAAAAAAAAAAATAGGTGCACATTTAGTAACTATTTGTGTAAGCATCCCCATTGGCTAGTCACATGTCTTTTCAGGACTGGACTTTTGGATTCAAGTACATCACAGATAATGCCAGCTTTTTGACATATCTCACAAATAACATGCTATACACATGCTAATATGCTGTGTATTTTTTCTAAATAAAAATAAAAATAATTACATAGAAAATTCAATTGTCCTCAGAAGTTATTGTACCAAATTAGATTCAATCTTTCAACTATAAAATAGTATGATTTTAGTCTCTTCTATCACAGCATTGATCCACCAACGAAGTCCAGTATCATCACAGTGTTCTGTATTCTGGGAATAGTTTTATAAGATGATTGTAATAGTTTGTGCTTGCGTATGGTTAGGTGGTTGGCCCTTGAATTGTCTTTATATATCATTTCCTTTTTATAAAGACTTAGTTGTTGGATTTGTAGTTTCAGTACTGAAGTAACAGTGATTGAATTGCACCTTAGGCACTGCTCCCTGTTGTGTAGATACAAAGTCTGCTATAGCTTTCCAGCATGTAGAGGGTACTACATAAACTCCCCAGTGTTCAGGGAGTACTTAAGAGAGTACTGCACAGACTCCCCTCAGTGGAAAAGAATGTATTGTCCTTCTTGGGCTGGTTAACATATCTCACACAATAGCCTGAGCATATGTATACAACTGTGCTTGAACGCTGCACTGAGGATCAAGAGGGCAGGGATTGTATACATATTAAATGACAGAAAACGTCATTAACACAGAGTTAAGTTGCCTGATGATAGCTTGTGAACATTGAGATAGCTTCCAGAACATTGAGTTCAGCAAAACTCACATATATGAAAACCAGGAAATGCAGAGTTAAGATACAGGCCCAAGAAACCTTTCTCAGTCCCTTTGGAGCTTGCAATAGTCACTGGGAATTCTGCATGCACTCCAGCTGCATTGACTGTGTTAAGTGTAGCTTTACTGAATAGTACAGAAATAAGCTGGAGCAGCTTGGAAGCTTGATATGAGTTAGTTGAAGGGCTGTCGCTGGAGGGCGGGAGGAGTGAGCCCCTCTCCTTGAGCTCTGTATATGTGAAAGGAAAAGTGCATGTGTACTTTGAGAGAACCAGTATACCTCATTTTGTCACTGCATTGTGTATGCTGTGTCACTATCAGGACACTGAGGTCTTCCTGCCATGGGGATTGTCAGCAGTTAGTTGGGAGATGAGCTTGATCTGTGAATTTAACTAAGGGTAAGTGAAAGTAGTGTTTGATGGTGTCGTGTGCATATTGGTGAAGGGGTTGTATAAGGGTTTGAAGGCATTGTAAAATTTAGCAGCTATGTTTTTTTTCTGTGAATTAGGCTAAGTGTATGAGTGGAGAGAGCTCCTGTTCAGTACAGGGCAAAAGAAGAGTGTGAGAATGTGTTGTGCGCTAGGGAATTTCTCAAAGAGAGCGGAGTTAAAGTTGCATGGGCATGTACCTCAATTATGTATTTCCTGGTTTAAGTTTGAGTTTTGCTGAATTCAACTTTCTGGAAGACCATGAGCTAACCGTGTGCAATCTTAACTCTGTATTAATGAAACTTTTTGATGTTTAATTTCCTAGGGGTTTTTTTTAACAGAAAGAGAAATGTTGTTGGTAGGGGTTAGTGATCATTTAAACAGTTGTAATTATCATGTCAATGTGCAGTTCAGAAGCTCTTGTGGACGGGTAATGATAATACCTAGTTCTTACATAGAGCTTTTCATCAGTAGATGTCAAGGAAGGAATTTTCATTATTCCGCATATAGAGATGGGGAAACTGAGACACAGAAAGACATGACTTGGCCAAAGTTATCCAGCAAGCCAGTGGCAGAGCCAGGAATAAAGCCCAGATTTTCTGAATCCCAGTCCACGGTTCTCTCCACTAGGCCACACCATTCCCATGTGATTCCTAAGCATCCCACTCCTCACGCAAGGTGTCTATATCCCAAGAACTTGATGGCTTTATTACATGGTGATTACAGTAACTTTAAGCATGTGAGAGAAGATTGCTGTGTCTCTCTCCTCCTCCCCACAACATTTAGCCTCCCTCCCCTGCCACTATTTCCAGATCACCTCCAGTTCCTGTCCATTAGCACTTTAGAAGCCATGTGTGCACAAAAAAGTTGGTAAATCTGTGAATTTTAAGAAAAGCTGGGGTGCTATATCTCAGGAACCTCTTGCTCAAATGTCCCCCAATTTAGGTCACTAATCCTACCCCACCCCCTCATAAAGCACAGCAAATTTCAAGACAATCAGATATGCATGAAGATTTTGGAATATTTAGAAAAATTTTCCTTTAAACAGAAAAATCTTCTCAATATTAACTAGCAAAACTAGTGCTTCTCTGTAGTATTTGTTAAATTAATCATCAGCCATTGCCTTACTACATATGCAAACCCCCAGTATAGGATGGTCCTGAAAACATGGGAGGCTCTGAGAGGTGTGATAGCCTCAGAATGAGAACACCCCATGCAGATGAATACAGGCCTCAAAAAATAGCTCCGAGATGCGTGAACTGCTCCATTCATACAAGTGAGTGTTCCCGTCCCCATCCAGGAGAGCCTGTGATGCCAGTTTGTTTCAATTTTCCAGAATCAGGGTGGAGAGGCCATTGTAAAAAGGGAGGGAGGTGCTCTGGAAGCTGTGGCTGGCTGGTCAATTTTTCTGAATACCAAGAGTGGAACCTGGAAATCTCAGTTTCTGATTTCAGTGTAAAAATATGTTGTTGACGACACTCTGTTCTCTCTAAGGAATTGCACCATAGATTGATTTTACAGACCACCCTGTGGCTGTGAAATGCACAAGGGGAAAACATGTTTCTTTTGGGAAGTGTCCTGTCATGAAACCTTGGAGACTTTACTAATGGTATTGCAAAAGCAGAATTCATTTGACAGTGGGCCTTAAAACTTAGGTCGACAGAGCTTCGGCGATCAAGGGTATAAAAAATCCACACCCCTGAGCGTTGTAGCTACGCCGTCAGAACCCCAGTGTAAACACAGCTCCACAATGAAAGAATTATTCCATTGACCTAGCTACCATCGCTCAAGGAGGTGGGATTCCAACAGTGACAGGGAAATCCCTTCTGTTGCTATAGGCTACATCGACACTAGTGGGTTATGCTGGCAATAGCTACAGTGCTGTAGATGCGTCCCAGTTATGGAGACGTGGCCTGTGTTATGGAGAGTCAGAACACCCGGAGGGATACTGAGCCTGATTCTCCACTATCTTATTCCTTGAGTGCCATTTTGATCTGTTAGCTTTATACTCCACTTTGCACAGACTATATAACATGCAAAGCATTGGAAGATCAGGCCCAGTGAGTCTGATTTTTATCGCATGCCCATGTAAATCAGAAGTAACTCCATTAAAGTCAATAGGTCCACAAGTCCCATGCAAAGGCCTAGTTTTCGACACACCAATTTTTGTTCATTAATTTTCAGACACACGTTTTTGTTTTTTGTTTGTTTGTTTATCAATCATGATCTTAACACAGTCCTTGAGTTATACCAATAGGCCTTTCTGTTTGGACAGATTCAGGATTTCTGTCTGTTTTTTTCCCACTTATTTATGACATTCTTTATTAAAAATAATTTGACCTCGTGATAAATTCCTAAGCAGACAAAAAGTTGTACATGAGGGTGACAAGCACCCTTGTGCCTATTATTCACCAGTCCTTCTGTCACTCACATTCTCATACCCTCCTTCCCAATATCCCTTCCCTCCCACTCCACCTAGCCCCCAAGCCCTCTCCTATCCACCCATTTCCATTTATCCCACTTCCCTTAATCACCCCATCCCTCTCTGCACCCAAACCCTTCTCCCCCTATTCCCACCTACTTTTCTACCCTTAATCACCCTCCCCTTCCAGTGAAAATTTGTATGTGTAATTATTCTCTTTTCAAAAACAGTTTCAGCACATTATAAGTATTCTGCTGTACTCAGATTACATCTTCCCCTGACAAAAACTCCACCACCACCACTTTGACAGAGATTAATTGCAGCAAGACACCTCTTTCTTTTATTTCAAATTGCTGCCTAAGGTTGGATTTGAACTCCAGTGGCTAGCTGGTACTCAGGTTCCATAAGCATAACATTCCCCCTTGAACTATTCAGATTTTGTGGGTTGTAAATGACTTTCAACGCCCTTAGTGTCACTCTCTGCACATGCACAGTGTTATCCATTTGGCATGTGAGCCTTAGAACTGCTTTTTTCTTTTTTAATTAAATTAATGGAGATATCCTATCCCCTAGAACTGGAAGAGACCTTGAAAGGTCATCAAGTCCAGCCCCCTGCCTTCACTAACAGAACCAAGTACTGATTTTGCCCCACATCCCTCAAGAATTGAACTCACAACCCTGGATTTAGCAGGCCAGTGCTCAAACCACTGAGCTATCCCTTCCCCATGTAGTTACGTGCTTGCCATGTAACTAACCAGAGAACCAAATTCTTTGGCTAATAAAGTTGTAATTTGATTTCCCCCAAGGCCTAGTGGGTGGTATGTACTCTGTTGGGGTAACTCTTGAGCATTTAAGACTGTGGTGTGATGATCTCATCTCTGATTTGATCTCTATCTGTGCACAAAAAGACATTGCCAAAACATGTCAACTTTAAAAAAGAATGGGGTAGTGGGTTCGGAGGTGAGTGTATTTCGGGAACCAGTTAGTCAAAAGGTCCAAAGTTTATATCAGTAACTTAACCCCATGGCCCCATGAAGCATGCCAAATTTCAAGGTAATCTGAGTAACCCTGAGAATTTTAGAGCACTTTGAGTCAAATTTTAAACAAAAAGCTGGTCTTAACCTTAACTGTAGCGGAGGTAGTGCTCCATTATAATGATGCTATATAAATAATAATTATTATACATTCAATTATACATTGTCTTCTATGGCAAGCCATCACCTGGCTATTTAATGGTCTTATTCTAGTTCTACTTATCCAGGCACTACATTTTTGGATATGCACAAGATGTCCCCCCGTTGAAAGGAGTGGACTTGTATTAACTAACACATTATTTTCCCTGCAGAGTTGGAAACAGAAATCACTCTTCTTGCCATGAGACATGCTGTTTTTCTCACCCCCCTACTGAATCTTTGTAGTAGCTTTTGTTTTATTTCTATAAGTCAACTTAATACTCAGTACTAAACCTAATGAGAAACACAAATGTATTAATACAGGGGGTTTTATCGTGTACATTTTAGAAATGTTGGGGTTTACTTCCATGTTGAGGAAAAATCTTCCGCATGGTACACCCTTCTAACCCGAGCAAAAAACAGACACACAAATACATATCAAGATCTGGGATGGGCTGAAATCTGTAAATTGTTTGTCTAGGTCAGGGGTCGGCAACCTTTCAGAAATGGTGTGCCGAGTCTTCATTTATTCACTTTAATTTAAGGTTTCACGTGCCAGTAATACATTTTAACGTTTTTAGAAGGTCTCGTTCTATAAGTCTATAATATATAACTAAACTATTGTTGTATGTAAAGTAAATAAGGTTTTAAAAATGTTTAAGAAACTTCATTTAAAATTAAATTAAAATGCAGAGGCCCCCGGAGATGAGGCCAGGACCTGAGCAGTGTGAGTGCCACTGAAAACCAGCTCGCGTGCCGCCTTCGGCACGTGTGCCATAGGTTGCCTACCCCTGGTCTAGCTCCTCACATGCGGGCTATGTCTAAATCATTCTGATTCTTGCTGTGTGACATCTTTAAGATATGGATTTTCCTATCCATCCTCACAACTAAAACTCTCATTCAGACTCTCATCATCTCATGTCTTGATTACAGCAACCATCCTTCTCTCTGGCCTTGACAAATACAACCCTGCGCCACTCGTATCCATTCAGAATGCTGCTACAAAGATCATTTTTCTAGCCTGTTGTTTTGACAATGTCATCCCTATTTTTGAATCCCTCCACTGGCTCCCCCTTCTCTATCACATCAAACATAAGCTGTTTGTATTCACTTTACAGGCCCTTCACAGTCAATTGCCACCCTACCAATCATCTATCAGTCACTATTTAGCTGTGGATGCTAGTCTCTGACCTGCCCATGAGGCCAGCCTCCACTGCTCACTTATTAAATTTTCAAACAAACTTCTTCAGACTTTCGCCCATGCTGCCCCGCATGCTGGGGAGCCGCTCCCTCAGAACGTCCACAAAGCTCATTATTCACCTTCAAATCCCTCCTCAAAACTCTCCTTTGCTGCAATGCCTTCAAAAAAATTGACTCAGTTAGCCCACCGGTGTCCAGTGACCACTGCCTAGCATGCTGAAGAATATTGTCTCATTGTTTCCTGGTACTCCCCATCTGTCCAAATCCACCTGTTGTCTCTTGTCTTATACCTAGATTGTAAGCTCTTTGGGGCACAGGTTGTCATTTTGTTCTGTGTTTGTACAGTGCCTAGCACAATAGTCCATGATTAGGACTCCTAGATTCTATGATAATACAAATAATAAACCATAATAATAATGGAATGGGAGTGGAAGGGAACGGAGGAGATGCATACTCTCCCTGCTCTGAGTGAGTACTGCATTAGTCATCAGGGAGGAACTACACAGATAAGGGGAAAGCACATGCACAGAGGTGATTATCTGAAAATCACTCTTATCTGTTTGTTTCTTGATATTAGAAGGTATAACCGAGACATTGCCTTTCCAGTACTGGATAAAACCACAAGTACTGGGAATTAATTCTTCCCAGCAAGAGGACCAAAATTAGGAAAATGAAAAAAAAATTGTAAATGAATAGGCATGTCATATGACAAATTGAGACAAGCTACCAAGTCTGTAGCTGCAGGGATCTCAAGCTGGGAAGAGCAAGGGTAAGAAGTTCAAATGGTGATAATCAATCAATAAACATACTGATGGGCTCCAGACATTTCACAAATATTTCTGACCCCTTGTACAAGCATGTCTCTGTGAAGTCATAAATTTAATGCCGCCTTGCTTTATAAACATTTGATCCACTGACCCATTCCTTTCAATCTAGGGTTCTGCAAAATTGGCATCCTGTCTTCCACAAGTCTTGTAAAGCTGTGGGAGATTTCTGGCAGGAATAAATGTGTAAGCATAGTTATTTCCAGGTCTGGAAATTAAGTAACTGGCAGTTTCCCAAATGGGGGCATAACAATCAGGTTAGGAGAACAGCATGATGTCTTCTTGACTTCTCCCATCCCTCTAGCCCTTATAAACCTACTTTTGCTGCTCTGCAGGGTACAGCACTAAACAGGTGAGCAAGTCCTTTGCTACCTAGTGCAACATATGGAATAGCTAAGGCTCTATTGACACATTAGAAGTGGTATGTTTTGAGCTGGCTGATCCTGTGGATGTGTACTGGATAATCTTGATATTTCAGTACAAAATCAGTCCTACAGTAAATAATCCTTTCCCTGTAATTGTAGGAGCACGGACCCTTCTTTTGCCCTCTTTCATCTACTGTAAAACACTAAACTTCCTTACTGGCTCTCTAACATCTATGGATGAGTGGAAGAGCTGAAGTAAGTCACCTATTCTCCAACAAGTATGAATACATTTCAGGTTTTCATTTATTGTAAAGTTTATAACAGGATAATGACATAAAAAGAGAGTCTGACTTCAATCAAAAGATTATTTTCTAAAACATTTTTTGGAATAAAGTGTGATATTTCCATCACCTGGGATGAAAACTTGGCTCCATTGAAGTCAATGGAGTTTTCTCATTGATTTCAAAAGAGGCCATGATTTCACCCTGGTATTTTTCAGATTTTTGTTCAGTGGAGAAGGTGTTAAAACTAAAATGCTGCTTCTATTTAATATATTTTCAAATGCACTAAGAAGTTAGAAGAATACCATTCCTCTGTAACAAGGGAAAAATTCTTTGCAATGTGAATTTCAAAAGAATATAAAGAGTTCTTATTAAAGGGTCTTATTCAGCACCATTGAAATTGGACCATGTCTTCCCTTCCCTCACACCCCTCTTATTACTATTATGTATTACCCTTCCTAGGATGTGTTCTATAATTGGATGCTGTCATGGATAGATGGAAAGAGACAAATCTTTCCAATCTGATACCAGTAGGTTTTACTGAGCAAAATACAAATTCAAAGAGTAGAAGATTATCTTTTTACTCTCAAATAGTTCTTCAGATTTTACTGATTCTCAACCATTACATTAAAACATTTGAGTCTAGATAAACTTTTAACCTAGTGAATCTATGGCCTGGGGTTACAGGAAACGTCTGTGAAGAAACTAAGTAATTTTTATGTAAGGTTTTTTGTTTTGTTTTGTTTTGTTTTTAAAGCAAACGCTACGGGATTTTGGCCAGACCTAAATGCCATGTTCCTTTTTAGGATAATAATGTGAGCGGAACTGCCTCCTATTTGTCCTGCAATGTGACACAAATAAATGCAGCATGATACATCCTTGTGGTAGTTAAGAATCAGCTGAAGATTATGTGAGGAAGAAGTTTGGGTTCTGGTTCAGTGTCTAGTGACAAGGTCTGTTCAAACACAAATCTGATCTGACCAACATAGGAAACATTCCCTGCATTGGAAAGATAGGTTCCAGAAATACAAGAATCTTCTTAACCGGCTGCTTCCTTGTGTAAATAGCTATTTCCTGCCACCTGTCCTCTGGGAAGGCTCTGTAAACTAGTTTACAACTAAATCCTTATATTAAATTATAGAACATACCCTACTATAAACGTAAGTAAAAAAGGTGCCATCGTTCAATGGAGTAACAATTATGAAGCACTTGATATTACCTATTGCATCAATATTGGAAATCTGACCCTACAGTCCTTACTCACACAAAACTATGACTAATTCCAATGACAGTTTTGCCTAAATAAAGAGTTCATAACTGGACCCTGTTCACTTAGGGAAAGTCTACACTACAAAATTAAGTGACCTAAGTTATGTCGACAGTCACCACAGTTATTAAATCGGTTTTGCATGTGCACACTATGCGCCTGGTGTCAGTGGTGCGTGTTCTCACCAGTAGCACTTGCACCAATTTAACTGTGGGGCATTGTGGGCCGGATTCTGAAGGAATGCAATGTATCTACACTGACACTGCGTCAACCTAACCACATAGACCTAAGTGTTACACCTCTCGCAGAGGTGGAGTTATTAAGTCGATGTAGTGGGCGAGTTACATTGGTGGGAGCTACATTTTAGTGTAGACAATTACAGAGTTAGGCTGACATAAGCTGCCTTATGCTGACCTAACTCTGTAGTGTATACCAGTGCTTAGTAAAATCAGCCAAGATTGTTTGCCTTGCTACTATAATATGTATGCCACTATTCACTGAGGAAGACTTTCTGAAGGCAGTTTTAAGTTACAGCAGTTGTTAGTAGATGTGAATTACATACATCAATCAGTTTATTAATTAGAGATATCTTTTAAGTGATTTTCTAATCAAATTATACCATTTCACAGCTTTTTACCCTTCTTGTAGTTTTCTCTAATTTGAACCAGGAAAGAAGACCCATGTCGCTGTAAGAAGTCGGATAGCAGATATTTTACACCAGTTCTCCGGTGCAACTGCTAACTGCCTGTAAAAGCACAAAAGAATGCCACACATTAGCAGAAATTCATTATTTTGTATGCACTGATCTTATTCTGGGCACCAGCCATGTTTGGTCTCATTTTAAAACTCAGGATCAGCTTGACTTTTATTAAGTGGGTGAAAACATTAAAAAAAAATTTCTCCTTCTTGAAATACTGCAGCTACATTAGACACAGACAGCATATTTTTAAAATGTCAACAGTTTTAACTGCTCTGTGTGTGCATGTGTGAGAACGAGATATCAGAGGTGACCGAAAAGGTAAATGCTTAACAACAGAATTCTGTTTAAATTGGCACTTATCTTAGTCTTTTGAAGACTCTCCAGGATAAACCCAGTATGTAATAGATTTTTGTGTGTGGTTAATTTAGTACTTACAATGCCACATTGACACACCTGGAGACTGAAACCCTATATTTATCCACAGAACAAGTACAGAATAGCAGTGACTGTGTAAGCCCACCCACATGGATTTGCCAACAGGCCTCAACCTTGACCTGGAGGGACCACATCTAGTGATGAGAAGATTGTTCAGTTTTTATGCCCATTCAGTCCTTTGTTCTCAGCTGGGCTTGCCAACATGATTATGCCAGTTATATGTTATGTGTATGTGTCAGTTATAATTGATTTATGCAGGGCCGGCTCCAGGCACCAACTGAGCAAGCTGGTGCTTGGGGCGGCAGATTGTTGGAGGCGGCATTCTGCCCAATCCTCGGGCGGCACGGCTGCTTTTTTTGTCTGTTTGTTTGTTCTTGTTCCGCTCCGGCCACCCTGTAGGGGGCGGCGGCGCGGAGAACCAGAGCGCCCTGCAGGGCAGTCCTCTTCCTTCCCTCCCCACCAACCGGAGCGGAGCCCTCGCGGCAGGAGGCGGCGCAGCAGGAAGGGCCGCGTGGCAGTGCCCCTGCTGTAGCCCTGGTCGCCCCCTTCTCTCTCTCTCCTGCCCACTCTGTCCCCCTCTCCCTCCCGCCCCCCCAAGCCGGTCCCCCTGCACCCGCGCTCCGGCCACGCCGCAGGTTTTTGTTTTTTTTTTGCTTGGGGCGGCCAAAAAGCCAGAGCCAGCCCTGGATTTATGTAGTAGAAGCTGAGAGAACAAGTGCTGTGTGCAGGAATTTACTTGTGTGACTTTCTTTGACATTTTCTGAAGGCACTGAGGTAGATACCTGCATTCTGCCTAGTTAGTGTGGAGGTCATTCTCATTGTAGTTAAGTGGCTATTAAGGGATGGAGGCATGCTTCACCCTGATCTTACTTCCTGCTTGTTTGTGGGAGTTGCACCACCATTTTGAGTCTGTGCTTCCAATAATAAGGCATAATGTTCTTTAGCCTGCAGTAACTGTACATAGACAGTGTCTTATTGTACCCTCTGGGACTCCCTGTACAAAACTTATGAGTGCATTTGAGAGCCCTAAATGTGACTATGTATACAGTCAAGATATGTATAAAATTTAACTGAAACACTATGTGATCTCACAATTGTTACTCTTGTCTTTTATTGTGTCCTGTCTAAATTTAGGTTACAAACTCTTCTAGACAGAGGTTCTGTAAAGTACTCAAACATAACAAATAATAATTAGTAGTAGTAATATGGCCACCAGTGGCACCTGATAGATGTAGATAAAGCTCCTTTAAGGTGGTTACTTGTGTTCCTTTCTTAGAGATGCCAGAGTAGAGAAGAGAGGCTTGTCCTATTCCTCAAAGGCTCTCACATGTGGAGTCTGTCAGGGATTCATCCTGTTTCCTCTTTAGCATCTATGTGAAACCACCCACAACTAGTCCAGACACAGTGATCCCCTTAGTAATGCAATGACTGTGTGAAATGAGGACTTACATGAAGAGCAGCTAGCTCAAGCACAATGCAGGCCAGATGGACCCCACTTCAGTAGGAAGAAGTATTTTGAGGAACTAGCTTTTAAGATGACCTTTCCTATTATTACTGGCCCCCAGTGATCAAAGGTTTTGCTTAGCTCCTCACTGCTCTTCAAACACTGGTAGCTAGAGTGACCTTAAATACCTTACCTATTATTTACTCAGAGCCATGAGCCATGCCCATTCCTACCACAATAGACAACTTCTATCATACTGAAGCTGGGCTACTACTATTCCCTCTACTTGGGATTGAACCAAGGGCTATGCAGAAGCTATAGGTGGTGCAACAAGCTATGTTTTATCTTCTAAACAATGCCAACTAGGGTTAAAACCTGTGCTCTGCACACTGTATTAGCTGCTAAGAGAATTCTGGGACCCTTTAAAGTTTCCCAATCTCATATTCAAAGCCTTGAATAAAACAGGGCCCTGTTGTCTCTGGGACAGTCACACACTCCACTCCCCAACACACTTGCTACTTTCTATCAGGGCCCTCTGGTAACCAACAGCTCCACTATGATGGTGGAGGTAGGGTTCACCATTATAGAACAAATTTCCATGGGGAAGCAGGCTGAACCTGAATTTCATCACCTTTAGAGTAAGCTACCATACACATCTGTTCAAACTAGCATTTCCTCAACATACCATGTCGCACAATCCCATCAGGACATAAGGAATAAACTATCAGCTTCTATTCACTATATTTAAAAAAGTTTTTTTGTTCTCTGAGATACATTAGAGACTGTTAGTTAAATGTGCAGACAATGTTATAATAAGAACAGTTCTTCATTAAAAATAAAAAGCAACTGAGTATTTGTACCAATTAGAAAACTGTACAGACTAGTCACATGACTTCTGTGGAGGCAACAATTATTGCCACTATCTCTAAAGAGTACCTTGGCCAGACATGTTCATTAATACCACACTCATTATGTTTTGACAGTCAATAGGATATCTGTTTGATTCATTTCTCTTTAGTCTAGCCAAATGCTAGCAACTACAATCATACAGGATTTCTTTCTATTTCTGTATAACTTGAGAGGGTATTTTTATATATGAATTTGAACAATAGGCAAGTTCTTCCAATAATCTAGTATCTTTGTACAGATCTGTATATTTAAATATACATGGATGTGAATTTAAATTCTTTAATCTAAGGGAAAGCAATAGACCATGAAAATATCTGGAAATAGAATACTGTTTAATAGAGATGGTTGAGATTTCCCAAATATAGAGCTCTTGATTATTTTTTGTTGTTGTTGAAAATTCAATTTTCCATTAAAAGAAAAACAAACAAAAAAAGGATGACAAAAAGTGTGTCTAAATAGTTTGGGGATTTCAATCAGCTATATGGCTGGTAAACATTTTTTTGACAATAGAAAGATCTTGACATTTTAACATTTTTTGAAATTTCAAAAAAACAGTAAAAAATTTCAATATATTCTCTCATTTTTACTGCTCCCCCCCCAACCCGCTCTATTTTTAGTATAGATTCCACAGATGGACTCAGTGTTCAAACCCAGGTCCAGGTAAAGGTTAGGCTTCAGATCTAAGGTGCAGGTTCAAGGCCAAATTGGAATTAGGGTTCTAGTCTTGATTCAATTTTACCAAAATCTTACAATCTGTTCCCATGAGATTTCACTCCTAAATGGATTAAACTCTCATGAGATTAGTGTTTCTTGTGAGATTTCCAGTCTTTTTTGCCCAAATCTCATAAGAAGTGATTTGCATGTGATTTGAGTGCCACAAAACAAGAACTAGAAAATACGAATTTTCTAAATGGATGATCAAAAATACTAGGTGCAGTTTTTGATGCAGGTATTTGAATCTGAATACTCCTGACACCTATATTCATTCAGATGCAGTCTCAGTTTTGGCCCCTCATCTATTCATGATACAGCTATGCAAATAGCAAGTTACAAATAATTCATTTAATGAATTTCATCTCTTTGTTTGCTAATTATCTATTAAAATTGTGATTTTTTTCTCAATTGATTATTCTTGTATTCTCATCTCTCGTATTCATTTTTAAATTATTGAACAGAAAATATTCTGTAAATACATATTGTCTAAAGTTCATTCACAGACTACTCAGCACACATATTCAGTATTTGAAATTCAAGCTGGTTTGACTGGACACAGATCGCAAGGTAAAAATTTCTGTTTCTTAGAATAAAGTTTCTGGCAGAAAAGCTAGAGATTACCAAAACTTTTCAACACTATTGATATAGGCAAACATTTCCATCTATAATAAATTCATTTGGCAGAATATTCATGAAATATAAATACAAAAGGGATACGAATGTGGTTGAAGTAAATTTATTTAAAAACTGAAATAACTTTGTGTGGAAAACAGTTTGCAGTATTTGACCAGGTCCATATATATATATGCACACAATGGCGTAGTTCTGAATAAAGTCTTACTGGCATGAGACTGAGATGACCATAATCACTCCGAAGTTGCAAACACATACATAATTGAATCTTTATATGGTATATATTTTAAAGAAAAGCTATTTTAGCAATGTTTTACAAAACATCTTTTTTAAAACTATTGAAACTATATTTTTATCTTTGGGGCTTATAAATACCAAAAGAAGAAGAGGAAGAATACATTTTGTAAATCCGTAAAAATTAACCTAAAATTACTTTTCTGCTTATAAAGAAACATTGTCAGCAAATCAGCAAAGTTCCATTTTCTTCAATAGACTTGTGCCAATTTACACCAACTGAGAATCTGATGATAGTAAGGTGTGACATCTCACAACCTACCAGGGTTAGAAGCATAAACTTTACACTGTAAAGATTTCAGTGGAACTTGAGTGGACAACATTTCTAAAAAGGTTATCAGGGAGGCTAGTGTTTTTATTCCTAATACAGAAATGGAAATAAGGTGAAACCTCACAATGAGCAAAATATGATGCGGATATGTATGGTCTTCAGTATATTCATACTTTAAAATGTCAGGCAGCCATAGAGCTTACATCTTGCTAAAGAGAAAATTAAATTCCCACTGCCTTAAATTTGGCCTACTTAAGATTTAACATGATATCATTTACTTATGGATTAAGAAGATGAATTTTAGGTTTATGAGGCACTTGAAAGTGTTTTTCCAGATGTTTCTCCTTAGGAAGGTATGATGCAAATTATGAGCTCAGTGTTTCAAAGCGTGCATATGCTCATATTCGTGTATTCATTCCTTATATTAAAAGCCTGCCTTTTAATAAGTTAAGCAGGGCAACATACTAAAGCAATTACTGTTAATAAAATTAAAGTTAGGAACTGAGAAAAATAGAAGTAAAAGTTAATTTTTAAAAACTGTAAGTTATTCTGCTTGTTATCACATCAAATAAATATACAGTTCTATTTAATTACCAAAAACAGCAAAAAAATTGCAGTGCTTTTGACCATATTCACAATAACTCTGAATAAAGTCTAAAGCTCCTTTCATTATGCATGCTACTGTATCCAGGTATTGCACAGGTCTCAACAATGCCTGACTTTTATTTTATTTTTTCTACAGTGAATCAAATTCTTCTCTGTTTTTCCCTGACAGACAAATTTGGCCTTGTTTGTGCTGTGAATGTTTTTTTCTGTTTGTGATATGCGAGTCTGTTGCTCTGAAATTGATGCGCTGTCAAAAATTTAATATTATGAGCCTGACTTTAAAGTGCTGAGCTTCAGCAGCTCCTATTGACTTCACCCAGAGTCACAATTGGTTAGTGCTTCTAAAATAGTCATGCTCGTATGACTTTACTGCAGAATCAAATAGGAAAAGAAGACAGACTGGGAAGGAACAGATCTCTTGTTTAAAAACAGTCTTTCTGAGAATTAGCAATTGTGGCAAGAAAAAAAATGAAAACCAAATAGAAAGTAAATGATGAGCATATAATTAGGTCTAGTATGGTTAACCATTTTCCTTAGTATGAAAGTCTTTCCATAATTTTCTTTTAATTCTTAGGATACTTTCTAATTCCCAACTGTTTAACACTTGGAAGATTGCTCAGTTTCAAAATACTTCAGGGGAGTGGCTAAAGGTGACTGTCCCCAGAGGAGGAAGTGTTTCTGGTCAATGGGAGGCAGGACTAGCTTGGATCTCTTGTTTAGAATGTTTGTAACCTCAATAGAACCTACCACAGGAACCCCGCTTCTTCTCTCCTGACTGATTCTACCTCAGTTTTCCTGGGAACTCCATTTCTTCCCAGGCCTGCCTTCCGTATATGCTTGCTTTCTTCTACTGATCATGCCTAACCTAGGCAGGCCATTCATCTGGTATTAAACCAGACAGTTCTGCTTTTCTAGAATTTGTCCCCTGCAGTACAGTACTCAGACAAAACCACATCTGGTTTTGTCTGGTATTTGATGGGGCATGCCATTTTGAAGAATGTGCCACTCCACCCCCACCAGTGTGACCTTGAATGCCAGCAGGGGAGGAGCGGTGCATTCTTCAAAATGGTCTACCCCACCCCCATGGTGGAGCTTCTTCAGGTATGTGTAGCTCAAACACTTATCTCTTTCATCAGCAGAAGTTGGTCCATTGATTAAAAGATATTACCTCACCCATCTTGTCTCTCTAATATAGGGTGACCAGACAGCAAGTGTGAAAAATCGGGACGGGGGTGAGGGGTAATAAGAGCTTATATAAGAAAAAGACCCAAAAATCGGGACTGTCCCTATAAAATCGGGACATCTAGTCACCCTACTCTAATATCCTAGTATCCACAGCTACAACAACACTGCTTAGCAGGATTGTGTCATGTCACTGCCAGGCCAGAGCCAATGGTGAGAGAACAACACTCAATGATGGTCTATTCAACATTAAACACCTTGGGACAATGGATTTGTTCTAACTGGGAGAAGATACTTCTTCCTTCTCCTGTCTGAAGGGAGGAGGTTTTGAAAGCAATGGAAAAATCACCAAAAGGCAGAACAGCAGCAGTCTAATAAAAGGGGGGAACTGGGAGTGAGAGCCATTTTGTACCAGATTAAGATACGGGAGGCTGCTGCAGGGGCAGGGTAAGTAAGGGGGCAGAGGACTCTTCCTGCCAGAACTGGTCCCCCAAGGATTCCAAAGGGTAAGGTGAGCTACTGAGGGACATTGCATTTAGGATGTTTTATTGTTTTGTATCATCTCTATTCTCCTCTGCTTCACATGATTAAGGATAAAAGAGTATAAAGATGTTACACTGTACAAGCGTATGCATATTGACTGCTTCACAAATGTTGTTTTCCCCTGAGAGAGTTAAAGCTTCATACCTTTTGGGTGGAGTTCTGAGTGAGGGGTGCATTTAAGTCCTGGAAAGTCTGAAGGGTCAGTATTGTGCCCAGAGGGGGTAGGCATCTGGGCAGTGAGTTCCAACATTCAGAAGGTGGTGCCAGACAGAAAGTCTGAATCCTGAGACTGTGCCTAGGGCCCTCAAGTTTGGGGCAGTGGCTAGACTCCATTCAGTCTCCAGGAGCTTGAAACACCCTGGGGATCCAGAGTGACACAGGCTTCAATTCCCCTCCCAGCTATTCTAGTGGGTGGCCAGGAAGGTGCAATCTCTAGGATTTGTGACAGAAGGAACGGGCACATTTCCAGTGGTGTGAGAGACTGGGAAGAGAAAAGCCATTGGGTCCTCAGCAGAGGGAGTGGGGACCAGCAATGTGAGGATGTCAGCCAGCTGGGGTTGTGGGGCCTTCTGGTACACATTTGAAGCAAGAAAAGATATGAGAGGGCCTTGCTAGAGAGAAAGGAGCAGGAAGAGAAACAAGGCTCCTGATGATCTGGGATGTAGGGAAAAGAGGAGTGAAATGAGTGCCAAGTCTCCTTGACTCCCAACCCCTAGTTTAGAATCCTCAAGATAAGTGCAATTATCCTGAGGGTTCCCAGACTTAACATACATTTTGTTCTGTTAATGTAGCCAAGTACTGATGAGTGAATTAGTTCCATACAGGGCCTGACTTTCAGCAGTACTGAGCAGCTCCCAATGGGAAAAGGGCCCATAGCTGCACTATAAAAATATTATGGATTGAGTCAATAAAATCCAAACCCATAAAACTTCTGTTACAGTAAATAACCAAGCATAATTCTGCATGGGGCTCATGATCAATGTGGAGGATCTCAAAATAGTTCCTTAATTTTGATATTATTTATTTTATATTATTTATTGTAAATGCATATCATTGGTACTAGGTTTCCAGTCGAAATGGCAGTTTAATTTCAAGTATCCAGGAAATGTTTGATTTGATGCAGTAAAAAAGTAAAAGGGTGAAACTATCTCCTGGTTCTTTTTCCTGGAATTATTAGTATTTCTGTAATATAGAACAAGTAAAGAAGATTTGATGTATGTAGGCACCACCACAACTAGTGGGAGCTGAGAGGACATGACCCCTTCAGTGTTCAGGCATACACATACTTGGTCTCCCAGCTCTTTGATGTGATTGCATATGTTTTATAGCAATAATAAAAATATCCTTAGTGAACAGTCCCTATGTGGATGAAAAAGGGATACATACTAGATTAATGGAAATTAAATGGAATGAGCCAGACTGAGAAGAAGTAAAACTGCCAAACAATACCAAAGCTTTATAAATCAACTAGGAGACCAATGTAAAGAGAACCTATATCATTTCACTCTGCATATAAACAATTGTTACATATTATTACGTACCTGCAATGCCATATGTCTACTTATGAACATACTCTGCAGACAAAAAATACCAATAAACACAATTTTTAAAAGAAAATAATTATTTTAAACATTGAAAACCACAACATTTAAAAGGTCATTCATATTTATTTTCCCACATCGCTTGCATGGACTCAGTCAACACATTGTGCTCTGTGTGACAAGAAACATTTTGCATCTATAGCAGAAGACTTCAACTTAAGAGCTTTATCTACTGGGAAACATTCCAGGTCTTTTACGACTTTCATCCTGAATTAGCTGGTATATCCAGACCCAACTCACTAAAATCTAATCCTACAGAAGAAAAACTCCTTTTTTTTTTTTTTTTTTAGAGAGAGAGAGAGAGAGAGAGAGATCATTTCTGGACTGTGATCTTATGATAAAAGGAACCAACCTGCTCAATAGACAAACTCTTACTGCCCTCAAAGGCCCTAATTCAGAAAAGCATATTTAAGTACATCCATAAATCCATCTTAGTTCAGCAAAGAATTTAAGCACATTGAAGTCAATTGGATTAAAGTCAAGCATGTATTTAAGTTAGGATGGGCTACTGAATCAGGGCTGAAGGGATTAGGATCAGGCCAGATTGTGCCCAGATGCTTCACAGTAGAGGAGGGGGAAGCAGGGGTGAAAGAGCCCCTCCCTTTACATCCCTGCCCAGCAGGGGACACAATATCAGTCCTTGAGCCCTCCATGAACCTCCTCAGGTATAAGATACCCTAAAGAGGGTAGGGAGAATGAGTTGTCAGGAGTGTACCATTTCACACCTTGGCCACAAAGTTGGTCAGCCATTTGGGGGTGAATAGGGTTACCATATCTCATAAATAAAAAAAGAGGACCCTCCACGGGCCCTGGCCCCGCCCATTTCCCCACCCCCTAGCCCCGCCCCAACTCCGCCCCTTCCCCACCCTAACTCTGCCCCCTCCTCCCTCCCACTCCCAGCCAGGGGGAAAGGGCTGCCCCAGTGCTACCGGCTTCAGGGTTTGCCGGGCAGCCCCCAGACCCTGCGCCCCCAGCCGGCGCTTCCCCAGCGCAGCTGGAGCCCGGGAGGGGAAGCGCCCAGCTGGGGGCGCAGGGTCTGGAGGCTGCCCAGCAAACTGTGAAGCCGGTAGCGCTCGGGCAGCTCGGCTCTTCAGCTACACAGAGCTGAGGTGTCTGGGGGGAGCAGCAGCAGCCGCTGGAGCCGCTCTAAGGTAAGCAGGGAACGGGGAGGCCGGCAAAGCATTTTCCCGGACATGTTCGGCTTTTTGACAATTCCCCCCGGACAGAGATTTGAGGACCAANTTCTTTGGACCCTTTCCAATTTCTCGACATCTTTTTTAAAATGCGGTGCCCAGAACTGGACACAATACTCCAGCTGAGGCCTAACCAGAGCAGAGTAGAGCGGAAGAATGACTTCTCGTGTCTTGCTCACAACACACCTGTTAATGCATCCCAGAATCATGTTTGCTTTTTTTGCAACAGCATCACACTGTTGACTCATATTTAGCTTGTG
Source organism: Trachemys scripta elegans (assembly GCF_013100865.1). Lineage (NCBI taxonomy): Eukaryota > Metazoa > Chordata > Testudines > Emydidae > Trachemys > Trachemys scripta. The sequence continues at coordinate 54,750,452 of NC_048302.1, forward strand.
GTCCACTATAACCCCTGAACACTATAATCATCTGAACAAGTAGGCTTCTAGTAGAAATCAGTCAAGAATAGGCGAGTCAGAATGTCTCCAAAAGAAACTGCAATTGACTGAATTTCAAGTAGCCATGGCAAGCTCCATTTTTCCAGATACCCTGCATATAATTGAGTCAGTCAAATTATTCATCACAAATTATATTCTTTGCAAATTTGCATCAGGAGGATTGGCATATATACAAAGGCAAAACCACACAATTGGTCATTTCTGACTGGGAAGAAAAACACTGGACACAACAAATATGCTTATCGTTACACATTAGTGGTATTTTACAGAAGTACCTCAAAAGCAACAACTTTTATATATTGACACATGTTGGACCCTAAACTAATAGTTGTGACTTAAAATGAAACCTAACAGAATGATGGGGTCTAAAGCCATTGGCAAAGCACTGTGAGCCACACTGGTGCACATCTCCAAGCCCAAACATTTTTGACTGATAAAAAAAGCTGTGTTACAGTCAAAACAAAACAGTTTTACATTTGTAGCAATATTTTATAGCTACAAGGTAACTCCACCAAGCTAAACCAATCCACTTCTGAAGTTATTCACTGGTTTACTAATCTGGGTTTGTTTATTTGAATGTTGTTAATCACCTCTCTTGGCATAAAAAGGAAGAAGAATAGAACTATCTGCAAACAATTATTCTTTCCCCATTTTATTTATCATCATATTGAAGCAGCCCAGAAGAATTAATTTTCCTGCACTTGTATAAAACTTTAAATTGTACAGTTCATTTTACAGAAACTGTAACTTCTAGCTCACACCCCTACACGGCACTTCTCATCAACATTTTGTCTTAGGGTACATCTACACTACGAAATTAAGTCGAATTTATAGAAGCCGGTTTTATAGAAATCGGTTTTATACAGTCAATTGTGTGTGTACCCACATAAAATGCTCTAAGTGCATTAAGTCGGCGGACTGCGTCCACAGTACCGAGGCTAGCGTCGACTTCCGGAGCGTTGCACTGTGGGTAGCTATCCCACAGTTCCTGCAGTCTCCGCCACCCATTGGAAGTCTGGGTTGAGATCCCAATGCCTGATGATGCAAAAACAGTGTTGCGGGGGGTTCTGGGTACATGTCGTCAGGCCCCTCCCCCCCGTCAGAGCAATGGCAGACAATCGATTTGCGCCTTTTTACCTGCATTACCTGGGTTACCTGTGCAGACAACATACCACGGCAAGCATGGAGCCCGATCAGCTCAGCTCAGCTCACCGTCACCATATGTCATCTGGGTACCGGCAGACGTGGTACTGCATTGCTACACAGCAGCAGCTAATTGCCTTTTGGCAGTAGATGGTGCAGTATGACTGGTAGCCGTCATCGGCTATCTGGGTGCTGGCAGACGTGGGGCTGCATTGCTACACAGCAGCAGCTCCTTGCCTTTTGGCAGTGGATGGTGTATTACGATTGATATCCGTCATCGTCATATTCCTCAGTGAGTTCAATCAGAGGCACCTGGGCAGACATGTTTTGTCTCCTGGCCTACTGAACTGTCTTGACGATGATGGCTAGCAGTCGTAGTACATCATTTTCTGCCAAGCACCCAGAAGATGCCAATGACTATCAGTCATGCTGCACCGTCTGCTGTCAGCTTAAGATGTAAAAAATAGATGGACCAGATTTGTTCTGTATTCATTTGCTTCCCCCTCCCTCCGTGAAATCAACGGCCTGCTAAACCCAGGGTTTTGAGTTCAATCTTTGGGGGGCCATTCTGTGTGACAGTTGTTTGTGTTTCTCCCTGATGCACAGCCACCTTTGTTGATTTTATTTCCCTGTACCTGTAAGCCATGTTGTCACTCACCCCTCCCTCCCTCCCTCCCTCCGTCAGACAATAGTTTCGCGCCTTTTTTCAGCCCAGACGTCATAGCACTGGGATCATGGATCACCGCGGCAATTATGAGCACTATGAACACCACACGCATTGTCCTGGAGTATATGCAGAGCCAGAACATGCCAAAGCAAAACCAGGCGAGGAGGCGATTGCAGTGCGGCGACGAGAGTGATGAGGAAATTGACATGGACAATGACCTCTCACAAAGTACAGGCCCCAGCAATGTGCAAATCATGGTGTTACTGGGGGAGGTTCATGGCGTGGAACGCCAATTCTGGGCCCGGGAAACAAGCACAGACTGGTGGGACCGCATCATGTTGCAGGTGTGGGACAATTCCCAGTGGCTGCGAAACTTTCGCATGCGTAAGGGCACTTTCATGGAACTTTGTGACTTGCTTTCCCCTGTCCCCAAGCGCCAGAATACCAGGATGAGAGCAACCCTCACAGTTGAGAAGCGAGTGGCGATAGCCCTGTGGAAGCTTGCAACACCAGACAGCTACTGGTCAGTCAGGAATCAATTTGGAGTGGGCAAATCTACTGTGGGTGCTGCTGTGATCCAAGTAGCCAACGCGATCAAACACCTGCTGATATCAAGGGTAGTGACTTTGGGAAACGTGCAGGTCATAGTGGATGGCTTTGCTGCAAAGGGATTCCCAAACTGTGGTGGGGCGATAGACGGAACCCATATCCCTATCTTGTCACCAGAGCACCAAGCCACCGAGTACATAAACCGCAAGGGGTACTTTTCAATGCTGCTGCAAGCCCTGGTGGATCACAAGGGACGTTTCACCACCATCAACATGGGATGGCCAGGAAAGGTACATGATGCTCGCATCTTCAGGCACTCTGGTCTGTTTCAAAAGCTGGAGGAAGGGACTTTCTTCCTGGACCAGAAAATAACCGTTGGGCATGTTGAAATGCCTATCGTTATCCTTGGGGACCCAGCCTACCCTTTAATGCCATGGCTCATGAAGCCGTACACAGGCAGCCTGGACAGGAGTCAGGACCTGTTCAACTATAGGCTGAGCAAGTGCCGAATGGTGGTGGAATGTGCATTTGGACATTTAAAAGCGCGCTGGCGCAGTTTACTGACAGTTTACTGACCTCAGCGAAGCCAATATTCCAATTGTTATTGCTGCTTGCTGTGCGCTCCACAATATCTGTGAGAGTAAGGGGGAGACATTTATGGCGGGGTGGGAGGTTGAGGCAAATTGCCTGGCCGCTGATTACGCGCAGCCAGACACCAGGGTGGTTAGAAGAGTACAGCAGGGCATGGTGCGCATCAGAGAAGCTTTGAAAACGAGTTTTGTGACTGGCCAGGCTACGGTGTGAAACTTCTGTTTGTTTCTCCTTGATGAACCCTCCCACCCGCCCCCGGTTCACTCTACTTCACTGTAAGCTAACTGTGACAGTGTACCCCATAAGGCTTTATGGGGGGGGTGCTTATAAATGTATGTATGACATAACTGGAATATGTTTTGTGCTGCCTGTGCCATGTAACATATCTCCGTAAGGGTTATGATCTACTATATCTATTCATCCTATTTGTACGTATATATCATTGTCTACTCTAGGTTAAGAATATGGGCTGTATGCTTGCCTGACTTCTAAGTAAGCTTTGTGAGGCATTTGGTCAGCTTCTTTAGGAAGGAATTTGCCAGGTTAAGTACCTGATCAGGAGACACTTAGGGAACAATGCATCTTGGAATGCTCCAATCCACATGAGAAGTCTTCCTGGAGACAAGCTAGATGCCATGTGGACAATGGCATCGGCCTGCAAAGACTGAGTCATGCAGGGGCATGTGACTTGCCCAGGTGACTCCAAAACTCCATCTTGGAACTGGGCTTTGCATAGGAGAGAGGTCTCCACCCACAAGAGAGAGTCTATTTAAACCCAGGGGAGACCCCTCCATTTTGTCTTCAGCTGGCTAAAGAAGGAGCCTCTCCACCCACCCCCCCAGGATACTTGAAGGAGACTGAAACAAAGGACAGTAACTGCAGGGGGTGTGAGTGATTGCTGGACCCAGGCTAAAAGGAGATTAGCCTGTAAAAGGGAGCACTCTGGAACTGGTGAGGAAATTATCTGTATTCAGTTTGATTAGGCATAGATTTGCGCATTTTATTTTATTTTGCTTGTGACTTACTTTGTTCTGTCTGTTACTACTTTGAACCACTTAAATCCTACTGTCTGTATTTAATAAAATCACTTTCTATTTAGTAATTCACTCAGAGTATGTATTAATACCTGGGGGAGCAAACAACTGTGCATATCTCTCTATCAGTGTTATAGAGGGCGAACAATTTATGAGTTTGCCCTGCATAAACTTTATGCAGGGTAAAACGGATTTATCTGGGTTTAGACCCCACTGGGAGTTGGGCATCTGAGTGTTAAAGACAAGCACACTACTGTGAGCTGTTTTCAGGTAAACTTGCAGCTTTGGGACAGGAGATTCAGACCCTGGATCTGTGTCTGGAGCCAGACGGGAGTGTCTGGCTCAGCAAGACAGGGTGCTGGAGTCCTGAGCTGGCAGGGAAAGCAGAAGCAGGGGTAGTCTTTGCACATCGGGTGGCAGCTCCCAAGGGGGTTTCTGTGATCCAACCCGTCACACTAACCACCCACCCCTCCCCTCTTCGAGCACTGCTTGCAGAGGCAATATAGTCATTGTTACTTCACATTCATGCATTCTTTATTAATTCATCACACAACTAGGGGGATAACTGCCAAGGTAGCCCGGGAGGGGTGGGGGAGGAGGAAAGCGCCGGGTGGGGTGGGGGAGGAGGGAAGGACAAGGACACACAGCAGTTTAAAACTTTAACTCTTATTGAAGGCCAGCCTTCTGATGCTTGGGCAATCATCTGGGGTGGAGTGGCTGGGTGGCAGGAGGGCTCCCCCCCACTGTGTTCTTGGGCATCTGGGTGAGGAGGCTATGGAACTTGGGGAGGAGGGCTGTTGGTTACACAGGGGCTGTAGCGGCGGTCTCTGCTCCTGCTGCCTTTCCTGCAGCTCAACCATACGCTGGAGCATTTCAGTTTGATGCTCCAGCAGCCGGAGCATCGACTCTTGCCTTCTGTCAGCAAGCTGACGCCATCTTCAGCCCGCCACTTGCTCTCTTCAGCCCGCAATTCAGCCCGCCACCTCTCCTCTCGTTCATATTGTCCTTTTTTGCACTCTGACATTGACTGCCTCCACGCATTCTGCTGTGCTCTGTCAGCGTGGGAGGACATCTGGAGCTCCGAGAACATATCATCCCGAGTCCGCCGTTTTCTCCTTCTAATCTTCACTAGGCTCTGTGAAGGAGAAACATTTGCAGCTGGTGGAGGACAAGGGAGAGGTGGTTAAAAAAGACACATTTTAGAGAACAATGGGTACACTCTTTCACATTAAATTTTGCTGTTCACATTACACAGCACATGTGCTTTCGTTACAAGGTCGCATTTTTCCTCTTATATTGAGGACCTGCCGGTTTGGTGTGAGAGATCACTCACACAGTGCCAGGCAACAGATTTTGACTTGCAGGCAGCCATGGTAAGCCACAGTCTTTTGGCTTTTTTAACCTTCTTAACATGTGGGAATGGTTTCAAACAGCAGCGCCCTCATTTCCCATACCAAGCACCTGTTGGATTGGCCATTTAAAATGGGTTTGCAATGTAAAAGGAGGGGCTGCAGCTTCCGGGTTAACATGCAGCACAAACCCAACTACCCCCCCACACACACACCCAATTCTCTGGGATGATCACTTCACCCCTCCCCCACCGCGTGGCTAACAGCGGGGAACATTTCTGTTCAGCCGAGCAGGAACGGGCACCTCTGAATGTCCCCTTAATAAAATCACCCCATTTCAACCAGGTGACCGTGAATGATATCACTCTCCTGAGGATAACAAAGGGAGATAAGGAATGGATGTTGTCTGCATGCCAGCAAACACCGGGATCATACGCTGCCATGCTTTTTTATGCAATGATTCCAGACTACGTGCTACTGGCCTGGCGTGGTAAAGTGTCCTACCATGACGGACGGGATAAGGCAGCCCTCCCCAGAAACCTTTTGCAAAGGCTTTGGGAGTACATGAAGGAGAGCTTTCTGGAGATGTCCCTGGAGGATTTCCGCTCCATCCCCATACACGTTAACTACTTTTCCAGTAGTTGTACTGGCTGCGATTGCCAGGACAAATTAATCATTAATTATTAAACACGCTTGCTTTTAAACCATGTGTAATATTTACAAAGGTACACTCACCAGAGGTCCCTTGTGTGCCCTCAGGGTCTGGGAGCATGCCTTGGGTGAGTTCGGGGGTTACTGGTTCCAGGTCCAGGGTGATAAACATATCCTGGCTGTTGGGGAAACTGGTTTCTCCACTTCCTTGCTGTGAGCTATCTTCATTGTCTTCATCATCATCATCTTCCGCGTACCCCGAACCCGCTTCCCTGTTGCGTGATTCTCCATTGATGGAGTCAAAGCACACGGTTGGGGTAGTGGTGGCTGCATCCCCTAGAATGGCATGCAGCTCCGCGTAGAAGCGGCATGTTTGCAGCTCTGCCCCGGACCTTCCGTTTACCTCTCTGGCTTTGTGGTAGGCTTGCCTTAGCTCCTTAATTTTCACGCGGCACTGCTGTGCGTCCCTGTTATGGCCTCTGTCCTTCATGGCCTTTGAGACTTTTTCTAATATTTTGCCATTTCGTTTACTGCTACGGAGTTCAGCTAGCACTGATTCGTCTCCCCATATGGCAAGCAGATCCCGTACCTCCCATTCGGTCCATGCTGGAGCTCTTTTGCAATCCTGGGACTCCATCATGGTTACCTGTGCTGATGAGCTCTGCGTGGTCACCTGTGCTCTCCATGCTGGGCAAACAGGAAATGAAATTCAAAAGTTCGCGGGGCTTTTCCTGTCTACCTGGTCAGTGCATCTGAGTTGAGAGTGCTGTCCAGAGCAGTCACAATGAAGCACTGTGGGATAGCTCCCGGAGGCCAATAACATTGAATCCCGTCCACACTACCCCAAATCCGACCCACAAAGGCCAATTTTAGTGCTAATCCCCTCGTCGGAGGTGGAGTAAAGAAACTGGTTTAAAGGGCCCTTTAAGGCGGAAAAAAGGGCTTTGTCATGTGGACGTGTCCAGGCTTAATTCGATTTAACGCTGCTAGAGTCGACCTAAACTTGTAGTGTAGACCAGGCCTTAATCTAAGAGGAAGAGATGGTGTAAAACAAAAATTCCATTACAATGAGTAAAAGATACATTCTACCAACCTTTAAAAATAGCGTTAGCTTGTTTTTAAAATTTTGCACAGCATGCAAAAAAAAAAAAATAGCCAAACAAAACCTTCTCTACATAGAAAGATAGGAGATAACTGTACTAAAAGATCATCATCTGTAAATTGTGAAGAAAATTTTAGATTCCAGGGTACAGTGAAAAAATCCATCATTTACCCATGGGTTTTACTAGTTAAAAAATAAAAATAAAAAGACAAACCATAGCTTTGTAACTTCATGAAGGATAGAGGTAAAGGCTGTCCCCCACACTCCCTTCCTCTTTTCCCAATTCTCTTTTTTAATCAAAAACTTCCATCTTCTCAATATCCTTCTTTTAGACATACTGTTTATCATAAAAGGTCTAATGATCTGAATTAAGGCTTTAGTCACCATAATGTTTCTTTTTTTCAGTAATTTCTCAGGTATATCATATATTTTCGTACATTATTTAACACTGTAAATTAACTAGAGTTACATCTTATATAAAAGTATAATGTAAATTTGTATATAGGAACAGGAAAAATAAATCTTTAGCGCCCCTTCAGTGTGATGAAAAATAAAACAAAAACAAATAAATGTAATAGTTGCTTTGCAGGTACTATTACAAAATATCACCAAGTATGTCATCTGCCCAGTGCTTTTATTAAATATTATATATTCTATATATATTCTGATACCCTATGACAGAGCAATTAGATAGTTTGGCAAAACAATAATGCCTCATGAAGTCCGGTAGAGTTGCTGCATGACAAATGCTTGTCCATGCTCTAGCACAACCACTATCAAAGGATGGATACAAAACAGTTTCAAAACAAAAAAAATGCAATCTGTTGTCAAAGTTTCCCCTAAAATTGAAGTCAGCCCTTACCGCCATACTCTGTATTTTTATGTTAAACTTTTGAAAGTTTAGTATAGTTTATTTTTAAGACTTTATTTGATGTTATTTTTTATTTCATAGATATGATTAAAAATTGTATGTTCAACAGAAAAATATGGAAAAAATGGCAGTTTTTAATTTAAAAAAGTCAAGAAAAGACATACTGTATAGAATTTTCGGAGAATATTTTGTATGTATCTACTGCCTCCCAAAAACTAAAATATAGGTTTCCCGAATACTCCATTGCTATTCTTGTTTTATTACTAAAATGTATATGTAGTATATTTTGGTAAAATATTCTTTTAATTTATCTGTCCTTCAAAAACTTTTCTAAAATTATGAGCCCTCTAATACAGTTGCTAATTTCCAGTAAGTATACAACGTTATGAAGGAAGGCATTACTTTGAGTAAATGGAATAAGGGAAATTTGAATAAGGGTTTGGCAAGTAACTACATTAAGTTCTCTATCTGTTTTTCAAGACAATTGTTAAAGGAATTGTATAAAAAGAGGAAATTTTATTCCTGATCCGGAATTAAAAAACAAATACAGCTAATTGCTAAATTAGCATAAGTTTTGTAAAAAGTTTTCTAAAGAAATCTACATACATTCTCATTTTGGATGGTATTTTATCTTTCAGTTACAATTTAATGTACCACAATGAATAATTCCACAAAAGGCCACGGGGTTAGAAAAATCTTCATGAAATGTAATGCAATTTAATATTTTATGATACAGTATATGATTCCATCAGGTCAAAGAACAGGGGTTTCTGCCATCTGGCTAGTAACAGTCTATGAGGTGAGATGCTTTTCTCTTTGCTCTGCCTTTTTTGTGCTTTCTGTGCTTTTTTTAAAAAAAATAACTTTTATGGATATATGTATTGACACTTCTCCTTTGTTGATTTTGTACAATTTTAATAACTTTAGATGTGTATTAAATGCATAACAAGCATATGTTCCCCTTAAAATGAGGAAAAGGCATTAAATCTATAGTTATTCATTTATTTTAATGATTTCAGTAAGGATAAATTAAATAAAATTTAAAAATCCCTCGCCCTCAAAGTGGCCAATAGTACCAAAAATGCACATGTCCAAACATGATACCTGGGGCTCCTGGGACAGGTAAGAGGGACTTTGCTACATACAGTTAACTCCTGGGGCAAAAGGGGGTGGAACAAAATATAACAGGGGGCATGGAAACCTGTCAAAAATATATGAAGAGTAAAAGTACAGAGTTATTATTACTTATATTCTTTCGTAAAATCCCCTCCCCTCTCTGCAACCAGAGATCTTGGATGAAATATGTTTGGCGGGGGGTGGGGGGGTTGTGGCTTGACATGGTATATTCTTTGTGATGCTGAGACTCTCTGCTTATGGTAGTTTTTTCCCAGTAAATGGAAAACTACTGTAACAATTTTCATGTTTAAAGAGGAAAGGAAACGTAACATTTTGTTTTATATCCCCAATGGTTTGATGCTGACAAACTATAACACAGAGCAGCACTTCTTACCTCTCCCAGACACTGTTTCCTGGGTTTATTCTTAGACTGTAATTTCAAACAAAATATGAAAAAATACTCCTGGGGAATGCAGAAAGGGTCAGTAATTGAAGACAGTAAATGATTCAGGTTAGCGATTCTCCAAGCTGCATGCTAAAAGGGCAGTGATCTCCTTTCTTATTGTAGCTTTTGTATCATTCTTCTCTAAAATAATTTCATTTATATACAGGATAATGTAATCTATGGGTAACCAAGTGTAGCACAACTGTAATAAGGTAGATTAAGCTGGAGGAGACTTACATCTTTCCGATAGAGGGTGAAATCCAATACACTCACAGAGAGCCTGAGAAGTCACACTCTGAACAAGTGGAGTGCAGAGAGATTTGGAAGGTAAAATTCACATGCCCCCAAATCAGGATCAGTGGGTGTGTGAAGGGGTGTATAAACTGTACACCAACCAAGAGCCCAAGATCTCTTTTAGCCCCATTTTGTTACATCTCGAGGGTGAGTCAAAGGGAAGGAGTTTAGTGCAGTGTGAAAAGTAGACCCAGGAAAGCAGGGCCGGCTCCAGGCACCAGCTGACCAAGCACGTGCTTGGGGCGGCACCTTCTAAGGGGCAGCCAATCTTGGGGTAGTAGGGCAGCGCTCTGTTTTTTTTGTTTTGTTTTGTTTTGGCGGGGCAGCGCTCAGGGGGGGAGGGTGTTTTGGCAAGGCGGCGCTCGGGTTTTGGGGGTTTTTTTGGTTCGGCAGGGCAGCGCTCGGGGTTTTTTTGTTGTTGTTGTTTTGGCGGGATGGCACTCGGTTTGTTTGGGTTTTTTTGGTTTGGCGGGGCAGCGCTCAAGGGTTTTTGGTTTTGTTTCAGCGAGGCGGCGCTCGGGGGGGGTTGTTACGGCGGGGCGGCGCTCGTTTTTTTTTTGCTTGGGGCAGCAAAAAAGTTGAGCCGGCCCTGCAGGAAAGAGATGGCCTGGAATTCTTTTTCTGTGGGAAGGGCCTGAGGGAAGCCAGGTGGCCAGATATCTATGGGAAAGGAGTGGAGTTAGCTCTTTGTGGGCCTTGAAACCGAGGCAAGATTCCAAGGAGGTAGTCATGTAGGCTGATGTTCTGCAGAAGAGTGGAGCAATGGGAAGAGTGTAAAATGGACTAAAAGCTCAAGACCAGGAGCACCGGAAGAAATTGCTTTCTTTTTTTTTTTTTTTTGAAGATTTGCTGAGGGATTCCATTGCTCTGGAAGAAAAGTGAGGCTGAAGAGGAGCCCAGGAGGGACGGAAGAGGTTGTGTAGGTTATCACTATTTGCCAGGCACTATTTGTCTGGCACATAAATACCCTAGAAGGGGAGGAACTATAATGTGACCTGGCAGGAGGACCAAGTCACCACTGTACCAGACCGCTGAAGTCTTGAGGAGGAGAGCAAAGCAGAGTCTCTGAAATACTGTATCACACCTTGAGGGGATGCTCTGGGATGGTGAGACCACAACAAGCTGAAACACAGCTCCAAAACCCATTCCACATCTTCAACCCCTGACTAATATTCTCATTTATGGGCTGGAATAGCAGCTGCAGCTCTTCCTGAACCAATTGCACAAGGTGTTGGCTCTACTACATCATTTAAACATGGATCCTCTATCCTTTCCTCGCACTCCATCACAGCCTTGCGCCTAAGCCACTACAAGGCCACTATGGAGATTCTTCGGTGGCACTACTCTGAACATCTATCGAATTATGATGAGCTAATATAAAAATGTCCTCCTTAGAATTTACTTTGAATTATAAATTCATGTTATTAGTGGCTATAGTACTCTGGGAACATGATGAAAGAAGGGAGAGAATAAGCTGTACTTGGCACAGGAATAGAGGGTTTATTTGCACTTATCATTTAGGTGGAGTAAATATGTCATTACAGGAAACATACTGTAAATAAAGCACTTACTGGGAAACCGTGACTTTCTGTATATTTTATGAAAAGCAATCAGATTTTTACAAACTTCAATGAGTATGAAATTAGATCAGTTAAAATATTTCATTCTTTGCATCTCTACTAATATACACATTCCCTCAGACATTATATTCCGTTACCTACAATGCTAGCCACACATAAGGTTGGTTCCCAGAATGTATAATAATGGTTTTGTGAAGGGTTCACTCATCTAGTGGTCAGGCAGAGCGTGGCAGGTCCTCTTCTCTCCTGGTGCCCCAGTTCACACCTATTGAAGTCTGGGAGGCGAGCGGGCACAAGCCCGCCCACATCTGAAGGCCCCTCCCCCCACCTAAGGGGAGGAGCTACTGGACCCGGGAATCAAATGAAGATGGGAGACAACTAATGAAGAACAGGGTCAAGAGTGAGGGTCATAAGTACAAAATCAGGGATCCAGAGGATGCCCCTGTTGACAGTTGCTCTGGTGCTGCGGTGATCTGGTCCTTCCATGACTCAGCCCCCTCTGATCAGGTCACATGTTTCAGGTCTGCCCCTTTCTGGTTATACGAAGAGTTCAACAACAGAGTAGTTCTCTGGGTTAACTGTGGGTCTCTGGGTCTCCCTCTGAGTTGAGGTCTCGGTGTCTTGTCCTCAGGCTTCAGGACCTTCTCTCCCTTAGACTCCCTGTATCAGGGATCTGCTTCCGTTTTGGCACACCTTAGGGGTTCGTAGGCCAGTCCTCTCCACCGCGTTCCCATGCAGGGCCCAGTGTAGGCAGCTACATCCTGCACTACCAAAGTGCTATACTGTTGCCTCCCTGGATCACACTTCCTACCAGTCCTCTCTTTTCCAACGGGTAAAGTAAAGATATTAAATAAATGGAAATCAAAGATAAATTCTCAGACCTACAACTCCCAAGTCTCTTCTCTTTGGGTTTGGCCATACTACAGTCAGGCCTCAGACTGCAGGAGTTCAGAAATGTAGGTCAGCTCAACTCTACAGTCTGCTGCCTTACTGAGCTGGCCTGCTCCCCTTTTGAGCTCCTCCTCCAAGCCATGCATGCTTTTGCAGGTGTGATGGGTTGGGACTGCCTAGGCCCAGAGCAGCTGCTTAACCCCTTCCTTAGTGGTGCGAGGTTTGTAAACTCCATCACAGGTGTAAACATCAAGTCAGTTGCCATGCTGGATATATGAAAAGGTGGAGATCAGTGCCCAAAATGGGTTTATGTGACAGCAACTCCATAAACAATGTATCAGTGAGGGTGGTTGATAATCACATTTAGGAACATGAACAAATGTATATTTGGATTATTTTCCTTCAAAAATGGAGGAAAATACTAAAGTCTATGCACCACAAAGTACTGCACTTGCTTAGGGGTGCTGCAAATAGAGACCTCAATGGGGTTTTCAAATGCTTTCTGCTATTGATTATTCTTAAGAGGAATTTTAATGTCTTGAGTGCAGGTTATAGAATTTGGCTTATACACTATTATGTGTTCCTTGGAGATGCAGTTGTATGGGAGAGATAGAAGCTTACTTGGGTTAACCACCGTCTTCTAATTGCTTCTTCTTAATTGTTCAGTTTCTTTTTTAAATAACTTGGTCTAGGAACTGTCTAACTCAACCTGTGGCCCGCAAGCCACTTGCAGCCCAATCAGCACAGAGCTGTGGCCCCTGTTACATCCTCAGGGCCATACAGGTAGTATTGGATGTGGCCCAAAATGGTAAATAGGTTGAGAACTACTGGCTAACTTGTAGATACACAGAGAAAGCTCAAGACGCTAAATTAAATTTAATTCTGAGCTGTACAAAGTTCTGTTAGTGTTATGCCATGGAAAATATCTCCAATGGTTCACAGACCTTTGGCATCTCATCGTTTAAAGTTAGTATCATCCAGTCCTGGAGGAAAACCTGATGGCCCATACATCCAGGAAGCCACTGGGAGTTCTGGCATTACACCAAGTACCCAATCATTTTTCTCCATATTTGCAGAATGTTCCCTAGGATAGGATTTTGTCTGATCTCCTAAAGGAGACAAGTATCTGTCATAAATCAAGTTGGAAAGAATAAGAGTAACAAGCTGTTTCAATGTTTTGCCCTGGAGAGCTGTTTTTCTGTAAAATCCAACCTGTTCCAAACATCTTAAATTACAGTTGTCCAGATTGCAATGACAGGGAGGGTGTCAGTATCTTTGTATGTTTTCTGTCTTTTGAACCTCAGCAAATGGATTTGTGGGCACTTTTCAAGCTATAAAAATTGTAGCATATTCATTTTATCTCCTCCTTTTTTTATACCAACCAGGTAGCAGTACTAGAAAGACTTCTGGGTACTATAGTACTCAGGTAACATTAATTTTAATGCAGTTAACTCATCCAAACATAGATAATGCTAAATTATGCCACCTTTGAAGGGCAAGTGTATAAAAGGGGTTGCAGGTTTAACATTATTAGTTTAGTTAAACTGGGTGACAGTTGTGCTCCTTTGACACCTGAATTCCTCAGGGAACCATCAGCATAAGAAAGTACTTAGCATCTCATTGAAAGGTCACTTGCTTCAGCTCTCAAAACATAGTCCTCTACGCCTTTAAGAATTATTTAAGGTATAGAATGGAAGCTTGTGTTTCACTGAAATATAATAGGGTGTCCATCTGCACAGCCAATAATCATGTCATCATGAATGTTATGATGCTCTGAATCTCTGAAAGCTATTGCAAGTGGTTTAGTGGAGAAACCTGTCAGGAGAGGTGAGAGAACATCCTTGCGCTGTGCCACTTTTTCAGGATAATGTCTCTAATCGGGATCTGTTCAAATAAAGGAATGCATACAGAGACTTACAGATAATGAAGGCCAAAATTTCTCTAGTACTAAAAGAATGTAGGCCCAAAGAACCCTATTGAATGCCTTCTCAGTATCTATGTCAGACTGCATTTTGCTTAATGTTGTTTTACTCTGTAGGGTATCTTTCATAGGTAAGGTTTCATTTTCGGATTTTATTTATTTTAGAATTTCCCATGTCTTGATTAAAAAAAATTAAAAAGGGGTGAAAAACACTACAAAAAAAATCAACTCAGAGTTTCTGGGCAAATATCAGGGTCAATATTGGGGGATGGGAGAACAGAAGAAAAGCAACAGAGAAAAAAAAGAGTACTTCTGACTCTGCTACCCACTCCAGAAGGAGAGATGGCAATTTGATAACCTGGGTCGTCCACATCATCAAGCAGCTTTCTCCCTTTCCAGAGTGGGAGGGAGCTGGGTATGGGGGAATCCCTCTGGGCTTCCATAGGGTCTGCCCAAGTTACCAAGCTGCCATCTCTCCTTGCAGCACAGGGAAGCTGGGTCTGGGGAGTTGTTTTTGCCACATGCCTGCATGTGTGTACCTTCCACTACATTTCCTCACTTTACAGACAACCTCACATTTACAATTAAATTAATTTATTAGCATAAACACATCTACCTACTGTAATCTATTCTATTTTCTTAATATAATCAGTAATTTCATGTACTTGCATACATGTACTCAAACTTCAGGTGAAAATTGATGAAAACCGAATAACTTTTGTAAACCTCAGGAATTTTTCGGTAAAAACAAAAACTTAAGAGCCTTGTCTATAGGTAAACTAGCTGGTAATCGGCTGACTAATTATATGAAACTTCTAAATTAAACTAGATTTTAGATACATTAAAACTAAATACATGACTCTGCTGAGGGTAAACTGTCACGATTAAAGACAGAACAAAGGTCCAGTCATTAAAGAACACAGAACCATTATTAACCATACATTAATATTGTCATACTGTATAGTTAACACTAGATAGACTGACTGGCAATAATAGAATTATGTACTATGGTAACAGCCCTCTCTCTCTTTTCTCTTTTTTTATCTTTATTATAATTTGTAGGAGAGAGAGCTTTACAAGTACTATGAAATTTTCTTATTTTGTTTAATATTAAATACATACAACTAAACATGGCATAATTTGGAGTGTGTTGTTTGAACCTTCCAAATTGATTGGATTAGTTATAAATCAGTAAGGTAAAATGTGGGCTTGAATGAGAGCAGAAATTCAAGTTTACTCCTATTCAGCAAGTTAGGCATTAGGATCAACAGGCCATAGGAAAGGAATAGGATGTTGAGACTGTTTAGAGAGTCTATGAGAAAGATATACATGGTATTTCATATAGGCCTCCTTAATGCATGCTTAGTCTATTGATTATATGGAAAGTGCAGACTACACTCAGTCTGGATCATCAATGATTGTCAATACAATTTTTACACATGATGATTCCTAATAAAAACATATCAGTGACTCTAAGTATGTACAATAAAACTAATAAATATGAATTATTTAAATACCTTTCATTTAACAAACAATATTGCTGGTTTAATTATATACCAGCATTAATTTAATGTAAAATATGCCTTAAGATATGTTGAGATAAGCTTTTCTGCTTGACTTTGCAAATTTCAGGCTTCTGAAGAGTTTCTAAACAAGGGATTATGTTTCTTTTAAGATAGTCAGTGTTCTTACTCATCAAGTAGGTGAGCTGGTTTTCTAGGAGATACATAAAAGTGCCTGTTGTTTGGACTGATGCAGATACCACAACTCTTTTTTCCACTGCTGTTATCTGATTTTGAAATCTATCAATCTTTTCACTTAGTTGGTCTAAAAGAGGATTTTAGAGACATTTCAGTTTCTGAAAATTTACTATCCACTACTCAGAGCAGGTATAAATGAATTTCTCATATGATCTGGTTACCAAATCTCCACATTCTGCAGACTGTGTGGCTCCACCATCTTGATCCATTCTTCCTAATCTGTTCCTATTCTTTTAGAACTGCAAATGTTGACATCAAATTGAGCAAGGTTGTCTTTTAGTGCTCAGAAAGAAGTCCACAAAAGTTGATAAAGCTATTCCACTGGTGTTACCATTTGGGAAGACAAAATTAGCTCTTGAAATGAAGATCTTAAAAGGCTGCAGCCAGGGGCTCAAAGACAACATTGGTTAGCTTTCATGGAGTATCAGATCATCTCAGCCAGGGCTGAATGAAAACATAGGCACTACAGGCCTTTGCCTAGACCCAAGCTCTGGGAGTCATGTGATTACATCAAAATCTGAGCTTTCATTTAAAAAATGTTTCCAGCCCTGGTGCTTTAAAAGAAGAGCTTGAAAACATAAGCTAAATGTAACTGATACTGGAACATCTGCAGGAGTCTGCAGAGATCCTGAAACAATAGCTCCAAGAGGATTAAACTGCCCTATTAATTTCAATGGGGGTGTTAACTCCAAGACTTACTGCTCAGAGTGCTCAGGTTGGTAGGGAGAGGCACTATCAGCACCATCCCAGCAGAACATTCTGGAAAGGACCTTCCCACCTACCCAATCAGGTGCACCTCAACTGCTGGGGTAAGGACCAGGCTATCACTTGCTGCCTCCTCTGACTCTCTACTGGAGAAAGAGGACCTTTGCTGCTCCCAAAGAGACATGGGCCCCTGCTGCCATTTTTGGGGGGTGGAGAAAGGCCCTGACACCTCTGTTTCTCTGAGAGAGAAGTGGGCCCCTCTGCTTTTGCCACACCAACCGCAGGTGGACAATGGGCCAGATAGGATATGTCTACACAGCAAAGAAAAAAAACGTGGCTGGCCCATGCCAGCCAACTCAAGGTCGGGCTGCAAAGCTGTTTCATTGCTGTGTATTCCGGGCTCGGGCTAGGGCCCAAACTCTATGACTCTGTGGGGTGGAAGGGTCCCAGAGCTCGGGTTCCAGCCCGAGTCCAGAAGTCTATACAGCAATGAAACAGCCCTGTAGCTCAAGCCTCATGCGCCCAAGTTGCTTGGAATAGGCCATCCGTGGGGTTTTGTTGTTGTTGTTGTGTAGACATACCCACAGAGCCCTGGATTGTAGTGTGCTTGCATTCCTGGATTGCTTTAATACGACACTTATCCTAGCCCAGATTTTTTCTGTGCCTAAGGCCCTGTGAGTGGAGACAGGTGCCTTCGGTGAGATAATCATATTTTTCTCAGAATGGAAAAGGTTCATGACCATAAGGTGGGGCTTCTCAAACTTTTGATAGCATGGACCTTATTTGAATAGAGAGACTGTCTCATGGACATCTCCCCTCTCATCTGCAATTCCATAGACAGTATGCCCTCCATTCACAAATGCTTAACATCTCTGAGGCAACTACAACTACACAAGATATTGCTCACCTGGAAGAATAATTCTAGGAAATATTAGGAAACATAGCAATATTAGGAAAAGTAATGTATTTTCACTGACTTTTTTAATGCATATTAGCAGTTGGAAATCAGGAAGAGGAAATATAGCAACATGTGACCACCAAGCTATCCATGGACCACAGTTTGGAGAATTCTGCCTCTGGGCAATCTGACTTTCTGGATACAGGTTTTTTACAAATCATATTTTAGTGAGTCTCTTGTAAAAGTCTTTTAATCATAACAAATGGGAAATTACAAAGCAAAGATTATGGAAATCTTCAAGAGCCAATGTTTTCCCACTGTGCTGATCGGTCTTATGCCTCCTATTTCGCTCATTTGTCCAGTATTTCAATGGGCTGTCCTGGGCTTCTTTAGCAGAAAGCTACTGTAGTGGATTTCTAAGATCTATTGCTTAAATGAACCCAGCATATTAGGTTAACTCCATTTCAGGGAGGAAATGGTTAAAGAACTCACTGTTCCCTTGTGCCCGGGAGGCAGCCTTTGTGTTTAACATTGGCAGGGTCTCAGTCTGGGCTGGAGGTTTGGGGGGAGGGAGTAAATGTGGGAGGGGACAGAAAGAGGGGACGTTCTGACATCTCTGTCTCTCTCTCTCTCTCTTGCTGATACAGCGGAGGTGGAGATTTCCAATCCCACCCAGTCACATTGAGAAAGGAGGATTTGGTAAGGCTTCCCCAGGAGAAGCCACACTGAGGAAATTCTCAGCAGCAGCTTGAACTACACTTGGAGTGGGTTTGCAGTCTCCTATGCACGGAATTGGGGGCAGAAGCAGCTGCATATTCCCCGGGTGAGAGCCTAGAGGGAGCTTCATGGTATGGTTTTAGCACTTATCCTTAACAATTCAGAAAGGGATTGGGTGATGATGATAAAAGTGTGTGTTAGTTATCAGGCATCTTATTTTACCTTTGCAATAAATGTTAGTTTTAAAAGTTTAAAATATATAGAACATGTCAGTTACCCAGTACTGAAGGGGAGTTGTGGATGGTAATGCTTTGCCACTTGTATTTTGGAACTGATCTTTTGACAGTGCTAGAAGGGAGGGTGTTTTCTTTTTTGTTGGAAGAAGGGAAAAGGGCAGATATCCCACAACCACTACACTTTGCTTAGTGAGATCTAACTAGAAGAAAATTATTTTTTTCAGTACTTTTTATTGTAATTGCTTTGAAACTTCCATCCTCGTTAAGTTTATTAGATCCCATTTTAAACCTCATGTGCCTTTTGGCCTTTTTAATTTAATGAATTAAATGTTTACAAATCTCAGTAGTGTTTAATCAATTAAACAATTCATTTCAAACTGCCTGGTTTGGTTTTGGAAATCTTGGCATGGGGATTGTCCTGGCTTTACTCTTCCTAGCAGGATCTTTGTTGCTGGGAAGTTAGGAGTTTTGTTTTCAGCGTCCCATGCTGGTTGTAAGAAATTTTGTGTACCATTGTGTTAGTGACACACTGACACCACATGCATATGGCCTGTAAATGCACAGAAATTCCTTAGCTATTGTAGATACTGAGATTACATAAATACAATGGGCTATTATATTGTATTCTTACAGACAGTTAACACAAGTATTATTATATTGCATGCAATGGGGTGCTTATGCACTGCTATTACACATGCATACAGGCATACTGAAAACAAGCACATAGTAATGGAGGATTTGTCAGTGACTCCATATCTTGAATATGTATATCATGAATCCATGTTCTTGGAAATCAGTATATGGGAATTTTTTGTTTTGTTTTGATTTTGCTACCTCTTCAGGAAAAGTTTCTTCTTGGGGTCTTGGGTATTTTGTCCATCGTTCCTCATGCTGTTTGTACAACTGCCATGTTGACATCAAATTTATGTGGTATATAAGTAATATATCAAATTTGCACATAAAAAGTTCATAAACTGAGAAAGAGAAATCAGATCTGGATTCTATACCTGGCTGTATCACTGTATCACTGATTTATTGTATGAACGGGATAAGTCACTGCAATTCTCGGTGACTTAGTTTTCCCCATTTGTAAAATTGTTGTTGTAAAATTGTTACGAAGTGTTTTAGAATCCTAAACTGAAAGCACTAAAGCGGTGCAAAGTATTCCTAGTGGTCCTGAGATACCAGTAGAACAAGCATTTTTTAAATAAATATCTTAGACAGATATCCAGTTCATTAGGGTTTAAGATCATATACACAGACTAATATAGTGGGCCAGATTATGATTTTAGCTACACCAATGTAGTAGGGTCAGAATTTGTACCACTGAGGACAAACACAGGCATACATATACTCTATGCAAAATACGCATGCACACACACATATTAGGGATGTGTATGCTCCTGTTACACACTCATGACTCTTTACATACCACCTACTGGAATGGAAGAGCATAGTAGGTAATAGTACTAAATATTTGTATTAGGATAGTGCCCAAGGGCCCAGTGCCAGTGAACTCTCTCTCATTGCTTTCTACTGTAAATTTTTCACTGTTATTCGGGAATCTCCACATATACTGGAATTTATTAACTTAAAAGTATCTCTGCAACTCCTTCATTCAAGTTCTCCTAGTAATATTATGCAACACTGGACTTTTGAATCTCCAGTTTGGCTCAACACTGCCCTTGACTTTATCCTAGCTCACACAGAGATGTCTTGTGATAGTTTGTCACACTGAGCTGAAGGGAAGGGGAAAAAATCTTTGGGGCTTGGGAGTGCACACTAAACATCACAAAGAGAATCCCAGAATGGTTTCTATGACCTGAAGCATGATGCAGCATTACTAATATTGATGAAACCATCCTCCACTGCAGTAAATAGGCTACAGACTTTTTTGTTACTCAGGGTCACACTTGTGGTGGAAGAATGTCCTGCTACTGATGTGCCCTTTACAAGCTTCAGATTTCATGGGTTATTCCTTGGAATGCCATGCCAAGTATTTAGTATGCAATATCTATCATGTTTTCTTTTTATACAATTATAATTAACTTATCTACAGCTAACATCTGAACATGAGCTGCACTGGAATTCTGAAATATCCAGGATACATTTCTACTAGCCTACTGGTATATGTAGCAGATTTAAAAGCATTAAGGGCCTGATCCAAAGCGTACTGAAGTCAATATAAGTCTCCCCACTCACTTCTGAGGGCTTTGGATCTGGCACTAAATGAACTACTTATTCATGAACTGGATTTGAAAATTACATATTCAGGGCTTTTACATTTTAAAAGCCAGCTAATGATTATGGCAAAGAAAAATAGGTCTATAGCATCATTTTTGCAGTACACCAAATATTAAAACAAATAATAATAATAATACATTCTGGCCTTAAATAGAATTTATGAATTTAAGATTGTGGCTTTGTTATTTAGCAGAACTCCAGCTATGGAAAATTTTAAATTGTTTTTTGACTAAAGTATCAGTAATGCCGCCAAGACATCCCATGCTGATTTACTCGACTTGGAAGCCTAAGTCTTGTGACAAAACTCTTATCCACCACTTGTTGTCTGGAATGCTTTATCCCTTATATAGACAAATACTCCTACACACTTTTGTGATATGACAGGATTTCTTTAGCACTACCCCTCAAATGCCATGGGGATTTTATGTCTCATTTTGTAATCTATTATCCAAGATAGCTTAACTAGCATAAAAAACAAGCAGTACAAGCTCTTCTTTTGAAATGAGAAATAAGATGAGTGTCAATCTGTGTTTTGTTTCTCCATATAGGTGAAGAAGTGAGAAGGATCACACTGAAACATTGAAAGAAGTATTTCATTGATTGTGCCTGCCATTCAAGACTTTAGGATGGAAACCTTTTGTTTAAGAGTCTCCTTGCTACTGCTTGTCGCTGGATGTGGCCTCAGCGACAGTTCTGACAGATATTACACCAATCTGAGTGATTCTGGAAACTATTTGACCACCTACTCTGGACTAGAGCCCAGCTTACTCCTTACTACTATCCGACCCATGGTACCCAACAAAACAGACTATTGCTCCGAACCGGCCAAAATTGCTGACACTTTCAAATACATTAACACAGTGATATCTTGTATTATTTTCATCGTTGGATTGGTTGGGAATGCAACTTTGCTGAGGATCATTTACCAGAACAAGTGTATGAGGAATGGCCCCAATGCGCTGATAGCTAGCCTGGCACTCGGAGATCTTATCTATATTGTCATTGATATTCCTATCAATGTATATAAGGTAGGAAGCAACAACGGGTACACTTTAACTGCTGTTCTTTAACAGGTTCACAACGTATCAGTGATTACTGATTTTCTATTTATTAATAAGCAAAGTATAAAGGAAAGGGAAATGAAACTCAGTCTATGTTCAAAAGCAAACGTCAAGACATCATTTTTAGGTTTCTTCTTATGAAGATACAATGTATCCTCTTTTGCAAGTTATTCTGACCTACCATAGCAAGGTGTGTCCTTGTGTATTTAGCAGCATCTGGTTACAAATAAAATACAATAGAATTTGATTTTGGGTGGTGTCCTTCAGACAACTGAGGACAGAATTAAACAAATGAAGAGAGCGAATTTTGAAGACTGCTATTCTCTTTATGGATCAGATTGATAACTACTATTTTGGGACCATATCCTTTTCTTCCTTTGTTTATACAGAAAATATTTCCCATGATTTACCCAGTCTTTATGTGATGATTTAATAGCCCTTCTAGAGTTGAGTGTTAGGGCTTGAATTTAACATTCATTCATGGCAGAGGCTCAAATCAGTTTATGATTGTTAAGGCCACTTATATATCAGAATAGCGTTTAAATACTGTTTGGCAGCTGGATTTGTCAAAATACATGAAGGATTATAAACAACTCTTTCAACTAAATTACATAGGGCAGTCTTGACTTAATATATAACTACACAAACCCACAAAGGTTACTTTTTATATTGTATTATACATTTACTGGCCCAAATTTGACCATAAACTTGCATGATTAATCATATGATTATATTGGGCCCAAAGAGGTCTAGACTTCACTGATATATGCTGCGGGTTGGAAAGACAGAACTACAATTAGAAATAGATTTTAAAAGACACATTTTTTTAAATAAGCAAAAAACTCCTGTGGGCCCTAATATAGCTGCTGTTGACGTGAATAAGAACAGGATTGGATTCTTGTTATTTTTCATGAGGATCAAAATATTTGGCTGATCTTGAAACTTGCTTGAATGTGTTTTAGAAACCCTTGAAATATGTTTGTAAAGTTTTACTCACTTTAGCCTTGTGAGCCTGGAAAGCAAACATACTGCTGAGATTATTATGACTATTCTTTCCTTAGGACCTCAAACAAGGCATAATATTATAAAATAATGGCTTTCAATCCTTTTTTCATTTGTGGACCCCTAACAACTTTTGAATGAGGTGCAGGCCCCTTTGGAAATCTTAGACATAGCCTGCAGATCCCCAGGGGTTCGCCGACCACAGGTTGAAAACCACTGTTCTACAGTAATGACAACCTTTCACGTACCTCTTAGACATAGTCTGTGAACCCCCAACGGTCCATAGACCACAGGTTGAAAACCACTGTTATAAAATAAACAATTTAACCCCCAAAGATTTTGGCAAATTTCAGATTTTGTTCACACTCACATATATATCTTTATTCATGAATATAATATATAGTAAATGTTTGCCTATTAGGGCTTAAAAATGGGTTTTAAAATAAAAAGAAAATAGCTCAGATTTTGAAAATATCCCTCTCTAGAAATATGTACTATGAATTATAATTAGGGGCATAACTATAATACAGTTGTACATACCACAAGGCTATAAGAAATTCTAATTTGTTTTTTATAAAACTAATCAAATATATGTATATATGTATGAAATAAGACACAAGGCCTGTTTCTGATCTCACTTACACTGGTATAAATTAGAGGTTATTCTATTTAAGTTAATAGCATTATCCTGGTTTTAAACCAGTAAGATCAGAATCAAGCCAAAGCGGTGGTCATAAAAATGCATGTGTTGTAGTAGAAGCTGGTAGCAACTACAGTGAATGTACATTTTCCATGAAAAACTGTTTTTCAATGGAAAGTGCAAATTCTGCAAAAATTGAAATCTTCTGTGGCAAAATTTTAACTTTGCCAAAAATGTTCGATTTTCCATTGGGACAATCAAAATGAAATATTTTGTTTTGGGCTGAGCTGACCCAAATCAAAATATTTTGGCTTATCGAATAGACTCTAAAGGTTTAGATTTGGGTCAGTTTGACATTAATATACATCTGCCTGAGCTGCTTTGGTGCCTTATAGGAGATCATAGAATCATAGAATATCAGGGTTGGAAGAGACCTCAGGAGGTCATCTAGTCCAACCCCCTGCTCAAAGCAGGACCAATCCCCAACTAAATCATCCCTGCCAGGGTTTTGTCAAGACGGACCTTAAAAACCTCTAAGGATGGAGATTCTACCACCTCCCTAGGTAACCCATTCCAGTGCTTCACCACCCTCCTAGTGAAATAGTGTTTCCTAATATCCAACCTAGACCTCCCCCACTGTAACTTGAGACAATTGCTTTTTGTTCTGTCATCTGCCACCACTGAGAACAGCCTAGCTCCATCCTCTTTGGAACCCCCCTTCAGGTAGTTGAACGCTGTTATCAAATCCCCTCTCACTTGTCTCTTCTGCAGACTAAATAACCCAGTTCCCTCAACCTCTCCTCGTAAGTCATGTGCCCCAGCCCCCTAATCATTTTCGTTGCCCTCCACTGGACTCTCTCCAATTTGTCCACATCCCTTTTGTAGTAGGGGGACCAAAACTGGACTCAATACTCCAGGTGTGGCCTCACCAGTGCTGAATAGAGGGGAATAATCACGTTCCTCGATCTGCTGGCAATGCTCCTACTAATACAGCCCAATATGCCATTGGCTTTCTTGGCAACAAGGGCACACTGCTGACTCATATCCAGCTTCTCGTCCACTGTAATCCCCAGGTCCTTTTCTGCAGAACTGCTCCTTAACCAGTTGGTCCTCGGGCTGTAGCGGGGCATGGGTTTCTTCCTTCCTAAGTGCAGGACTCTGCACTTGTCCTTGTTGAACCTTATCTGATTTCCTTTGGCCCAATCCTCCAATTTGTCTAAGTCACTCTGGACCCTATCCCTACCCTCCAGCATATCTATCTCTCCCCCCAGTTTAGTGTCATCTGAGAATTTGCTGAGGGTGCAATTCACCCCATCAGCCAGATCATTAATAAAGATGTTGAACAAAACCAGCCCCAGGACCGACCTCTGGGGCACTCCACTTGATACCGGCAGCCAACTAGACATCGAGCCGTTGATCACTACCCGTTGAGCCTGACAATCTAGCCAGCTTTCTATCCACCTTATAGTCCATTCATCCAATCCATACTTTTTTAACTTGCTTGCAAGAGTACTGTGGGAGACTGTATCAAAAGCTTTGCTAAAGTCAAGATATATCACATCCACCGCTTTCCCCATATTCACAGAGCCAGTTATCTCATCATAGGAGGCAATCAGGTTGGTCAGGCATGACTTGCCCTTGATGAATCTATGTTGGCTGTTCCTGATCACCTTCCTCTCCTCCAAGTGCTTCAAAATGAATTCCTTGATGACCTGCTCCATGATTTTGCTGGGGACTGAAGTGAGTCTGTAGTTTGCCGGGTTCTCTTTCTTCCCTTTTTTAAATATGGGCACTATATTTGCCTTTTTTTCATCTGTGACCTCCCCCAGTCGCCATGAATTTTCAAAGATAATGGCCAACGGCTCTGCAATCACATCAGCCAACCCCCTCAGCACCCTGGGCTACATTAGATCTGGACCCATGGACTTGTGAATGTCCAGCTTTTCTAAATAGTCCTTAACCTGTTCTTTCACCACTGAGGGCTGCTCACCTCCTCCCCATACTGTGTTGCCCAGTATAGTAGTCTGGGAGCTGACCTTGTCTGTGAAGACCGAGGCAAAAAAAGCATTGAGTACTTCAGCTTTTTCCACATTATCTGTCACTATGTTGCCTGGCCCACTCCCCCAGGTGCCTCATGCTCCCATTCTTCTCTATGGGCTTGACTTGGTGGCTGAACTACATCCCCTATGATCTCTAGTCTTTCTCTGGTTGAACTGCCATGGTACATCTTGGAATATTTTCTATTCTCTGCTTTTGCCTGAGATGGAATTTGACTGGAAAGTTTCAGCAAAAGTGGTACAGGTGTTTTGAGAATGAGGTTAGAGGTAATTTTGCTAATATTAAAATTTTTCCTCAAGCTATTTTTTAAAGAGCTCTAGCCCCTCCTTGATTTAGAGCAGGAACTTGAAATTAGGGAGGAGGATAGTCCTGGATCAGCCTTTTGCTGGTTTTATGAAAATTCATTGAAATTTAGTCAAGTTACAAGCTAGAGAAAGTTGTCATTTTTAGATGCATCGTAGAACCTGTTCGAGATTTGTTCATTAACTTTCTAAATATTCTATTATTGTGTGCAGTGTAGCTGTAGCCATGTCAGTTCCAGGATATTGGAGAGACAAGGTGGGTGAGGTAATATCTTTTATTGGACCAACTTCTGTTGGTGAGAGAGAGACGCTTTTGAGACACAGAGAGCTCTTAAGCTTTTGAGCCACAAAAGCTCTTCTTAAGACCTGAGAAGAGCTCTCTGTGGCTCAAAAACTTGTCTCTCTCACCAACAGAAGTTGGTCTAATAAAAGATATTACCCACCCTATATCTCTGACTATTCCATTGGCACTATGCATGCTTCCCAGCCCTGCTGTATCTCATGCATCATTCTGAAGCAGCCACACAAAATACAAACAAAATGTCCCTAGCTCACCCTATCAAAATACCCTTTTGGCACTGTGGAAAAAATAGTATATAATCATGTAATTAAAGACTGTAGTTAAATCCTGGCCCCATTGAAGTCAGTGGGAGTTTTGCCATTTACTTCTCTGGGGCTAGGATTTCAATTTGTGTTCAATTCATACACACAGGGAGCAGAATTAAAGTTGCATTAAAGTTAATTCTCCCATTTCTTAATTTTTGAGTATTTGACTTTGCAACCTGAATAGGTTTTTGAAATATAATATATTATATACTTACATCCCTGAAGTATACTGTGAGTTGACTGACAAGCGTTTATTAGAACTGAGCACCTTGGCAATTCCCCTAACAAATGTTAATGCTATTATAGCACATTTTTAATATAAATCATTCCATGACTTTAAAAAAAACATGGTGATATTACTAGTCAAAGGAAGAGTTGTTTTTAAATAGTAAATACTTTTTAAAATAATGTTCTACTTTATAATTTAGTTTAAAATACGCTCCATCTTTAGGACATATAGGAATCCTAAATCCACAGCAGCATTTAACAGCATTCTGACAGCTGCAACTCATGACATCTTCTTTGGGACCTTGCTGAAAATACTACTGGAATTTGGAAATGAATGTGACTGGTTTTTCATGAAAAAATCAGAATTCAAAGACACGGAGAGTTTGCTTTCTTCCTTGCGGGTCAAACACCAGTTTCAAGGTTTTCTGCAGCCAGTTTTGAACTAAATTTTAAGGGTCTGTATTTCAGAGGTCAGCTTCATGCTGAGCTATATAAACTTCAGCAAAGCCAGACCAGTTTGAGTTGGAGGGGCCAGAACAGTTTTTTGCTGTAGATAGTATTAATTGCTTCTATTACTAATTAATATAACACAATCTTTTATGTATAAATGATTTCAAATGTTTTGTAAGTTATAGATCTGATCCTGCACTATTTAGTCAGGCAAACTGCCATGGACATCAAAGAGTGCAAGCATTTATCTGGATAATAAGACTTCCACAGTCAGGTAACATAGGATAAAAATGTTTAAGAGATAGAAACCTTCATGATTCAAGGCATAAACCATACACTAACTGACTGGGCCTAAGAATAAGCTTCCTCTATGGGCAGGTTATTCCATTATTGTTTGCTGTATCAAAATCTGTTTGTTTTGTGTTTCTTTGCATTCACATTTGTTTGCATTTATAATGTATATGCAGTCATGAAAATATAAATTAACCTAAACGTATTATAGTCATAAAATGCAGCAAATCTCAAATGCAGCAAATTTCAAATGCAGCAAATCTACTAATTGTCAGTCATACATGATCATAAAAAGTGAAGAATATATTCAGAACTTGGATATATTTTTCCATAAACCTAATCAAAATGCTAGAAAGTGGTCTCCAGGAAATAAATTACTGGATTTATTCTCACAAACTGAACCTTTATATCTTCTTGAAGAGTCCACCACTATATTACCAATTAAGATCCTTCCTGTAATACACAGTTTGAACTAATTAAATGTGAAGCAATACTGCAAATAGACATAGTAGTGCCATATATCAGCTGAGGATCTGGTCCTTTATGTTTAAGTTATTTTCTAAACCTGCCTTGGCAGAAAGATGGACTCAAATATCTTCTAGGACTTTTTTTGTCTCCAACTACTATTACCCTATAACCTCTTTTCCTCATGATTGCTTCCCCCTAAGGATTTACAAAAATGGTCTAGACATTAGCAATATTCACTAATGACCTTTGAAGTTGGCCTGAGCCCGAACAGACTGAAACATTGGTCTTAAGACAACTTTTAGTTTTCTTTGTAATCAAATTTCTATTGTGTTTACACTGCTTGGGCCCAAATCTCCCCCCCCCAGGGATCCTGATGCCTACAAGTCCGTGAGAGTTACTTGTCTCCAGCAAGGGAATAAAAAAACTGATCCCTATTTTTTGTAAAAAATTGCTGGAGCAGTGAACATAAGATGTAAAATATGGCAGTGTTCAGGACTGAGTAATATTTGATGGGGGTTGAAATAGGACTTCATAAATATTTATTATTAAAACATAAATTAAATAGTCTAATGAAACCTAGCTTCCCAGGAAAGCATTCAGTTACAATTTTAACATGAGCTCACCTTCCACTCTGTGTGTGTTTTTAATGTATATTTAAAGCAAAGATCTAATCATTCAAAACTAACCTAGGAAATAAGGTTGATGTATGACTCATTGCCTTACATTTAATAGTTTTTAACTCTCTGGACCATTAGGTTACATACAAATAACTGAGGCCAAACTGGCTCCTTCTGTACCTTGCTTCTTTAAATCTGATTAACAGGGTATTTTTCATATTCATTTTACTGCTGGTGAAGTCAATGACCCCAATTCAGAGAGCTGATATATATCTCCAGTGCTCAAGCTGAACAAAAGGGTGTTATCTTTTATGGACTGAGGTTTTCTGTTGGCAGGTTCATATTCTAGTCACACCAGCATCCAAACCTCAGCAGTTCATGTAGAGTAGCATTAGGCTGAGTATTGTGAATGGCACGCCTCTGGTAAATAGCATGTGACCAGCCTGTGGTAAATAACATGAATTCTCTGCTTTTTTCTTTCTGCTGAAGGAAGTCTTATGTTGCAGCACTACTAGCCATTAGCATTTTTGGGCAGCAGAAAGTCTGAATGTGGGGTGAGGAGCTAAACCAACCTACCCCCACCTACTGCACAAGGATTTAATTACAAGTTGCAATGTTTGACAGTTTGGTACACTTAGCTGGGTTTCTTTTTACCATCACAATTAATACGGATAATACGGATAATGATGAAACAAAATGGGCCTGATCCTATAGTCCTTCTAAGCAAGTAGCATCCACTGAAGTCTACAGGACTTTCGTATGCAAAAGGGGTGCAGGACCAAGCCCACTGCAAACATAAATCTAAACCCCACTATCCTTACTCGGGTGAGAAACTCCAATTTAAAGCAGGATTTGGCCCATGTGCAATACATTTTTCCATTAAGTATTAGGTTACCCATTCAAGGGTAGATTGCCTACAGATTGCAACCAAACTTCCACTCTGTTCAGATCAGTGATTGTAAGAAGTAGTGGCTTGGTACCTGCAAGTTACGCAGAACTCAGTACATTAATGGTCAGAATGTGCCTGAGTCTGGGTGTCTGGGAGAGGAGGGGCAAAATGAGTCTTCCCTTCCTGATGCCCACATGCAATGGTTGGGTACAAAAGCAGTCCTGAGAGGATACAGGAATTGCTCCATCCTAATGTACCTGGTGGCACAAATCACCCCAAATGGGGTTGATAGGAGCCACGAAGAGACAGAATCAAGGACCTGTCTTCCCCATTTGCACTGTGGGAGCAGACTATAGTAACCTAAAAGAAAGTACAACATGTACCCTCGCACTGCACTCCAAAGAGCTGGGGGAAGAGATTTTGCCTCCTGCGATACAATCCTTACCAGCAAAAAGAAGAACAGGAGTACTTGTGGCACCTTAGAGACTAACAAATTTATTAGAGCATAAGCTTTCGTGGACTACAGCCCACTTCTTCAGATGCATATAGAATGGAACATATCCTTACCATATCCTTACCAGAGCTCCCCCTGTGGTGGTGCAAAGCTGCAACACCTCTCACTCACCGCTGTACCTAGTAGGCAGTATCAAGACCCCTTGAGAGGTAACTTCTCCTCACCCAGCACATAACCAATTCCTCCCTGCCCTTTCATCTAATAGATGATGTCTGTGGATTTGTAGTGCATTGATCACTGTAGTAGCTAGATGCCTTAGGTATAACAAGAATGGTTTAGAATGTTCTCTCTGTTCCTTCTTCAATCAGCTGAAATAGACAGATAACAAGGGAGTGTTCTGACTACGCACATCCAGGGTTCACGAGTTCTGCAGTAGTTCGTTAGCAATACTGTCACTCACTTTTAGCAACATACAACAGGCAACACAGTTGGAAATAAAATAAAAGAGGCACTTTGCCCAGGGATTGGGAAAAAAATCTTTTCAACAAACCACCATGCACACAAGCATACCTAACAGATAATTCCTCTGAAGAAGAGCAGCACAGCTTGAAGTACAGTACACCTCAAAAGAAGAGGACGTTTGCCAACACCACAGACCAAATAAAAAGAGCAACTAATCATACTGTGTAAACAATAAAAATACCACAACAGAGATGTCTAGAATTGTAAGGAATGCTTTACCACTAGGCAGACTTTGTAAAATAATAGTACAAGAATTTTAAAGACAAACTCAAACTCAAAAACGTTTACCTGCTATTGCTTCATAGAATCATAGAATCATAGAATATCAGAGTTGGAAGGGACCTCAAGAGGTCATCTAGTCCAACCCCCTGCACAAAGCAGGACCAATTCCCAACTAAATCATCCCAGCCAGGGCTTTGTCAAGCCGGGCCTTAAAAACCTCCAAGGAAGGAGACTCCACCACCTCCCTAGGTAACGCATTCCAGTGCTTCACCACCCTCCTAGTGAAATAGTGTTTCCTAATATCCAACCTAGACCTCCCCCACTGCAACTTGAGACCATTGCTCCTTGTTCTGTCATCTGCCACCACTGAGAACAGCCAAGCTCCATCCTCTTTGGAACTCCCTTCAGGTAGCTGAAGGCTGCTATCAAATCCCCCCTCATTCTTCTCTTCTGGAGACTAAACAATCCCAGTTCCCTCAGCCTCTCCTCATAAGTCATGTGCTCCAGACCCCTAATCATTTTTGTTGCTCTCCACTGGACTCTTTCCAATTTTTCCACATCCTTCTTGTAGTGTGGGGCCCAAAACTGGACACAGTATTCCAGATGAGGCCTCACCAATGTCGAATAAAGGGGAACGATCACGTTCCTCGATCTGCTGGCAAAGCCCCTACTTATACAGCCCAAAATGCCGTTAGCCTTCTTGGCAACAAGAGCACACTGTTGACTCATATCCAGCTTCTCGTCCACTGTGACCCCTAGGTCCTTTTCTGCAGAACTGCTACCTAGCCATTCGGTCCCTAGTCTGTAGCAGTGCATGGGATTCTTCCGTCCTAAGTGCAGAGTCCTGCACTTATCCTTGTTGAACCTCATCAGGGTTTTTTTGGCCCAATCCTCTAATTTGTCTAGGTCCCTCTGTATCCGATCCCTGCCCTCTAGTGTATCTACCAGTTTAGTGTCATCTGCAAACTTGCTGAGAGTGCAGTCCACACCATCCTCCAGATCATTAATAAAGATATTAAACAAAACCGGCCCCAGGACCGACCGTTGGGGCACTCCGCTTGAAACCAGCTGCCAACTAGACATGGAGCCATTGATCACTATTTGAGCACGACGATCTAGCCAGCTTTCTATCCACCTTACAGTCCATTCATCCAGCCCATACTTCTTTAACTTGGCGGCAAGAATACTGTGGGAGACTGTATCAAAAGCTTTGCTAAAGTCAAGGAATAACACATCCACTGCTTTCCCCTCATTTACAGAGCCAGATATCTCATCATAGAAGGCAATTAGGTTAGTCAGGCACGACTTCCCCTTCGTGAATCCATGCTGACTGCTCCTGATCACTTTCCTCTCCTCTAAGTGTTTCATAATTGATTCCTTGAGGACCTGCTCCATGATTTTTCCAGGGACTGAGGTGAGGCTGACTGGCTGTAGTTCCCCGGATCCTCCTTCTTCCTTTTTTTAAGGATGGGCACTATATTAGCCTTTTTCCAGTCATCTGGGATCTCCCCCGATCACCATGAGTTTTCAAAAATAATGGCCAATGGCTCTGCAATCTCATCCGCCAACTCCTTTAGCACCCTCGGATGCAGCGCATCCGGCCCCATGGACTTGTGCACGTCCAGTTTTTCTAAATAGTCCTGAACCACTTCTTTCTCCACATAGGGCTGGTCACCTTCTCCCCATATTGTGCTGCCCAGTGCAGCAGTCTGGGAGCTGACCTTGTTCGTGAAGACAGAGGCAAAAAAAGCATTGAGTACATTAGCTTTTTCCACATCCTCGGTCACTAGGTTGCCTCCCTCATTCAGTAAGGGGCCCACACTTTCCTTGACTTTCTTCTTGTTGCTAAGATACCTGAAGAAACCCTTCTTGTTACTCTTAACATCTCTTGCTAGCTGCAACTCCAAGTGTGATTTGGCCTTCCTGATTTCACTCCTGAATGCCTGAGCAATAGTTTTATACTCCTCCCTGGTCATTTGTCCAATCTTCCACTTCTTGTAAGCTTCTTTTTTGCATTTAAGATCAGCAAGGATTTCACTGTTTAGCCAAGCTGGTCGCCTGTCATATTTCCTATTCTTTCTACACATTGCGATGGTTTGTTCCTGTAACCGCAATAAGGATTCTTTAAAATACAGCCAGCTCTCCTGGACCCCTTTGCCCTTCATGTTATTCTCCCAGGGGATCCTGCCCATCTGTTCCCTGAGAGAGTCAAAGTCTGCTTTTCTGAAGTCCAGGGTCCGTATTCTGCTGCTCTCCTTTCTTCCTTGTGTCAGGATCCTGAACTCGACCATCTCATGGTCACTGCCTCTCAGGTTCCCATCCACTTTTGCTTCCCCTACTAATTCTTCCCTATTTGTGAGCAGCAGGTCAAGAAAAGCTCTGCCCCTAGTTGGTTCCTCCAGCACTTGCACCAGGAAATTGTCCCCTACACTTTCCAAAAACTTCCTGGATTCAGAACCAGGCATTCATTATCTGAGCTTTCAGCATCTCTGTGAAATGTAACCCTTCTGCTTCAGTGTGAGGCCCATACAGCCCCATCCATAGTTACATCTCACTGCCTAAGTGGGAAGAAAAAAACTAGGAATCCAAGGATATTTGCCAGAGGCCCTGTTGCTCACTCCCACCTCTGCTTAGCAGGACAAAGGAGAGTAAAAGCTGCAGAAAAAACTGTGATGGGACAGTGCAGAGGGGAGAAAATGAAATGGTTTTGCTGATACTAACTACCTCTCCACATGACCTTTCACCCCTCACAAAAAAATACAGGCAGCCCATTGTCCTTGCAGAAAATTGAGTAGGAGGGAGGAGCAAAACTAACAATATGCTCCCCACAACAAATTGCTAAAGAACTGCAATATGCACTGTGGAAAGTTAGTGTTGTTTGAAGCTCCATGCTCCATGATCCCCTATAACAGGGGTTCTCAACCTTTTTCTTTCTGAGGCCAGGGCCGGCTCCACCCACCAGCAAGCAGGTGCCTGGGCTGGCCAATGAAGAGGGGGGCAGCACATCTGGCTGTTCGGCAGCAATTCGGCGACAGGGCCATCACTCCCTCTCGGAGCGAAGGACCTGCTTCTGTAGAATGAAGGGGCTTTTTTTTTTTTTTTTGCTGCTTGGGGCGGCAAAAACGCTAGAGTCGGCCCCGTCTCAAGCCCCCACCAACACGCTATGAAAACTCCAGGGCCCACCTGTGCCACAGTAACTGGTTTTCTGCATATAAAATCCAGGGCTGGCTATACGGGGTAGCAAGCAGGGCAATTGCCTAGGGCCCCACACCACAGAAGTCCCGGTGAAGCTACATTGCTCAGGCTTCGGCTTCAGCCCTGGGTGGTGGGACTCAGAGCCCCGGACTTCAATCCCATGTGATGGGGCTTCGGCTTTCTGCCCTGGGCCCCAGCAAGTCTAACATTGGCCCCAGCAAGTCTAACAAGGGCAGCAAGTCTAACAAGAAACCTACTCACAGCTCCCCAGGGGGCCCCGGACCCCTGGTTGAGAACGACTGACCTATAAAACATAAGGGTAGATGACCAATGATAGCATACTGGCCAGAAGTGGCTGGGGGAGGACCAGAGAGATGTGTAGAGGGAGTCCCAACACACAGCTGGCTGGGTATCTTCAATATTGAGGCTTGGGATAGCTTGGGTCCCAAACTAACTCCCTGCCTCCCATCCATACTCCCCCAATAATCTCACAGACCAGGGGGAGGATACACCAGGACTGTGGCTCTGGAAGAACTAACGATATTTTATATTAGTTTGTTCCCTTCCATCCAGTTTTGGGCAGGAGGAAAATATGGGCCAAAATCATCTTCTTTTACTCTACAAACAGCAGAGCTGTAAGCAAAA
Organism: Trachemys scripta elegans; assembly: GCF_013100865.1. Lineage (NCBI taxonomy): Eukaryota > Metazoa > Chordata > Testudines > Emydidae > Trachemys > Trachemys scripta. Next base: position 54,784,926 of record NC_048302.1, read on the forward strand.
AATGTCACTTTGCTCTGCTTCAAGTTGCATGGTTTATTTCAAGGATTTTGAGACTTTTTCAAAATGAGGGCCATATTAGCAAGTTGTGACAAGCAGATTGGATTGCAGTCCTAGAGGTACAGCTGTTGGAGACTACAATGCCTAACAAAGCTCCATCTAGATGTCTTCACTAAGCGGCAAATCCAGCCCCACCTCCACAGCAACAAAGGGTCCTTTGGTCATGAACCTATTCAATTCCACTGCATATGGGGAAGGTGTGCTACATAAAAAGCACACACCCTCTGTTAAACACAGCTCAGTTTCGGGGGGACACAAGGTCATGCTGTCAGGTCCAGGTTGGCATGCTCTGAAAAATGGCATCCTCCCATGTGGTGTAACCTTACATGTACCATGTGTGTGAGGTCACACCAGCAGGGGAGGGCCCACGCCGTTCCTAGAAATACCAGAATTTCCTTAGAAATACCGGAATGCAGTACCCAATGCAGCCCATATATTTGGTTCTAGGTTCAAGATTTTCCTTAGGACATATGTACTGGTGTGTACACATGTAGGACTATAACATTATGTCCCTTAGACTGTAAGTTGCTTGGGACCCGGACTACGTGCCTGGGTCTTTATCTGAGTTTTGTACAGCATCTAGCACACTAATGGTGCTTAACAAATAGCAAGAACAGTAAAGTAAAACCAACTGGGTGACATTTAAAAATCATTCCAGTGGAATGTTTTCAACACTTCTGCTTTGTTTGCTTCAATTCTCCAGAATCAGTGTGGAGAGGTCGCTGTAAGAAGAGAGGGGGATGTTCTGGAAGTTGTGGTTGGTTGGTCAATTTTTCTGAATACCAAGAGTGGAACCTGGAAATCTCAGTTTCTGATTTCAGTGTAAAAATATGTTGTTGACGACACTCTGTTCTCTCTAAGGAATTGCACCATAGATTGATTTTACAGACCACCCTGTGGCTGTGAAATGCACAAGGGGAAAACATGTTTCTTTTGGGAAGTGTCCTGTCCTGAAACCTTGGAGTTACTAATGGTATTGCAGAAGCAGAATCCATTTGACGGTGGGCCTCAAAACTTAGGTCGACAAAGCTACGGTGATCAAGGGTATAAAAAATCCACATCTCTGAGCACTGTAGCTATGCCATCATAACCCCAGTGTAAACGCAGCTCCGGCAATGAAATAATTCTTCCATTGACCTAGCTACCATTGCTCAGGGAGGTGGGGTTCCAACAGTGACAGGGAAATCCCTTCTGTTGCGGTAGGCTGCATCTACATTAGTGGGTTATTCTGGCTAAGCTGTGGTGCTGTAGATGTGTCCCTATAGTTCCTGTGGTGGAGACATGGCCTGTGTTATGGAAAGTCAGAACACCCGGAGGGATACTGAGCCTGATTCTCCACTGTCTTGTTCCTTGAGTGCCATTTTGATTAGATAGCTTTATACATCCACTTTGCACAGGCTATATAACATGCAAGACAATGGAAGATCAGGCCCAGTGGGTCCAATTTTTATCTCATGCCCATGTAAATCAGAAGTTACTCCATTAAAATTAATGGGTCCAAAAGTCCCATGCAAAGGATATGAGTAACTCCTACTAAAGTTCTTAGGAGTTACTTGTACCCTAATGGGAAAATAGAGACCATTGGACTTGCAGTGGTGTAAAACTAATGCAAGTGCTAGCAGGATCAGACCTACTGATTCTAAAGATATTTGAAGAGGAAAAATCTGACACCTTATCCAAAGAAAAGTAATGAATGCATAAGCAGGACTGAATAATAATGGAAACTACCCACCAAAATAATTGTAAAATTAATCTGAAAAATGAAATAAATTAATTCTGATTCCAGTGATTTTTATTAAAATCAACTTAAAAGGGACGTACAATGATTCAGTACTAGTGTTACTTCAGTTAAGGAAAAAATAGAAAGGACAAAACAAAAGGAATAAAATACTTTTCATCTTGCGAAAGGAGAGATTCCTGGGGTGTTGGGAGGAAGTGTACATGCTGCAACTATGACAGGGTCTCACTGTGAAAACCAGTGACTAAATGAACCTTTTTCAAGTACAAGACTTTTCTTTTTGATGCCAATATTTGCTTTGTAGTAGCAGAGTTTCAGACAGTCACTACAAAGTGCACATTCGTTTCCATTGCTTGAAATATGCTGGGGCCATATACGGTGCAAATAAAAGAACAACTGACTTTCTTTCTACTAACTCTTAAATGTTAACTATAATGGTACATAAATGTTTGGATGGCTAAGGGGATTGATAACAGCATGCCAAGCCTTTCCCCTTGACAGTGCCACTTAAAATTCTACCTTCAGCAGTAGGAAGTGAAAGCAATAGTTATTTGGCCCAGATTCAAACACTGACAGTCTGGAATCAAAACCTAGATCTGAATTTCGCAGCTGGATCCATGTCTCCATAACTGGCTGGGCAATTATCTTGTGGGGCACTGGAAATCGAGATCTTACAGATTAGGCCCTTCCATCTCTGACAGCTATTCTGTGGCCTCTGAAATGAATTGAAGGCCTCAGCTAAGAGAAGAGTTATTGAGAAAAAGCAAATATATACCTGGCAAATATTTGTTAGAGTACAGCCAGTCCATATAGAATAGATTCTTGCTGGCTGTACTAAAGTGGTCATCAATAAGTTAATTGGAGTATAATGAGTGAGAGCCAGACTCTACTCCTCCCTGTTTAATAGATGGGAATGTAGGTAGAATGTGTTTCTTGTGCACATGATGATCCCTTTGCAAAACGGGGGCTTATAGTTTGTTAAATACATTCTATAAGTTCAGCTAGAATCAGAGGAACTGGTCAATAACTTGCTGGTGAAACTCCATCCTATCATTCATTATTATTTACAATGGTTCAAGCACAAATCCTAGTTACGATATCAGAAGTTGGTACGTAGGGTGTATGTTTTCATCAAAGTGGGAAACCACTGGAAAGCTGATAGCATTTTGTCTGCTATGGTTTGGTTAAAGACAAGTGTGCTGCTTTACAGATCACACCTGAAAGTGCTGAGCATTTCCTGGGGAAGGTGAAGTGCTCAGTGCCTTGTAGAATCATGCCCTTAGTATAACAGCAAGTGAAACCAAGCTTATATTCTAAACCGCTCCAGAAATAAGGGGTACTGAGATCTGGGATTTTGGTCTGGGGCCCCCTCTCTCTCTAGTATTTACATATTGTATATACAGTTAAAGGAACAAAATATTCCTGTTAAAATCTGAGTAATCCAATTAGAACATGGAGGTGGGCCTGAAATAAAGGAAAGCAGATGCTCCACACACACACACACACACTGATTTTTTCAAATGTTTGAAGGAGCACTTTTTAAAAAAAACTATTATGTGCCAAAAAATATAAATAGAAGCAATCCGAGTATTCTGAGTGACTGTGGCAGATGGGTGTAGACTGGGGCAAAATTTCAATGGGCCAGATCAGAGCTGATCCTTAAAGGACAGGTTGAATACCTAAATGCTCAGTATTCAATGAATACTGAATATTTTGCTGTGATATGCAAACTTTTCCCACTCTACACCCAGTAGCTCTGACAACCACAAGCTGTGAATTTTAATTTAGAAATACTAGATAAGTAGCCTGTACTATAAGTAAGATTAAACCAGATGTAAATTTTGCTGATCCCGTAGGAATATTTATAATTTGTCATATTTTGATTAAATAATTTTTAACAGTTGAAACACATTAATAGAGAGAAAAAGAGTATTTACTTTGGATGTCACAATGCAGAGCTATTACCAGTGTCTATTCTGTAATTCTGCTGCTGCAGAATTTGGTGCGGCATTCACCCATGCTGCAGAATTGTGCTCCAAAATCTAAGCTTTCATTTAGAAAAAAAGGTCCTAAGCCATATGTCTGCAAAGATAACTTTCAGAATATGAACTTACTATTTGCCAAAGCAGTAGAGTCTATCCAAGTAGGCAGATAGCCCAAAACATAAACTGGGTGTTGACTCTGAAACCTAACAACATTCATTGTCAACATTATTAACTATTTTACTGCTTATTATATTAGAAAAAACATTCAGATAATATGCTTATCCCAATATATTAAGTTGCCTCCTGCGTTTCCCAGGTAGTAAAACTTCCAACTATCAAAACTTTGAGCTTCTCCCGCCCACTTCTTATCCAGCTTCTAAAATGCAGTTATAGACTGCTACTACAACAAGCTGCAAAACATGGAAAAATGAAAATGGCAGGGGCAAAATAAAATTAAATTCAATATCAAAACAACAAGCAACTTTGTACCAATTTGTATTGGATTACATGAAAATAAATAATGGAAACTTCCATTTTTGAATTGGACTAAATGCTACAGACACCAAAGAAAACAGGAGCCGAGACAAACGAATTTAGGCCAACTTGACACTCAGCACAGCATTGGCACTAGCCCAGTGACAAAGATAATCTTCATTTTAATCTCTTTAGGGTCAAATCCATAGGTTCAATTATTTAGTACTGATAACATTAGTAATGCTTTTGCACTCAAAGTACTTTGAAAACATTGCACAATAAACCTGGTAAGTAAGCATTATTGTAAAGGTCGGTAAACTGAGGCACAGAGCCATGCAGTGACTTGCCCAATTTATATAGCAGTCAGGGCCACAGCTGGGAATAGAACTAAGTAGTCATGATTCTCAGTCCTGTGCTCAAAACTGCTACTACACACCTTCCCTTTACCAACATTGATGGTCATCCACATCATATGTGGATTCTGGAATGTAATCTTGAAAAAATTACAGTCCAAATGACTAACCATATAATCAAGGTGGATAGAAGAATTGATGGCCTGGAAACCAAAGTGCACAGACAGAAGAGACAGATTTTCAAAATATCTCCAAAGATAAAAAGTTTTAGCAACAAAGTAGTGTAGGGGAGAGATGTTTGGAATTGGCTGAGAACAATAGGAATTGCCATAACAGATCAAACCCTGTTGTCCAGTTTATTCCAGGATCCTGTCATAACCAGATGCTTCAAAGGAAGGTGCAAGAAACCCCATAACAAACAATTATGCACTGACAAATGACTGAAAACCAACTAATACCACAGAGTAATCATTTGTCTGGGCTTCAGTCAGGAAATAAGAGGACAGATGTTTATGGACCATCTGATTGTCAAAGCTCTGAATTAGACTTACCTGAGGAGCCAATCTCGGTATAAAAGCACTTCAGGAATAGATGCCTTTATGGTGTCCAGTAATAAACAATAAGGGTTGGGAAAAGTTCCCTGACCTCCACAGTGACCAGAGTTCTGTTTGGGGCTCACGTGAGGAAAGATGCTGGCTGGGAAGTGTCCAAGATCTTCTCTTTCCCCAGATTTCAGGCTGAAAATAGAAAGGAAGGGGTGGGGAAGAGAATTTGTGGAAATAAACTCAAGATTTTTGTAATCTAAAAACAAGCTAGCACTCAGACAGTGGGCTGTTGTACAGATGGGCAGTATAAGTTTACAGGGATGAAGTCTCATTCTGCTACCATTTGTACCAATGCAATCAGAGTAATTCTACTGAGTTATAATGATGTAAAACCAGCATAAGAGAGAGGAGAAAGAGGTCCAAAGGCTCTGCTGGGAATTGGAGAGAATCGGATCTATTCCAATTCTACAAACACAATCTGAAAAGATGTTATATAGTTTTTTTCTCTGAGTGATTTTATCTTGAGAGGCTCCTTGAGACATTATACCAAAGACCTCACCTTGTAGCTTTCTTAGTAGCAGAGTTAATATACAAGATTATTCCATGACTTTTAAGCCTACTGCAGCAATATTGGAGTACAGACCCACTAACACTCACTTTTCCTTTTGTATTCAAAAGGCTAAAGCACCGCGATTCCAATTGATTCTTGTGTAGCTGTACAAGGGAAAAGGATGACTCCTTGCTCCCACCTTTCACCATTGTGCCCTTTCTCAGTGGCAGCCGGAATATGACGTACCACAAATTTTTGATTGGAAATGCCACAGTTGTATCTCTAGGCTATTAAGTTGACATTTGAAAATAATATTGTGTGTGCTTAGCAGATGTGTAGGAAATGTACACAGCAAAACCCAAATGTCATGAAACTCATGTGGTTTCATTATCAATTCTAATTTGGCACCAGTTCACACTGTGATTGGCCAGTGTTTCGAACAAGGCTGGTCTGATTTAAGGTTTTTGGTCAGATTGTGCCTGACCTGGGTGCTGGTGTGCAGAGAGGAAAAAAAGCACAAGTGCAGGGACTACTCTTTCCTGAGGTGAAACTTGAGGATATTCAAATTTCAGCATTTAATTCAGCCATCCACAAAATTAAGATCTAGATCTGGATCTGAACTTCCTCAAATGTTCAGAGGATTAGGACCCAAAGAGGCTGGTTGGGCCCATCATTGCTGTTAATTAAGTAATGCACAACGAGAAACTCAGCATAGTCTTTCCAACTCTCTAAAGTAACTGGGTATTACTTCCCACCTTCCCCTGAAACAAATGGAAGACATTTGTGATTACCACTTGCAAAGTGTCATGCAAATGCGCTGTGTTCCATGCCTTTGGTCAGTAAGACTGGGTATAAATAAAAAAATGAACGTATTGTTATTATTCTGTACTTCCTTCAAAAACTGATGTTCTGCAGACTTCAGGACACTGACAGAATCTCATCCCAGGCTCAGATGCATTGTATTTCAATTTTACATATAATGTTTTGAGTTATATAACCTATTTCATAGATGTGGAAAAAAAGTGCGAGTAATACAAGGAGCAAAGCTTTGTAAGCATCTTTACTTGTTCAAAGCATAACTGACAGCTGGGATGGAGATTACTGTTGGTTCCCTAATTATGCACAAGAATCAATTTATTCACATTTGTTATGTTGATACATCCTAGGGGAGAGAAATGTTAGTCCAAACTGCTGCCACTCATGCATATACTCACTTACAACTGCCTGTCTATTGTCACCTACCACAGCCCACCTGGGGGATGCCTGCCCTTTAAAATATAACATGGTACAAATTGTATACATGTAATAATAATCTTTCCACAGGTTTCATAATCCAGCATCCAAAACTGTCACAAGTGGTAAATTTACAATGATAAGAATCTGTTTGTGTGCAACAATGTGAATTAGATTCTTAAGTGTCACATTATGAGGTGGGAGTCATGCCTTGAATGCTAGACTCTGGGCCAAATTCAGCCCTGGTGAAAGCAGACACATGGGGTTTGGTCCAGCTTATGCCAAGCAGGGCTGGCTTTAGGCCGATTCCACCGATTACCCGGAATCGGGCCCCACCTAAGAGGACCCTGCGCCTTAGGCGCCTTTTTAAATTGTAAATTTTTTTTACTCACCCAGCGGCGGTCCGCTCTGGGTCTTCGGTGGCACTTCGGCGGTGGGGGTACGCTCTGGGTCTTCAGCAGCANGCTCTGGGTCTTCGGTGGCACTTCGGCGGTGGGGGTACGCTCTGGGTCTTCAGCAGCATTTCAGAGGCGGGGGGTCCTTCAGTGCCACGGAAGACGCGGAGCAGACCTCCCAGCGCCAAAGTGCCGCCGAAGACCGGGACCACCGCCGGTTTTTCGAATCAGGCCCCGCAGGTCCTAAAGCCAGCCCTGGTGCCAGGGTAGGGTTGACTTTGATTTTCTGTGTGCATAAAAGTGGCTGAAGCATTTTAGGAAAGGCTCCTTTAACAGTGAAACTGTTACTACCTCAGTTGGAGAGGATCAATACATCCTCCCACTGCTTATGTTTAAACACTCTCCTTAATTCCGCCATGTTTCTACGGCAGCAGAATTACCTCCCAGTTTCATTCATTACCAAGAGAATTGCTTAAACATGAAGAATTTGGGACTGTTAGGGCTGGATCCGAAGATAGGTCATGATTACAGTTTGTTACATATTCACGGTCTACATTATCATTCAAAGTTTCTGATTATCTTATGTCCTTTCTTTAGCTTCATGCTCAGCGGTGGCCATTTGAGGATTCTAATTTCGGGCTGTTTCTTTGCAAATTCCTCCCCTTTATACAGAAGGCATCAGTGGGCATCACAGTCCTCAATCTCTGTGCCCTTAGTGTGGACAGGTATAGTATCTCTCATCCTTTTGTTGGACACTCTTCTTTGAGACCTCTCACTTGTGCTTGTTCTAGAACTGAGAGCCTTATACCACAGGTATAAGTGCATATCTTAACAGTGTATCTTCTTCATACTCTCAAAAACATATAGGATTCAGTTTTACTGTTAGGATTTGTTGTATGGCAAGTTTTAGTCTTTTTTGAAAATGTATGTACTAAAATCCCTATTTTTCCTCATTCAAAGGACAAATAGCTTTCTAGGCGCAAGTCATTGTGGGCAATGATCTAAAAGCACAGCACAGGGGCCAAAGAATCTCTGTGTTCTAATCCTGGCTGGCACTTACTTTCTTTGTAGCCATGGACAAATCACTCATGCCCAAATTTTCAAACCTGAATGCCTAAGCTCAAGAACCTACATCCATATGTAGGTCCCTAAATAAAAGTGTCCTCATTTTTAGGGGTGCACTCAAAGAGCATTCAGTGCTCCTACTGATGTCAGTAGATATCCCATTGACTTAAATAAAGTGGGCCTGATTTTCAAACGTGTTGAAGTCAGTGGAAGATCCGAGTGCATCTCTGAAACTCAGGGCACTTTTATGTAAGTATTTAACTTTAGACACCCTCATTTGAAAATTTTGGTATTAACCTCTCTGGGTCAATTTCTGATTTCACTGGGGTTAATTGAGATTTACTCTGGTGCAACTGAAATTTGAATCTGACCTTACATGTCTGTTTGCCCCCAACATATTCCCTGCAAATATTTACTATAGTAGTGTGAGGTGCTAAATAATGTATCATTGGCAAAGCATGTAAAATGGGGATAGCAATACCCTTGGGAGGAATGTTAAGTGTTGAGAACTAACAAGATACAGTAACTCCTCACTTAAAGTCATCCCGATTAACGTTGTTACGTTGCTGATCAATTAGAGAACATGCTTGTTTAAAGTTGTGCAATGCTCCCTTATAACGTTGTTTGGCAGCCACCTATTTTGTCCACTGCTTGCAGAAAGAGCAGCCCGTTGGAGCTAGCTGGTGGGGGCTTGGAACCAGGGTGGACCAGCAGCCCCCCTATCAGCTCCCGTCTCCCCTAAGTTCCCTGTGCAGCAGCCACCCAGCAGGCTATCAACAGCTGGCAGTTCAGCTGTCCCTCCCCCCACTGCCATATGCTGCTCCTGCCCTCTGCCTTGGAGCTGCTCCTGGGAGCCTCCTGCTTGCTGTGCGGGGGGGGGAGCAAAGGGAGGCTAATATCAGGATGTCCCCATTCCCCCTGCTCCTGCCCCTCCTTGCCCATCTCCATAAAGCAGGGGGAGGACGTGACAGGGCTCAACTTGCTGATCTGCTTAAAAAGGCATTGTACTTAGAGTGGGGTCAACATACTTAAAGGGATAATGCGCATCTCTCTCTCACACACAGGGGGTGTGTCTGTCTGCCATGCTGTCTCCCCTCCCTCCATTTGTGCTGCCTTGTAGAGTATGAGGCTTCATTAACAACAATGTGTTAACCCTTGAGGGCTCAGCCGAGTGCTAGATTTAGCAGTAAGGCATTCCCTGGAAAAGATCCCACCCTCTTCCACCCTCCTACTTCACCACCCCAACCAAGCTTCACAATCATCATTTCTGTGTACAGTACTAAATAGTTTGTTTAAAACTTATACCGTGTGTGTGTGTGTATATATATATATACATATATGTGTGTGTATATATATATATATATATATATATAAAAATATAGTCTTTTGTCTGGTGAAAAAAATTTCCTTGGAACCTAACCCCCCAATTTACATTAATTCTTATGGGGAAATTGGATTCTCTTAACATCGTTTTGCTTAAAGTTTCATTTTTCAGGAACATAACTACCACATTAAGTGAGGAGTTACAGTACTGATTCTAATCCCACACTAGCTTTATACTTCAATAGAAATAGCATAGGGTTGTTTTGGTGATTAATTAGTTAATGTTTGTAAAGTATTATATATGTGATAATTAACTACAATGGAGTTACTCCCAATTTACTGCAGTATTAGTAAGAGTAGCGTGGGGCCCCGTGGGATTGCACTGGTCAGAATTTATCCCATAAACTATACATTCCACATATGTTGTTGATGTAGGATCTGTTCCTTAGAGCACTCTCTCACGATCTCACATTTCTACTTCAAAGTTTTACACTGAGGCAAATATCATTCCCACATCTTTTGGGAGATAAAATTATTTTTCCCGTGCTCAGACCCAGTATTTGGATGGAGTTTTAAGTTTTTCAGTTTTGGGGTGCAGTTAAAGAAATATGAGGTAATAGCGCAATGTTATGTTCCACTTCAGATACAGATACTACTAAATTACCCATGCTGATTGTGGATTATGTAAATTTTTTAATTGTGCCTCTTGTTTTCCATGGTGCAAAACTAAGCCAACGTAGTTTTTGGAAGTGCTGCTTTAAGCTTGGCATCACTGCATTAACACAACATCATTTCTTATATTTGTGGACAAATTGTGTATCAAAGTTATCAACATTTTCAACTAGAACTTGAGAAAGTAAAGCAGAGAACAAAATAAGTATGTGTTACATAAGTAAAAGTTTCATTTGTTATTGCCAAATTAATTGGTCTTATTGTGCAAAGCACAGAAACATGGGTTGGAAGTAAAATAACAGTATTCATAAACAACTATTACCATCTTGCTATCAAAGATTATTGGACATCTTTTGTCATTCAAAATAACAAATTTATATGTAAAAACGGATCATGGGTTGTTTGTTATGAACTTCCAAATTAGTGTTAGCAGCAGAAAGAATTTTAGAATTGTTGAAACCACATAGCAAGCTACATGAATATATTCCAGTAAAATATGACCAATTAGCCCTGTAAATAACCAAAGCAAGAATCATTCTTATTTTTCATAGGTAACAAGCTAAAAAAAAAACCCCTCCAAACTCTTTTGTCATATTAAAAGCCTTGTTAAAATACAAAATAAATCTGAGATCTTACTGGAAAAGAAGTCTGAACACTGATTCAAACTCCAGAGAAATTCTGTCTGAAAGGGAAGCCAAGACAAAGCATTGCTGCTTTATCTACTACTTCTCTAGAGAAATAGGTAATTAAATATCTGGAAAAGTTATACATGGTCATTAATAAAACAGCTTTGTTTTATGCTTCAAGCCCCACAGTTGGTGTCAATTACACATATATCCTTGACTTCAAATGGCAGAACTTAATCAGAAAAACCCAGTGTTCCACATCTTTGGACACTGTTGCTCCTCTAATCATCTTTTGTGGACGTTAACCCTGATTTAGGAACCATAAGTTTGCTCCTTTTTGCAAGGATTGTCCCTGCCTTTAAGTATATCTGTCTATTATGAGACCCTGCCCATTACCCCTGCCCACACAGAAACTGGCCTGCATGGATGGTGTACTAAGGTTTAACAGTTTATGCCCGGGGAAACAATGCTGTTCACATGTGGAGAAGGTTTTTAGAGGCTGACAAACAGTGCCACACCAGCCGTTTACCCTTTAAAGGAAATGCACATTTGTTGCAAATCCCTGTCAGGCATTTTTAAACTCTGGTTCATGGTGATGACTACAGTCTGAGTCTTTTCTAAACTGTGCCTGACTGTGACTAAGGCTATGTCTACAGTACTGCCTAATGATGGGAAAACTTAGGTCACTAAGGGTTTTTTTTTTTCCCACTGAGTTTTTTACTCTTGCTCATGTCCCAGACAATGATTGTAAGGTGAAGGGTAAAGGTAAGGATCTTATCCCGTATGTGTAAGGTCTCATTTAGCATTTGTTGCATACTGTACTGTGTGGAACTCACTCCAGATGATATGCTTTCATCTGGTAGCCCAGTTTTCAGTATCTATACAGATAGGTAAGATCATGCCAATAAACCACAGCACTGAGTGGTCGCCATAAATATCCTCCCAGCCACCACCCACTGGCTGCAGCTGAGCTGGCTTTTCCAGTGAGCAGTCATTGCAGTCTCTTCCCAAAAAGAACAGATCAGTAGCAGGGGAACCAGTGTGGTTTAGTGGAGTTAGCATAGGAATGAAAGCAAGGGAGTATTTGTACTCTAAATTTGATTCTGACAATAACTTGTTCTTTGTCCTTGGTCAAATGACTTCCCCTTTCTGCATTAGTTTCCCCTTCTGTAAAAGGGGATGGTAGTACTTTACTACTATAGGGTTGTTGTGATGATTACATAATGTTTGTTAACCTCTATATAAACAGAGGAGTAGTGAGTAGGAGCAGATAGATGATTTTACCTCTGTATTCAGCACTGGTGAGACCGATACGGGAATACTGCATACAGTTCTGATGTCCACTTTTCAAAAAATTGGAGAGGGTGCAGGAAAAACACACAAAAATAATTTAAAGCCTGGGGGAAAAGCCTTCCACTGAGACACTTAAAAACCTCTGTCGGTTCAGTTTATCAAACAGAAAATTGAGAATGACTTGATTACAGTGTACAAGTACCTCTGCAGGAAGAAAATACCGGATACTAAAGTGCTCTTCATTCTAGTGGAGGAAGGCATAAGAACCAATGGCTGGAAGATTAAGTGAGGCAAATTCCAATCAAAAATAAGTCACGCATTTTTAACAATGAGGGTGATTAACCATTGGAACAAGCTGCCAAGGATAGTGGTGGATTCTCCATCTCCTGATGTCTTCAAATCAAGACGGGATGCTTTTTTTGGAGCATATACTTTACCCAAACACAAACTATTGGGCTCAATGCAGGGGTACCCAGCTAAGTTCCCTGTAAGCTGTGCGGCTGTGCAGCTGTGCAGCAGCCTATTAAGTGCCACACAGGCGCTCAGGGAAACCACCCAGTCAGGACCTGCTGTGGCCGGGGGAGGGGCGGCCCAAACCCAATCCTGGCCCAGACCTGACATGGCCAGGGGAGGGGGCGCGTATCCCGCGGTCCCAGCCCCAGAGCTGTCATGGCAGGGAGAGCCCTGAGCCTCCACCCACACTCTGAACCCCTCAACCCCACACCCGCACCATGAATTTTGTTATGTGCACCAATATAAAGGTGATATGTCACACATCACCTCCATACTGGTGCACATAACAAAATTCATTCCACACGTGTGGAAAAAATTAGAGGGAACACTGCCTGGGTTATATTTAAAGGTCTGTTATATACAGAAGATCAGACTAGATCAGGAGTGGGCACGGGAGGGAGCCAGGGGTGCAGGCTCTGGGCGGTGCTTACCTCAAGCAGCTTCCAGAAGCAGTGGCATGTCCCCCCTCTGGCTCCTACACAGAGGGGTAGCCAGGCCAATGGGAGCTGCGGGGGTTTGGGGTGGGGGTGGTGTGCGGAGCCCCCTGGTTGCCCCTATGCATAGGAGCCGGAGGGGGGACATGCCTCTACTTCTGGGAGCCGCATGGAGCCACAGCACACGCAGAGTGGGGAAAGCCCTGGACCCTGCTCCTCAGCAGGAGCTCAAGGGCCGGATGTCTGAAGGGCCGGATGGAGCCCCTGGGCCATAGTTTACCCAAATACATACCAAATAGTAGGGAGGACTGGTTACAGGCAATGAAGACCAAGTGAGGATAAATAATTAAGACTGTATAGAGTAAAAGAAAGTAGAGAGAACAGGAGAAGGACAGTAAGGGATGGACACAATATGATATAGGAGCAAGCAAGTGGGTAAACAACATAATAGGAAAGCTAAAGATTGAAAAGAAAGAAGACGGAGCTTTTCAAAGAATAGAGAAAATAACAAATGCAGAAAAAAAGAAAACAATCTGGAAATGAATAGAATATGTTAGACATAGATGGCAAGAAAAGGAAAATGAAAAGAAAAAGAAAAGTCAGAAAACACACACATGGCTTTTAGGTTGGGGAATTGAATGCAATGTATTATGCTCCTTTGTTTTATTATACTTCCCTGATATACATACTATATTTCTGTAAGTTTGAAAGAATAAAACTCTGCAACATTTTCACACTCCTAATTATAGGCCATTGGGGGCTAGACAAAGATCCTTTGTATTAAATAGTTCACAGTACACACACTTGTAAAATTACAGTACATTATTTTACTGAAGTTATCTTTGTACCAATTGAGTACAGCTGACCATATAATTTCTGTATGAAAATTCAACAAATTCTGATAATCAAATTATTAAATTTATTCTTTATTTGAAATTATTCAAATTCAATAAATAATTCTTGATCTGATGAGAAATTTGAATTGTGAGCTGCAAAAATCACAACTGAATATGCAGGACCCAATTCTCCACTGCCCTCCCTCTTGTACAGTGATTTACAGCTGTGCAAAAAGGTTGTAAAACATGATCAATTCTGAATAATAGTTTACTTTGCACAAGTGTAAATGACTGCAGAAAGTGTAGGGAAGTAGAGAATTAGGTTCACAACTTGCAATTCACTCAATTACAAAAGTTACATGAGTAACTAACAGCACGAACTTCAGAGAGCGTATTTGACTGTAATTTGCAGTTCACAGTTACATACAGTATTAGTTATATATATAATCAATTGGGGAACTGAAATAATATCACATGACTTATGTAACTGAATGAGAATTTTACAAACATATAATTCAAAGTTCAGTTTCTATTAATATTCATGTACATGTGCTGAAATGCTCCCTCTATGGATATTCCTGCTAATAAAATTCAAGCACTTTAAATTTTTTCACAAAGCAACACTGAAAAGGGTCAAAGATATGATCAAACAAACTTGATTTTGAAAGTGAATAAATATTATGGCAAAATTTCTTTGGCTATTCAGTCAGCTCTGTTACCGAGGGTAATTTCCTAAATCATTCAAATACAGTTTGCTCAGTTAGATGATCTTATAGCTTTGTCTCATATGCCCTCCAGGGACTGAGCAATCACCTAAACTCTTAAGGCATTCTCAGAGCATAGGAATACATTTCAAATAAGGTTTTTTTGAGTTTTTCTTTTGTTTTTCCCCCTGCAAGTCTAAAATGGCCTATTTTGTTTTAATATCTTGAAGAGCTTATATAACTTAAGACTAAGAGCCTTTCCCCAGCATGTCTTGCAAGTATGCTGTATGAGCCTGTAGTATACACCAGAGAGAGATATTCTAGTCTGTATTCTATTAAAGTGATGAAAAACTGAGCACTTTGCACCTTCCACTTCTATATTCTCTGCTATTATTCTACAGTCCTGCCATCCAATAGTTTTCCTCTGAGAGTAAGGGCCCAATCCTGCATCCATTGATTCAGTCTATTTCCCAAACATCTTTGCTGTATGAGACTGAATTCATAAGTCCACCATCACATTAATGAGATTGTACATGGAACTTCCACCAGGCCCTACAATGACTAACAACATCTCCCATTGGTAGTTTTACTGTTTCAGTGGGCCCATATTCATATTGTACATAACTATTGTGTAAGGAGTTGGACAGTATTTCTAGGATTCCTATTTTGTTTTCCAAACTTCAGAAAAATACTTCTTCAACAGACAGTATGAAAAACCTATACCTCCCCATCTGGAATTACTATACTATATTTATTTATTACTATTTTGGGGAAGTAAACAAACAAATTAAGTATAAACAGTTTGCAAAGTGGAACTGAATAGATTAAAGAATTCTGCCCACCGGGCCACTTTAGATTATTACAGGGGGACAATATACTGTTGCTGCCAGAGAACCACAGCCTGTTTCTGAAAAGTACTGGTAACCTCTTTATTTTTAAATGGATAACGTTATGGAAAAAAGTGTACTGTTTTTAGCATGGATTTTATTTTCAAACTTTCTTACCCTGTGCTTCAGTTTCTCATAGGAAAAGTGATGTAGGTACTGAGACTGAATTGATATGCTGTCAATAGCACTATCTAGCACCCTTACTATTTGTATTCTGAGGCCAGGCTAGAAATTGCCCCATACTATAAAATCCTGTATTTTTAGCATTTAAAATAAATGGAAGATTGCACTTTAAGCCGAGTAAACAAAACACACATGTTTTCCTGCTTGTGATTGGTTTTGTTTTGGGGTTTTTTTCAGTACTTTAGTCTATGAAGATTGACAACCCTACTCTGGGTATAAAATATTAGTTAACTGCCTGCAGATTCAGTGCTGCCCTATGTAAATATTTGCATCCAGCTGTCTACCACCAGCCTCCTGATCTGTTCCACAATGCTGCTGGTGGCATTATGGGTGGTAGGTTTCCTGGATGAGTAGGGTCCTCTGTTATCACTTAGGTAACACAGATCTAAGGCTGCCACTCTGAGGGAGTTTAAGGAATCTAGAACCATCCCTGATATGTTAAGACAACCCAAGAGCTCTAAATCTTAATAAAGAAAATAGGTTGGAATGTCATGCTTATCTCTTTATTTTAGGTACAGAGCAGTTGCCTCCTGGAGTCGTGTTCAGGGAATTGGTGTTCCCATGATCACTGCTATTGAAATTTTCTCCATTTGGATTCTCTCCTTTATACTGGCTATTCCAGAAGCAATCGGTTTTGTCATGATATCTTTCAGATACAAAGATGAAAATCATATTACCTGCATGCTTAATGCTACAAACAAGTTTATGATGGTATGTATAATATTCAAGTAATCAAAGTTCCTTCTTTTGCAATCAACAGTTTAGAATATAGACTCTTGCAGGATGTGGGACTGAAGAGTGAAACAAAGCTTTATTTATCCATTAAAGTTTGAGACTCATACAAAAGTAGATTAACTAGAATAGGGAACTTCAATTTTAGTCATGAGTCCCCATATTCAGCCACAGCTAATAAAAGTAAATCTGATCTTAAAGCATTATCCTTTGAAAGACCTGAACGACTCATGTGAGGACATGAATCCCAGGAGGCTGAGAGCATTAGGAAACATGTTTAAAATGCACATTTCCTGTAGAAAACTAGTTCCATGTGGACTTACAAGGCAAACAAAAGGATGCCTATTTTTCTTAAATCAGCCCAGTTTTGTACTTTGATGTAAGTTCTTGCAGCTCAGATTCCTTAATTAATCATTTACAGACATCTTGCTGTAGGTTTTATAACTTGGACATGTCAATAAGTAAGTGCTGCATACAGAGTCTACAAGTTGGTCAAGGATGTGGGTGTATTTTTTGTTGTTCATTTGAACTTTTCTTTATCACACTCATGTAGTCCTCATGGGAGTTTTAGAAAGTGAGGTGTTCCTTTTCAGCACAGAACAGGTCCACCATGGGTAACAGCAGTGCAAGTTTCCCTACATTCCCCTACCAAGATGCTTCAAGCATGATCTGGAGGAACATCCTGTAGCAGGGAAAATAATTCTCTCTGTGTGTGTCTTCTCAGTCCTTGTCTCTCTGCCAACAAGGAGGCAAATGGCAATCTCCACCTGCCCAGCCCAGGCAGCAAAAATTTTAAAATGTGAGGCTTGACTCTCTTTTGGGTTTCTGCTACCAGAATCCAGGCTGTGCATCCCTAGTGGTAGAACTTCTGCCCACAGAGAATACAGCTATGCAGAGCCCACCACCCCTCCTCCACGTGGTGATGATGAGAAAAGAGCCAACCAATACAATTCAGAAAGTCAGCTGGGGAGGGGGTTTGGCCAATGCACTAAGGGTGTGTGCTGATTCATCATATGCCCTGAGTGGCTTTTCTAGGTGTGCTCCTATGAAGTCCCATCTGTAATGTAAAGTTGTTCCCCTGAGACGTCCTCCTGAACTATCTCCTTTACTCCTCTCTCCCAATATCACCTCTCAGATCTCAGTTCTGGACTTTATCTGTGCAACAGGAGAAGGAGTAAGTTCACTGAAGTTTGACCTGGTTATATCCTAGCTAGTGGGGAGGTCCATTGGAAATTGGGTGCACTGGGCTTTAAAACCCTACTTAAGACCCAAAATCATTCTAGAGGAGAGGTGCTATTGGGCCCAGTTCTGAAAATCTTATCCTGAGTAGTACTTTCTTACTAACAGTCCCACTGGCTTCAATGGGAATATTTGTGTGATAGTCAACATGTATAAAGGTTTCAGAATCAGGCCTCTGACCAGTGGTCCCTCCTTTCCTTCTACCTGTGCAGAGAGAAAGCTTTTCCTTGGTAACTTATGTTTTCTCTCATGTAACCCTTGGCTGTACTGATGGAGTGCATAAAAAATCAACCTCATTAAATGGACGTCAATTAATCTGGAATATAGCTTTGATTTTGTTCCTTTTCAGAAGCTGAGCACTATTCAGAAATATACGTAAACAAGATCTCAGACCTCTGACTTCTTTCTACAGTAGTTAGGAGACACATAATCCTCCATTATTAACATCTGATATTTTGGTGCGGGAACTGTGATGTTACAAGTAAGATCACATCCGTTAGGAATAAACAAGCTAGGGGAAAGTGTTTGAGAAAGAAGGGGGTGGTCCCATTTTACACACATCCAGCTCAGTGACTAATAACCTAGAGACAGGAAGCATTTAAAATGTCATATTTCAATGGAGAGTTTTGGTTATTAAAACAGCTCTTCTTTAAAAAGGAAAAATAGAATACAGCATGTCCTCAAGTGTGCAAATATAGCTGCCAACAGAGGAATAAAATTGTAAATGTTTTGTCAAATGTAATATGCCTCCTAAATCACTACCAGCAGTTTAACTGCACATAGGAAAATACTGGGAAATGATTGTTGGGCCTGATTTCCTGTCATGAAAGTCACATAGCGCACATACCAGGTAAATAAAGGGTTAAAACTAACCAGACAGCTGAAGCCATTGGAAGCAGCCAGTCTTAAGCTTCATATTTTCCAGACAAGCACACATTAAGTGGCCTCTATCTGCCTACTATATAAGCACACCAACTAGTAATCTATCCACTGATAGCAGAGGATGATTACACTTACAAGACATTTTTAACCTGCCCATTTTGGAATCCAAAACAGTTTACAGGAGCCTTAAAAGGTAAATGACTTTTGCTGAGAAAGGCTCTTATCAAGACTTGTTATCCTAGAGGTTTAATATGCAGTTTAGTTTTTGAGTTATTATTGGGACTTAGGAGTCAACCTGCAGCTTGTTTCAATTTGGCAAGTCAGTTGTGTGGTGTTGAGCACTGGTTTACATGAATGAGCATAAATACCCAGCAAGCACTTCCTCAAGCAGCAATTTCCAACCCAAGACAGATTGTAACTTTGTAACTTATAACTATTTAGTTTAATATAAGGGATGAGTTTAGTCACACCATTATGGAGATTATACTACAGGTTTATTACTAATTCAAACCCTTTAAAACTTTGGGCTAATTAACAAGTGATGGTAAATCAGGAGTAGGAATTAGATATATTTATCTTGTTCCCTGAGAAATGTCTTGATGATGCCTTCTGCAAACAGTCAGAATCCTACTCCACCACAAACACATCTTAGAAGGAACAAGAATGCACAAAGTTCACTCCACTTAATAGGCTCAGAAGAACCACTATCAACCACCACATGTTCCGTTATATATCTGTTGTCCGTTGCATTGCATTTGGAGAGAATTCATTCTCTTTTTTCTCTCATTTTCAGTTTTACAAAAACGCAAAGGATTGGTGGCTGTTTGGATTTTATTTCTGTGTGCCACTAGCATGTACTGCTGTCTTTTACACACTAATGACTTGTGAAATGTTAAACAGAAGGAACAGCAATTTGAGAATTGCCCTCAGCGAACATCTTAAGCAGGTAAATATTAGGGAATCCACGGTCGGGAAAACACTGCTGCTGTGTCTGCAAGTTGGTTTATAAACATTTCAAAACAGGTTTTAATAAAATAAATTCCAGAAATAGAAAGTGAGGCTACTGGTGACTTCTGACCTTGAGGTATTCAACCAAACCCAGAACACAAGAGTAATTTATAGAATAGATAGATATTGGAGACTGTATGTTCAAGAGCCTAAACAGTGTTTATTTCCTTTCCTAAGAAAGTGTGAGAGTCTTGTTCACCCACTCTTTAACCTTAAATCTCTACTGGCTAAATTCCTTGGAATGCTGCTACAAAGATTTGGCAAAAATTGGCAAAATGATCTCTAGTTCTTTTCAAGAAATGTAAAGTATTCAGCTGTAGCTAAAGTGGAAAGGACCAGCAGAGCTTTATGTTTAGGGGTAAAAATTCAGAAAACATAAAGCTCTGCTGGTCCTTTCCACTTTAGCTACAGCTGAATACTTTACATATCTTGAAAAGAGCTAGAGATCATGCATCCTAGTTATAAACACTTTGGCCTTGTCTATACTAGACTTTTTGAAGAAATCAAACCTTTGTTGTACTGGCAGAAACAGTAAGAGCACTAGTGTAGACAGGGTTCAGGCCGCCATCAGCATTTTTGCCACTCTCTCATCTACACCTACTCTGAACAGTTTTAGATAGTGTTAAAAACATCAATGTCTTGTTTACATTGATGCTCCCATCATTGCAACCTGAGTGGCAAAAAGAAGTCTAGTGTAAACACTGATTACGGTGCAAAGTCACTCACAGTAATATCAGACCGTACTTTGCTTGGTTTGCAGCTCTTTTCTATATTACCTTCTGGACTGTGGTTTTAAAACCTTTAGCCAAGTCCCTGCAATTAAGGTCTGAAAGGAGGCTACAATTACTACCTCACCCCCTCAAATCCTAACCTTCTGTCTACAGCTGTGAATGACCCTTTAAAGGCTGTACCTGTGCAGTCTCACTGCACAAGGGTGAGTCCTAGGGTTTTTACCCCATTCATAATACAAAGTGAGCTCTATGAGAGTGTTCTCCACAGCTGTGCTTGAAAGGGAATAGAGCCAGAGTCAGGTGGGCCAAAGGAGAGACTAAATCCTCCACCATGCAGATGCTCCAGTCCTTACCCACATGGGGCAGGTGGCTTTAGGACCCCAGAGTCCACTCCAGCCATTAGAAATAGAAGTGTGTGGGGAGGACTCCTCCCACTACTTTCCCCTTGCTGTGATCTCCAAAGCCCAGCCAAGGTGGATTTGTGCGTCAGTTTATAAAAAAGTGTCTTTTTAATTGTCATTTTTGCTCTCTCACTTTCTCCCCTTCCTCACACAGCCTCCTCCACATTAATGCTTAATTGTGCTCCTGGCTGCAGCAGCCCCATTCTTAGCACAGAAGTCAAAGTTACATCAGATTTCATATTTTGATAACTGCTATTAAAAGAAAGAAGCAATAATAATATTAAGTCATATTAGGAGATTAACTGGAGTAATGTGGCTGAAAATTGTAACAACATTGGCTTACCCTCCATGTTATATTCCAGTGGCAGCTGCAGAGACAACAACTACATTCTCAACACCCCCCCCCCCACACACACACACACACACACAATTCCTTTCACTAACCCACCCACACCTGTTGGACAGGACATGTGCATTGACAAGACTCAGGTGAAACCTTCTGTAAAGGCCTAAGCCTGTAGTCTGCTCATGAAAAGCTCCCCCTCAATTTAATAGTTGTTCCTGAATAAACATGAGTTTTGCATGAGCAATCTTAAGTGCATGCTTTTATCTAGACTGCCTATTTTTGTGCTGCTATCACTTCCCTGCCCTTATGTAGCAATGTGACTGACATGTATCAGTAATCTTTTTACTTGCTTTCTTCCTTCAGCGTCGAGAAGTTGCAAAGACAGTTTTCTGTCTGGTAGTGATTTTTGCCCTTTGCTGGTTTCCTCTCCATTTGAGCCGAATTTTGAAGAAAATGGTATACAATGAAAGGGACCCTAACAGATGTGAACTGCTCAGGTACTGTATCTTCTTACCTCAACCATTTAGAATGAAAAAATATAGGGTGATATGTTACCTAGAGTTTAATGTGATTGTTCATGCAGCTGTGAGAACTGGTAACTTAACCTGTCAGAGCCAGACACTAGAAGATTATAAGTGCTGACTCTTCCATTTTCTGATCCTTCCATTATATCCTTCAGTTTTAGGGGATTCCATTCCAATGAGGTTTCATGATAGAGCAGAATTTGGACCATTGCCATTATGTTCATCTTCTTCTCATTTTTCCAAACTGGACGGTCTGACTAGTTATTTCAGACAGGCCTTTGCGGACACATTGCCTATGCTAGAAGATCAGTATAGACCGTAGAGAATTGGCCTATACATCAGAGAAGAGTATCCATGTGCTATGCTTGTGCCCTTACAATGTGTAAAGAGTTGTAATTATTTTACTTTCTCTTTTGTTGTCTAGTTTCTTGTTGCCACTGGATTACATCAGCATTAACCTGGCAACCATGAACTCTTGTATAAACCCCATAGCTCTCTATTTTGTGAGCAAGAAGTTTAAAAACTGTTTCCAGGTAAGACTTCTAGCATGAGACATTTTTATGTAGCTGTCCCGCAGACATGCTCCATTAAAGTACTTAATGATGATATAGGTATTTATAAAGTTTAAGGAAGAGCATGTAAAGATATGAAGTTATCTAATTTATTAGCTAGAAGGTCACATAGCACACATACCAGACTGAGAGTTGAAACTATCCAGGCAGTGTAGATACTAAACCAGTATAATAGAATTTTGACAAACTCCACCAAGTCAAACATTCAGTGATCTATGCATGTACATCTTAGATACTATCTACCCACTTAATGCGCATACATGGAGTGGAATTCATTTGATCATATTTCTCCCAATATTAGCATCTACTCAGAATGATGAATATGTCTGGCAGAAATCCTAATCTGCCTGTGATCAGGAAATCACACTTTGGCTCAAATTTTCAACTTTGGAAGCCCAAAGTTAGGAAACTAAATCCAAACTCTGGAAGTTAAATAAAGTGGAATGGCTTTCAGAATTGTTGGACAGCTGTATAGTCCATTTTTCACATGAACTCAAAATGGACACCTGAAAATTTAGGGCTAAAGTAACCTCCTTTACTTATCACACTGTACCTCCAGATTGCTGTTGTTGGTGCTTCCTAAAGTATCCATTCACAACAAAAGTAGTAAAGTGAGAGAGAAGATGAGAGTGAAGAGCAGAGTAGACTGAAGTAGAATGCGGGGGGAGGGGACTGTGAAACCAGCTGACCCTTCAAAATATAGTTTCCTTAGCTGTTAGGATTATATGCAAAGGAAAGAAAGCAAACCCGCCAATGTGTGACACAAGCCAATGAATCACGTGACAAATGGTTACAATGTGGAACACCTGTGTTTTGTTCAGCATTGCATGCACTAATTTAGAGGGTTTTTTAGGATATTTCCAGGGCCAGCTCTAGGCACCAGCATTCCAAGCATGTGCTTGGGGCGGCACTCTTCAAGAGGGCGACATTCCGGCCCTTTGGGCGGCACTCCAGCTTTTTTTTTTTTTTTTTTTTTTGCTTGGGGCGGCAAAATACCTGGAGCTGGCCCTGGATATTTCCACACTTTATAAATGAAATAAAACCAGGTTTGCAAGCAGTTACAAATTGCAGGGGGCTGAGGGGGCAGTCCCTGCCCAGGATGCTTGGGGACTGGTGGGTTTGTGGAAAGGATCTTTGTCTGGACCTCTCATTGGATACCTGGAGAACTGGGGCTGGAAATAGAGTTGGACCTACCCAGGCTGCCTCCAATATAATTATTTCAGTCCCTCTGCCTGCTCCAGTACAATTAGTTCAGGCCATCCCCCACCCTGTCATACAATTAATTTATGCCTCTCATCCCCTCACTATAACCCACCCCCACATCTCCCATACCAAAAACAATACATTCAGGCCACCCTCCCATATTACAATTAAGTTATCCCTCTACCTGAGTATCAATACCGTTATTTTACATCCCAACCCACAGATACACAATACAATTAACTTAAGTCTAGCTCTGCCTATCTGCAAAACTCATTTGCTGCTGTGTCCCAGAGAGGTCACTAGTCCTGCTATTGCTGCTGGAATACCAGTCCTCATTCCTCTTCCCTCTCCGGAGCAGAGTCACGAATCCCACCTGCCTAGGATCAGACTTTGTTTTCCATGAGAGGGGAGAGAAAGCCTGAGGGAACAGGTTGTGCTGCTGCACTTTTCAAAAGAGGTAATGGAGCCTCCCAGCCTGTGCAGAATCCAGCATCATAGGCTTGAGTCACCATCCTCACCACTCTCCTGGCTAAAAAAAAAAAAAAAGTCTGCTCCTGCTCTTACTCTCTCTGCTTCTTAGAGGGTGGAAGGGATGAAGAAGGAGGGAAAGAAAGGACGAGAATCTAAAGAGGATGAGGATCTCTTTTTTTCCTCACCCCCGCCTGTCTGCTACTACTAGACCTTGTCTTGGAACACTGCCTTAGTTTGCAGAACAGGAAGGGATCATCTGCTGTAGAGTGGAATGCATTACACCTGAGGAGTGTGGTGGGATCTCAACTTGCACACCTTACTCAGGCAAAATTCCCATTCAGTGAAGTGAAAATTTTGCCTAAATAAGGAGTGTAAGGTCAGGCCTTAATTTTGTGTCATAGAGATGGGCAATTACAGAATCACTTGGATTTTTAAGGCCAAACTCTGCCTATGTGCAGCTCCCACTTCTTCACTTGGAATCCCATGCACACGTTTGAAGACAGGATATAGTTTTATAGAGAGTTTCTAGATTTATGTTATTTGGAATCTTTTTTCTTTCCAGTCATGTCTCTGCTGTTGCTGCTACCGATCCAAAAGTCTAGTGACTTCAGTGCCAATGAATGGAACAAGCATTCAGTGGAAAAACCATGAACTAAATAACCACAATACAGATCGAAGCAGCCATAAGGACAGCATAAATTGAGACTGAAGGACACTGAGACCACTTCAGAATCCAGGAGGAAAAAATGTCACATGAAAGCTGTTTAAGAGGGAATCCACTGAGTGTTCCACAAAATATAATCCATTCAGAAGTTCTTTGCCCTTCTACCTAATTTCAGTGGTGATTTAATGGATTGACTATAAATTTAAAGATCTGCAAATTGGGATCCTCTTGACAATGTTGCTGTCTCTGAAAATTACATTCACCTTCTTAATGAAAAATGAAAGACTCACTCAGCACTGTGCAGGATGTTTGCAATCTTTGACCCAAGCAGGAAGTGTCCAGTGTGTACCTGGTACCCAGCAATCTTTTTACTTGATAGTCAATTAGAATTAGTCACCATGGGATTTTCAGAGGATGTTGAATGTGGAATCTGTGAGGATATAGTTTATCTCTGTCTTTCTGCCACTTTTTAAAGGAAACATTTAACTGAGTTAGGGTTACCATTCGTCCGGATTCCCCCAGACATGTCTGGCTTTTTTGAGTTAAAAATAGCGTCCAGGGGGAATTTGTCAATGTCCGGACTTCCCCCCCATGCAGAGCGTGCACGGCTTACAGGGCAGCCTGCCGGATCGTGCCACTCGCATGGGCTCCGGCAGCCAGAGCCCTTCCTTCACTTCCCCCTTCTCTCCCCTGAAACTTGAGACCAGTCCCCTCCTCTCTCTCCCTCCCCCTCCCTCCCTGCATTCCCTCCCTCCGTTCGCCTCGGCCTCCAGCAGTCTGGAGCTCCGACCCTGCTCCCCTCCCCCGCTTCCGAGCGCGCTGCTCTGCAGCACAGTAAGGGGGCCAGGGGTCAGAGAAGCGGCAGGGAGGTTCTGGGGTGGGGGGGGTAGTCAAGAGACAGGGAGCAGGGGGGAGGGTTGGATGGGTCAGGAGTTCGGGGGAGGCTGTCTGGGGGTTGGGGGTGTAAGGTTTTGGGCAGTCAGGGTACAGGTAGGGGGGGTCTCAGGAGGGAGCAGTTAGGGGACAAGGCACAGGGAGGCTTAGGTAGGGGGTGGGGTTCTGGAGGGCAGTTAGGAGCAGGGGTCCCAGGAGGGGGCAGTCAGGGGACAGGGAGCAGAGGGGTTTAGATGGGTCAGGAGTTCTGGGGGGGGCTGTCAGAGGGTGGGGGTGTGGATAAGGGTTGGGGCAGTCAGGGGACAGGTAGGGGGTAGGATCCTAGGGGCCAGTTAGGATGTGGGGAAGGTCTCAGGAGGGGGCAGTCAGGGGACAAGAGGCAGGGAGGCTTAGGGAGGGGGTGGAGTCCTGGGGGGCAGTTAGGGGCAGGGGTCCCAGGAGGGGGCAGTCAGGGGACAAGGAGTGGGGGGGAAGGTTGGGGGTTCTGAGGGGACAGGAAGTGGGAGGGAGTGGAAGGGGCAGGGGCGGGGCTAGGACAGGACGGGGGCGGGGCTCCTCCCGACCTCTTTTTTGATTGTTGAAATATGGTAACCCTAACTGAGTGGTGAATATATTCTGTATAGAGGTATGTTTAGCATGAATTTTAAAAGCTTTTATTTGGAAATGTGTCAGTCCACACCAGTATTTTATTTACTTAATTTTGCAAAATGAGACAATACATTAGCTGGGAAGTTAGCATTTCACAATTCAAAGATAGGAATAGACCATCTAAAAATAGCACCAACATTAGGCACTTACAGCACAGACTGATACCAAAAGTAGGGTATTATAATGTGCTATTTATTCTAACTCTCTTTACAAAATAAACATATATTTTTCTATATTAGCAAAAGAGCAATCGTTTGTAAAAGAGAATCTTGAAGCACATTTATAATTAGCCAGTCATGTTTAGCTCTTAGGTCTGTTATTCTGCAGAGGCTGTATGTGTTTTGGATTTAAGTTGAAGTGGAGTGCAGCAATATCAATGTAACACAGTAACGTGTTACTAAAAGTGTCCAAAACTGTTCTCAGAAGATGGTCACTAAATTACAGCAATGCACAATACTGCTTACAAATTGTGGACCTGAAGTTACAGTCCACTTGAAGGCAAAACTCCTATTGGAAGCCATAGGAGTCGTGCATGCATATTGTCTGAAGGTAGGTGTGTGTGTGTGAGAGAGAGAGATGCTTACAAAGTTCAAACATTTAAAATTAGTTTGATGTTTGTTTTATTGGGGTTATTAACCATATAAATGCAACTGACAATATAATGTATAGATGCTATTGCTCACATACATGTAAACGTGTGACATAACTTTCTCTTTGTTATTGTCAACTTTTTGGTTACATGGCATGAAAATCATTGTCTGGCTGTTACATTTGCTGATTACGTAGCATTTTACTAAATAGTGGAATGAAATATAGCACTATCCTATACAATATTCCTGCTGCAGAAATCTGCCATAAGATTTATAGTATCTGTTTTGCCAGGTTTAAAGGTAATAGCAACAGCTACACAATGTAGTTCTTAACATTCAGTTGTGTTTCAAATGGAAGACATGAGCCTGCACATTATTTACAAAGTCAAAATATTAAGTGACTACAGTGACTTCCACTGCACAATTTCTCAAATGTTTACATGCACAGTGTATACTAAAAAATTGCTCCATAAATTACTTTATGTATTTTGTGTGCTTTTGTCTTTATGGCATATATACATGTGTGTATATATACACACATATGAATGTGTGCTAATATATTAAAAACTTAAATATAATCTGACAATGCTCTGTAATGGTCCCAAGAGCATGCTATTGAATGAGACCTGGCTGAATTTCTTTCAAAACAGCCTATCACCCAAACTGTATAAATAATTGGAGGGAACAAATAATGATAATTCTCTGAGAGTTTTGGCATAGTGGAGTTTCTCTGTACTCTGACATCACCAATGCCACAGTGACAGAATGCATTATGATGTGACACAGTTCAACATGAATTGATGTCTCTAGTAAATTCTGTTCTCTTGACCTATACTCCCTCATTTAGGGTGTCTATCCTGCCGTGAGAGATCTAGTTACCCCTGGTGTAGACCAGATCCACGCTAGCTCCAATTTAGCTAGTGTGGCCAACAATTGCAGTGAAGGTATAGCAGAGTGGGCTCTATGAGCTTGTCCATCTCATACTGTTTTCATTTTTATTGTAACTTTGCAACTGTATTATTTGGTTCTCATAGCATTGTGGGATACAGTTTGCATGAAGACATGATACAAAATCAAACTCTATAGAATTATATACAAGCAAAGATTTCTGCTCGAATATTCTGAAATTTCCTCAAGGCACGACAAACATTTCCGTTCAGACTGCATACTAACATTGCCCTAATTCCTTCAAGGGAAGCTGCCATTCAAAACTTGGATCAGCAATTATCCCTAATTTACACTCCTCAGCCTGCCAAAGACTCAACAAGGGCAATTATCTTCAAAATGTGAGTGGATGAAGCAGCATAAAAGGTTTATAAAAACAGAAACCACCACAACTACCACCCCAAACTGTATAGAAAAAACATCATGGAATGTTTATAATGCTGATATAAAATAAACACAGTACAGTGTGGGCAAAGGGAAAGAAAAACGGATCTAAAATGTAGGTTACTTGCACTTTCTCTAAAGGAAGATGAAATAAAATGACCGCCGAGACTCCATCTACGGTCAGCAAGACTCTATACAGACGTGATTGCTGCCAAAATCAGTTGCTTCTTGATTTACACTTCTGCAGTCTCATAGGTTACAGCAGCTACTGTTACTCTTGGGTTGTTGTTCTGTCTAAAAATACTGTTTCTAAATTCCAAATTCCTCTGGGTCTTTACATACATTAAACTGTAGCTCTGTATTTTTCCAGTTCTGTCCATCTTTTACGTGCAACCAATGAAGTAAGGTAAAGATCTTGATGCTCGGGTTTTGTTTACCTGTAAGATTTGGTCATGGCTAGACACCACAAAACTAAAGTAGTCCCAGTGTGACTTGATCAGATTTTCAGCATAGAATACTGTGAACCTTCTCACAAGCTGTCTATATAGTAGTTGCCACTTTCCACTTTTAGACACTAAAGGTTAATACCTCCAGCTTTCCTTCCCTCTTTCAGAAAGGCTTCTCCTTGCTGCTTGCAAAGCACACTAAGAGCCCGTACAAACACACAGCTCTATGCCAGCACTGATACGAAATCATTGAGCTTGAAAAGCACTGTGCATAATGACATGTAAAAGGATACACCAAGCATTTCACTTTGCTTCTAGAATTCCTATACTCTGTGCTGCCTCACCATATGTCTTTCAGAACTGAAGTCAGAAGTGTCAACAGGAGGATAGAGTTGGCCTGGGAGCAAATTGCTCCTGTTTGAAAAGGCTGCATATTGTAGCACTGTTGGAAATGCTGATTTAAAAGTAAAGCAAACTGCATACCCAGTGTCAGAACAGTGCCACTTTAGATTCATGGAAGTAACCTGAAAAATTTGTTTCTGCACTTTATTCATTTCAGCAATGTGTACTGCAAGCCATTGCATGGTATTTGATTATGTTGTACTGCCTGTGCGTCAACAGAATGTATATCACATCCCTCCTGCAATTGTTATCAAGAGCTGAAAATGTAACTCTCCTTGTCCCTTATATTCAAACAAAAGTATTGCATTACATGTATTCCTGCTAATACACAATTCAGCAAAACAGGTAAGAGTCTCTGTCTCAAATATTTTCTGCTCTTTCGTAATCTAAAAGTATTGTATAAACAGAATTGGCCTATGGTAATTCAATACACCTTGACATAAAATCAGGAAGCAAAGCTGAAACCATGAAAGGGAAAAGCAGAGGGTGAGTTACTATTAGACTTAAGGCCAAATGTGTGCTTCACTGGAGTCCAGCTAACACCCAAAAAGAAATTAATATTTATAAGATAAAAATGCGTCTTTTAAAAATCCAAATGTTGGACTCCTGGAAGTTAATAGTTATGGAATCAGCCTGTTCCTCAATGACACATAATCCTTCAGCACTTACTAATATCCCATCTAACTTATATGGCTCATCCAACCTTAACATTGTTTCCTAAAATGTGGAAAAATATACACAAAAGTCAAAATAAATTTCTAGGAGATTATAAAATGTATTTGCTATTCAAGGGATCAATTTCTAGTATATTAAAATACTAATATCTACACCTCTACCTCGATATAACGCTGTCCTCGGGAGCCAAAAAATCTTACTGCGTTATAGGTGAAACCGCGTTATATCGAACTTGCTTTGATCCACCGGAGTGCGCAGCCCCGCCACCCCAGAACACTGCTTTACCGCATTATATCCGAATTCATGTTATATCGGGTCGCGTTATACTGGGATAGGGGTGTACTATGTTAGAAGGAAGCTACCTATGTTAGCTGCTACCCATTATAGTTAAAAATAGACATTTGAAAGGTCTCTACTGGAGCCATGTGAGTAACTGATTTTTCAGTTTGGTAGCCAAACCAGGAAAAAAATTGCTTTGGGTCAAACAAAACCTTTTGTTTATCTCCAAATGATACATTTCATTTTGTTCTCAGGTTTTTCACTTTTTTAAAAATAAAACTGCACTAAAATTCAAAACAAAAAGTTATTTCCAATCAACAAAGAGAAACATTTAATTTTTGTTTCAACATTTTCAAACTTTTCATTTTTCTGGAATTTTTGTTGTTTTTTCCCCCCCTGCATTTTTTGGCATAATGTGGGGATGGGGAGTTGCACAAAAAATGTTACCCAGCTCTAGTCTGCATATGCTTATATAACCCTATACCACTACACAATCGACATACTTCATAACTCCAAAGCAGCTCAATTATCCAATTCTATTAATAAAGCATTATTCTTCTCAGTGAACACATGACATTCAGGAACCCTTGCACTCTATTCCTTTTGAAATCTTATACAATCATATTTATTCATTGTTTAAAAGATTTCAAAAGGAACAAGAGTCACTGGTTATGGCTCACATGCACAAGACTCTCCTGCTCTCTCATTACTCATTTCCAGGTCACTGACACCTCATATCTCATTTCCCAGATCCACCATTCCACCTTCTTATTTCAGGGTCTCTCTGACTCTTTTCTCACCACTCTACTCCCAAGCCCACCATACCTAGTGATTTCAGGTCACATAGGCTACCTACCTACTCCAGGTCACCCCAGGGTGCTGAAGGAATTAGCTGAAGAAATCTTGGCGCCACTGGCAATAATATTTGCAAACGCATGGATGACAGAAGAGGTTCTGGAAGACTGGAGAAGGGCTAACATAGTGCCCCATCTTTAAAAGGGGGGGAAAGGAGGAGCCGGGGAACTATAGATCAATCAGCCTGACCTCGATACCTGGGAAGCTACTAGAGCAATATATAAAACATTCAATTTGCGAAAACCTGGAGGTTGAAGGTGTGATCACTACCAGCCAGCATGGATTTACTAGAACAAATCATGCCAAACCAGCTTGATTCCCTTCTTTCACAGGGTAACTGGCTTGGAGGATAGGAGGAATGTGGTGGACATAATATAGCTGGACTTTAGCAAGGCTTTTGACACGGTCCCACATGACATTCTGATAAGTAAGCTGGAGAAATGCGGACTCAATGGAATTACCATTAAGTGGATACATAATTGGTTAAACAACCGCAAACAAAGAGTAACTATGAATGGAATGATGTCAGATTGCAAGGAGGTCTCAAGTGGGGTTCCACAGGGATCTGTTCTGGGTCAGGTGTTGTTTAACATCTTTCTTAATTACCTGGATGTAGGAATGGAGAGCAGACTGATCACATTTGCAGCTAACACAAATTTGGGAGGTGGAGGAGTGCTGCCAAAACGTTGGAGGATCGAGCTAAAATTCAGAGGATCTTGATACATTGGAGAACTGGGCTATAGACAATAAAATTAAATTCAGCAAAGTCAAATGTAAGGCATTACTCTTAGGGAAGAAAAACCAAATGCACAAACGCAGGATGGGGGATAACTGGCTTGGAGCAGCACTGCTGAGAAGGATCTGGGAATTGTGGTGAATGAAAATTTCAACATGAGTCAACAATGCGATTCTATTGCAAAAATAGCAAATGCAATTTTAGGTTGCATTAACAGAGGCATAGCATGTAAGTCTCAGGAAGTGATAGTATCACTCTACTCAGCGCTGATTAGGCCTCAGCTGGAGTACTGTGATCAATTTTGGTCACCAATGTATATCAAGGATGTAGCTAAACCGGAAAGAATCCAGAGGTGAGTGACAAAGATGATCAAAGGGATGGAACGCAAGCCATATGAGCAAAGGCTGAGTATGTATAGTCTGGAAAAGAGGAGATTAAAGGGGGACATGATAGAGATCTTCAAATACTTGAAAGCTGTCATAAAAAGATGGAGAAAAGTTGTTCTCTCTTGCCACAGAGACCAACACAAGAGGCAATGGGTTCAAACTACAGCATAGCAGATTTAGATTAAATCTCAGGAAAAACTTCCTAACTGTAAGAACAGTAGGACAATGGAACAGATGTCCTAGGGAGGTTGTGGAAGCTTCTTCACTGAAGGTTTTCAAAAGAAGGCTGGATAGCCATCTGATGGCTTAGACATAACAAATCCTGTATCTTGGCAGGGGGTTAGACTAGATGACCCTTCTAACCCTATGGTTCTATGAGTCTATGATTCTAGGGCCTATTAGCCCCACTCTAGGCAGAGGTCTCTGTACAATCTCCAGAGAGCAGCAGTTGAACAGGCTGAAACTCCTCTCCTGAACTGCAAAGCAAGGAGGCAACAGCTGCAGCTATGGTCATGGGGCAAGGGAAGGGACCACCCATGTGAACAATGTCAACAGCAGCTACAGCAAGCAGGGTCACTGACAAACCTTACCTAAATCATAGAATTCATCCTCCAATGCTGCTGTTTCAGCAGGATACAAACAGGCTTTGCGAACAGGGGCTGCTAACAGGGAGTTTCACAAGGGAGTTTAGAAGGGGAGTGGGAAGGGGGTAAGGCCCCCTTGCTGTTAGTTTTGGTTTAAAACCTATAAACTAAACTACAGTCAAAACTTCTTGCTTCATTAACTAGGAGACAATGCAGGCAGAAGCCCAGCACTAGAGTGGGGGCTATCCAGTTTACTGTGCTGAGTGTGGCATGTATGATTATCTGCCCTGTGGGCAGGTGGCGTATGTGTGTAAGCAGTGCAAGGAGCTCCTGGCCCTCAGAGACCGCGTACAGGCTTTGGAGGCCAGGGTGGCAGAACTGGAGGAGCTAAGGGAGGCAGAGAGGTATGTTGATGAGGCTTTCCAGGACACTGTAGAATTGACCCACCTCCGGTCAGACAGCCCCTACGCTGTTGAGGAGGATGAAAGGCCCAGGGAAGCAGCGCCGTCTACAGGAGCAGAGGGAAACCTTCCCATAGTTGGGACCCTCCTTCCAGATGGTGTTGGGGTATCCTCTTGCACTGAGGTTACCTCTCCGGGGGAGGGAACTCCAGTTACTAGGAAAAAGCAGGTGTTAGTAATGAGAGATTCGATTATTAGAAACATAGATAGCTGGGTTTGTGATGACTGGGAGAACCTTATGGTGACTTGCCTGCCTGATGCAAAGGTTGCGGATCTCTCGAGGCATCTAGACAGACTTATGTGTAGTTCTGGGAAGGAGCCGGTGGTCGTGGTGCATGTAGGTACCAATGACATAGGGAAGGGTAGGAGAGACGTCCTGGAGGCCAAATTTAGGCTGCTAGGGAAGAGATTGAAATCCAGGACCTCTATGGTGGCATTCTCAGAAATGCTCCCAGTTCCACGCGCAGGGCCAGGTAGGCAGGCAGAGCTTCAGAGTCTCAATGCGTGGATGAGACGATGGTGTAGAGAGAAGGGGTTTAGTTTCATTAGGAACTGGGGAAACTTTTGGGATGGGGGGAGCCTATACAGGAGAGATGGGCTCCACCTAAACCAAAGTGGAACCAGACTGCTGGCACTAAACATTAAAAAGGTTGTAGAGCAGTTTTTAAGCTAGAAGATGGGGGAAAGCCGACTGCTGCAGAGGAGCATGTGGATCGGACACAGACTTCTCTTAGAGGAGAGTCTATTGATAGAGATTCTCTAGGTTATAGTCAGGAACAGAGGATGGAAAAGGATAATGTAAGGGCCAGATCAGACGAGAAACATTCACATAAAAAAGAATCTGACACATCAGAAAAGGGCAGACAAATAAATAGTGACAAGTTTTTAAAATGCTTTAAAAGTTTTAAAGTGTACACAAATGCTAGAAGTCTAAATAATAAGATGGGTGAACTAGAGTGCCTCGTGATAAAGGAGGATATTAATATAATAGGCATCACAGAAACCCAGTGGACTGAGGACAATCAATGGGACACAATCATTCCAGGGTACAAAATATATCAGAAGAACAGAACAGGTCGTGCGGGGGGTGGGGGGAGTGGCACTATATGTGAAAGAAAATGTAGAATTAAATGAAGTAAAAATCTTAAGTGAATCCACATGTTCCATAGAATCTCTATGGATAGTAATTTCATGCTCTAATAAGAATATAACATTAGGGATCTATTATCGACCACCTGACCAGGACAGTGATAGTGATGATGACATGCCCAGGGAAATTAGAGAGGCTATCAAAATTAAAAACTCAATAATACTGGGGTATTTCAATTATCCCCATATTGACTGGGAACATGTCACCTCAGGACGAAATGCAGGGACAAAATTTCTTGAAACTTTAAATGACTGTTTCTTGGAGCAGCTGGTACGGGAACCCACAAGGGGAGAGGCAACTCTCAATTTAGTCCTGAGTGGAGCGCAGGAGCTGGTCCAAGAGGTAATAATAACAGGACCATTTGGAAATAGTAACCATAATATAATAACATTTAACATCCCTGTGGTGGGAAGAACATCTCAACAGCCCAACACTGTGGCATTTAATTTCAAAAAGGGGAACTATGCAAAAAATGAGGAGGTTAGTTAAACAGAAATTAAAAGGTACAGTGACTAAAGTGAAATCCCTGCAAGCTGCATGGGTGCTTTTTAAAGACACCATAATAGAGGCCCAACTTAAATGTATACCCTAAATTAAGAAACACGGTAAAAAAACTAAAAAAGAGCCACCATGGCTTAAAAACCATGTAAAAGAAGCAGTAAGAGATAAAAAGACTTCCTTTAAAAAGTGGAAGTCAAATCCTAGTGAGGTAAATAGAAAGGAGCATAAACACTGCCAAATTAAGTGTAAAAATGTAATAAGAAAAGCCAAAGAGGAGTTTGAAGAATGGCTAGCCAAAAACTCAAAAGGTAATAACAAAATGTTTTTTAAGTACATCAGAAGCAGGAAGCCTGCTAAACAACCAGTGGGGCCCCTCGATGATAGAGATAGAAAAGGAACGCTTAAAGACGATAAAGTCATTGTGGAGAAACTAAACGAATTCTTTGCTTCAGTCTTCACGGCTGAGGATGTTAGGGAGATTCCCAAACCTGAGCCGGCTTTTGTAGGTGACAAATCTGAGGAACTGTCACAGATTGAAGTGTCACAAGAGGAGGTTTTGGAATTAATTGATAAACTTAACATTAACAAGTCACCGAGACCAGATGGCATTCACCCAAGAGTTCTCAAAGAACTCAAATGTGAAATTGCGGAACTATTAACTAGGGTTTGTAACCTGTCCTTTAAATCGGCTTCTGTACCCAATGACTGGAAGATAGCTAATGTAACGCCAATATTTAAAAAGGGCCCTAGAGGTGATCCCGGCAATTACAGACCGGTAAGTCTAATGTCTGTACCGAGCAAATTTGTCAAAACAATAGTAAAGAATAAAATTGTCAGACACACAGAAGAACATAAATTGTTGGGCAAAAGTCAACATGGTTTCTCTAAAGGGAAATCGTGTCTTACTAATCTATTAGAGTTCTTTGAAGGGGTCAACAAACATGTGGACAAGGGGGATCCAGTGAACACAGTGTACTGAGATTTCCAGAAAGCCTTTGACAAGGTCCCTCACCAAAGGCTTGTACGTAAATTAAGCTGTCATGGGATAAAAGGGAAGGTCCTTTCATGGATTGAGAACTGGCTAAAAGACAGGGACAAAGGGTAGGAATAAATGGTAAATTCTCAGAATGGAGAGGGGTAACTAGTGGTGTTCCCCAAGGGTCACTCCTAGGACCAATCCTATTCAACTTATTCATAAATGATCTGGAGAAAGGGGTAAACAGTGAGATGACAAAGTTTGCAGATGATACTAAACTGCTCAAGATAGTTAAGACCAAAGCAGACTGTGAAGAACTTCAAAAAGATCTCACAAAACTAAGTGATTGGGCAACAAAATGGCAAATGAAATTTAATGTGGATAAATGTAAAGTAATGCACATTGGAAAAAATAACCCCAACTATACTTACAATATGATGGGGGCTAATTTAGCTACAACAAATCAGGAAAAAGATCTTGGAGTCATCGTGGATAGTTCTCTGAAGATGTCCACGCAGTGTGCATAGGCGGTCAAAAAAGCAAACAGGATGTTAGGAATCATTAAAAAGGGGATAGAGAATAAGACGGAGAATATATTATTGCCCTTATATAAATCAATGGTATGCCCACATCTTAAATACTGCGTACAGATGTGATCTCCTCATCTCAAAAAAGATATACTGGCACTAGAAAAGGTTCAGAGAAGGGCAACTAAAATGATTAGGGGTTTGGAGAGGGTCCCATATGAGGAGAGATTAAAGAGGCTAGGACTTTTCTGCTTGGAAAAGAGGATACTAAGGGCAGGTCTTCACTACGGGCGGGTCGACTTAAGATACGCAAATTCGCGTAGCTGAATTCGATGTATCGGAGCCGACTTACCCCGCTGTGAGGATGGCGGCAAAATCGACGTCCGCTGCTCCCCATCGACGGCGCTTACTCCCACCTCCGCTAGTGGAGTAAGAGCGTCGATTTGGGGATCGATTGTCGCGTCCCGACGAGACGCGATAATTCGATCCCCAAGAGATCGATTTCTACCCGCCAATTCAGGCGGGTAGTGTAGATCTAGCCTAAGGGGGGATATGATAGAGGTATATAAAATTATGAGTGATGTAGAGAAAGTAGATAAGGAAAAGTTATTTACTTATTCCCATAATACAAGAACTAGGGGTCACCAAATGAAATTAATAGGCAGCAGGTTTAAAACAAATAAAAGGAAGTTCTTCACACAGCGCACAGTCAACTTGTGGAACTCCTTACTTGAGGAGGTTGTGAAGGCTAGGACTATAACAGCGTTTAAAAGAGAACTGGATACATTCATGGAGGTTATGTCCATTAATGGCTGTTAGCCACGATGGGTAAGGAATGGTATCCCTAGGTTCTGTTTGTCAGAGGGTGGAGATAGATGGTAGGAGAGAGATCACTTGATCATTACCTATTAGGTTCACTCCCTCTGGGGCACCTGGCATTGGTCACTGTTGGTAGACAGGATACTGGGCTAGATGGACCTTTGGTCTGACCCAGTATGGCCGTTCTTATGTTCTTATGTTAAACAAACCTAGTCCAACTCATTTCTTGCCCTTCCACTTATCCCCTGAATCTCATACTCACTCAGCCCACTACTACTCTGTGTTCCTTCCCCCCCACACACAGACATTATCCCATGCTCCTCCAGCCTCCATATCTCCCTGCCTTCCAGCAGTTTCCACAGTCACCCAAGCCCACCCCTCAACTCCCTGGTGCCTGCATTTTCCTTACAGCATGGTCCTTAGAAGGGTTGTGCATCTGCAAATACCACTGAAGTCAATTGGAATTGCAAGTGCTCAGTGGGCCTCAGGATAAAGCCTTTAGCCTGAACTCATTCTGGCCTACTTCCCTGGAGTAAAAGAACTCTCTCTTTACTTATTGAATTCAGTGTATAAAAGCATAAAGGAATTCCCACCTTAATCTCTGGGTAAGCTTCCATTGTTTAGCATCACAATCAAATATTGTAATATAATTTCTCCCATCCTAATCAATAAAGACACACTGACAAAAAAAGTAAAATCTTCTACAACAGACATAAAACTCCTCCAACCCTCGGAGACCCCAGTTCCGACTGCCTGGGACTTCTGATCCAGGATGTGATGGGCAACCTCTGCTTTCACACTGAGACTGGATGTTTTTTGGCTCTTTTTCTTTTTTATCCCCAGCTCTGAAATAGTAAAGTCACTGTTCAGTATATGGTTCACATTAGTTCTTATTTAGTGTGCTGGAATCTCTGATTCTTGCAAAAACACCTACTGTATATAACGGGCCAAATTGTGCCTGTTTGGCACAGGCCATTGGCAGTGGTGCAGAGTTGCACTGCCACAACATCAGCTCCAAGAGGCATTGTGACTCAGATAGCAATGACTGGTGCTCAGAATAAAGGATGGGGTTGGGGCTGGCAATTAGATACCATGTCAACCCTCAAAAAATTATTTCTGATATGCACCCCATAAGACATACACACACACTCTTTTCTGAGTTCCCTAATAAAATCAGCAAACTTCATTCTGCTCTGCTCCCTGTATTCACCAGGTCACAGGCTCCCCATTCCATCCTCTTCACCAGGTCACAAATTCCCCTGCTCCACCTTTCACCACCCTTGCCAAGTCACAGGCTCCTAGTTGCTACCTTTTCTAAATCACAGCCTGGTAACCTCCTTGCTCCCTCTCCCTCAGCTTTCCCCAACTCAGGCTCCTGAGATGGGGTGTGCCAGCACTGAGACACCAGAGCATCCTGATTTTGACCCACAGGGGACTGAAAACGCAGCATCTGGAATTCTCAACTCTGCGCTACACTTTCAATGGAGCCAGGAGCTTTCTTAAGAGCTAGACCTCCACCACCACCACCCTCCATCCTGCCATCACTCTCCCTCCCCTGATTGCACTCTGTGTTGATGTGCTGAAGGGACTAGAATTTCCCAACACTTCCTCCCCTAACTCCAACTGTCCCCTGCTGCTCTCTCCATTGTGCTTCTGGAGGAAAGGGAGAAGAGAAAGGTATCTTCCACTAAGGGATTTTGTGCTTTACTTTGCATTTACTGACATTTAATCTCATTGGCCATCCTGTTGCCCATTCATCTAGCTTGGTTATGTCTCTCTGAATTTCCTCACAGTCCTCTCTGAATAAACTATCATTTGCAATTTTTGCTACATCACTGCTCACCCACTTTCCAGATTGTTAATAAATATATAATGTACAGAACCTCAGGATATTGCTGTTAAATTTAGGTATGAAGAAAATTTATTATTTAATCCTACTCTTTGTTTTCTTTCTCCTAACCAGTTTTCAATCCACCATGAATACTTAGCTACTTTAGTAACCTTGTCAAAGGCCTTTGGAAGTGTAAATAAATTATGCCAACAGGTTCTCCTTTATCCACCATTTTACTGACATTTTCAAAGAATTCTAAGAGATTAGTGAAACACAATTTTCCTTTGCAATATCCATGCTGGTTAAACCATAGCATATCACAATCTTCCAGTTGTTTTGTTGTTTTTTTATTGTCATTTCAACCACTTTGCCAGGTACAGATGTAATGGCCTCTATATCCCTGGACTACCCCTAAAGCTTTTTTAAATATAGGTACAAAATTTGGTACCTTCCAATCATCTGGAACAGTAGCTCTTTTTAATGAGAGATTGCATTTGTTAGCAGCTCAGCTACTTCATACTTAAGCTCCTTCAGAACCTTTGGATGTATGACATCTGGGTCTGGTGATATATTGCTTTTTAAATTATCAGTTTGTTCCAGAACCCTTTCTTCTCACACTTCTATCTCTGAGAATACCTCATCTTAATAACCAGGAAAGAGCAAGTGCCCTTGTAATTTCCCTCTTACTTAATGCTTTTTTGCAATTTATGCTCCTGTTTATTGGCTTCACTATGGTCAGCTTTTCAAATTTTGACCACTTTCTGTTTGGCTCAAACAGCCTCTTGAGCCTTGTCATTTAGCCATATTGCTTCATTCCTTCCCTTCCTAGTACCCTTTTACTTCAGCAGTATGCATGTCTTCTGAGACTCCATTATTGGGGTTTTTTTATTTGTTTGTTTGTTTGTTTTTTAATAATAACCATTCCACCTGTAAGGACTTTAGTCCCTTTACTTTTAACTTTAGGGCCTTTTTGACTAAACTTCTCATTTTATGGAAATCTCCCTTTCTAAAGTTTAGTGTCCTTGTGTCATTTGTTAGCGGATATTTAGAGTTTTTCTTTATGCTCCTGGAGTCATGTGATAATAACAGAACCTAAACTTTAATTTTTTTTTAAAAGTAAGTTTCTAGGCTTTTAGGCTGTGGGGAACAAAGCCCTGAAAAATATGACCCTTAAAGGCTCAAAGCCCAGAAGGCAAATAAAAGCATCCAAAATACATTTTTAAAAATAATTTTTAAGCCAATCTCATGATTTTGGGGGATTGACTCATGATTTCTGAATACGTACAATTCTGAACGTAAGATATGGAGTGATCCTGGAACTAGGGGAAAGAGAAAGGAAATCTTCTACATAGGCCTACAACAAAGTTTTGGAAGGAGAGTATGTTTTAAACAACAGTATCCCAGGAGATCCAATGATCTTCAGAATACAGGACTTCAAGCTTATTAGGAGGTTAAGTAATCTTCAAAAGCAACTTTTGCTGAGAGCATCAGTAGCTGCTGAAAGAATTATTATAAGGAATTGGAAGCTGGTAAGCAAGCTAAACACTGTAAGAAATACTATGGAATAAGTGATTATGTAGACCTGCAAAAGGAGGAAAACTGAAGATTTGGGAAAATATGGTGACCATTGAATCTCTATGTGTCCTCAGACAGAGAGATCATATGTTGCTAGTAGTTTCTCACAATTATTATAATTTCTTATGCTATTGTATCTATACCTCTACAGGCCGTATAATACTTTGCACTGGTTATCTTTTTAAGGTATTTTAGGGGGTTTCCAAAGTTCACTTCCCTATTATTTCGGGAAGGAAAGGATTTGCTACATATACCAATTTCAGATAGGAAAAAAATTGGACCCCTTAAATATTTTTTCTCTTCTAACCCAACCTCAATAAATCTGAGCAAGCAAATATCCATTTGCCTAGTTTCCTGCTCCAGACTTCCCACCAGATGACCTGCAGTCCCATGTTTTCTCTTTTCCACATCCTGGAACTGTGCAGACGGCATAGGAAAGATACTGTACTTATAAACCATTATTTCAGAATAAAGTTAATTAGGAAACAGATTTCTGTAGTAACTATCCCATAGCCCCACATGGATTAAAATTAAATTTACAAAAATCAGGGCAATATTTGTGACCTTGCAGTAGAGTAGTGGGCAAAGCTGGCAAATAAGCAGCTTTACAACTGCATGTGCAAGTTCAGCGGCAAGTACAGTTAGAGGAATGCACAACTTTGCCACAGTGGGCTACCTATGACCTTTTTAAGCATAAAATCATTGGACAGTGAAGAGAAAATACCGGGATCCAATAATAAAGATATAACTCACAATCTTCATTTTAAAATTAAAAGTTCTGATATCCTACTATGTAAACAATTCAAATTTGGTTAACCCAAAATCTTTTTTTTTAAATCAGTTCAGCAATTGGGAACTCACCCTATAGAGCACTGGTGGAAATATCCCATCTCATTCCAATTCACTAGACATAGAGGGAACCAAGGTTTAAGCTCTTGTAAATATTAAAAGAAATATGCAGAAAGAGACCTCCTCCTGTACAGTGCCTCTGAACAAAGTTCATGTCATTTCTTGTTTAGTTTGGTTTTAAATAGTTACAAAAATATCAATAAAGCATCCATCTTTATGGTCTGTGGTATATTGCAATGTAGAAGCACCGATAAATCACATGACCAGAAAAGTCACATATTGTTAGGATCAGTTTTTAAATAGAAAAGTAATGTATGACTCTGGGGGATAGATGAATACTACTGTTTGTCACTGGAAGAGGAAATTTACTGATTTCTTCCAGGAAAAGTAACTACTATCCCTGCCAACATCACTTTTCCCAATTCAGCCAGGATTAAAAAATGAGATTAGACTTTTATATGGACAGTGAGAACATCCACAGTTAAATTAGCTATGATTTAAAAATAAGGGATATAAATCCTCATGCTTCAGGATATAAGCCAACTATTAACTTCCTGTGACTAGGAAGAAATTTCCTCTATGGACAAGCTGTTCCATAAGTGTCCAGTTTCCTCTGAAGCATCTAATATTCGCCATTGTCAGAGACAGGATATTGAACAGTGTGGACCACTATTCTCATGGTAGTTCCTGTATTCTGATCCTTTTGTGACTTGTCATTAGAGCTGGTCAAATATTATTTTCAAATGTATTATTCAACTAACATTGTCTTTCTTGTATATGATAAATTATCTGATTAATAACTTTAACAGTATTCAAGCAGTCCCCATATCTAACTCACCTTTACCATAGTGGAAACACAATGGTTCCAATGCCAAGGAGTCCTCCCCATCAGAGGAAGATGCTTGATTTGTTCCTTTTTGTGAACATTTGCACAAATGAGATTTTCTTTGCACAGTTATTTAGGGAATGGTTATTCTTCAAACAAATACCTGTATTTACATAAAAAACAAGCTGTTTGTGCCGGAACTAAGGTATTACCTGTTCTGTTTATTTAAAAAGTGTCAGTTATTCAGTCAGAGGGCAGTAACAATGCTATGTGACTTAAATGACCAGTCACATACCACAAATAGTAATTAGTTTACGTGAACAGTTCATACCCTGTTTCCCCGAAAATAAGACATCCTCTGAAAATAAGGCCTACTTACAGTTTTGCCTCTCGTTGTAATATAAGGCATCCCCCCGATAATAAGACCTCCCCGATAATAAGGCATCCACCGATAATAAGGCATTTTTCATTTCTGAAAAATAAGACATCCCCTGAAAATAAGACCTAGCGCATCTTTGGGAGCAAAAATTAATATAAGACACTGTCTTATTTTCGGGGAAACACGGTAGACAGCCAAAAGTCTAAACTTTGTTCACATAAGCTTTTGCTCAGCAAGGAAAAATAGTGAATACATGCATAAAAATCAGTCTGTTTCAACAACTCACAAGACAAAAAAAATACTACAATCCTAAGATATCTTATTCACAATTAATAGTTTGATCACTGGTAGCTAATATGTAAAAGATGATTATCAACAATGTATTTAGTACAAAACCCAGCTGAACAATGATCGAACCCATTTCCAAGACTTCCAAACTCTTTGGGCCATAAATGGCCTTACATAGCATATCAACTCTATCCTAGTTTTGTGTTGCATAACTAATTTGTTTTTTCCAGATAGGGGACATGTTACATTTTTTAATCTTTTCTATTTTGAAATGATCAGCAAAGAAAACATAAAAATATCAGCGCGGTTCAGCCAATCTAACTGCATTTGTTCAAGGTATTTTCATGTTCTTACACAAAGAGCTGCATGCAACCACACTGAATGGCATAATTAGCCACATGAGAGATGGAGGGGGAAGCATGCTGCACCCCTTAAAGGAGTGTGATAGATTTTTCTCCAAAGCCTGCATTATCATGAAGCTCCAGGGGGCACTGTAGCATATTCATATTCCTCTGGTAAAGGGTATGGGCCTGATCCTGGAACCCTTACTCACATGAGTAGCCCTTACTTATGCAAATCATTGCATAAACATCATAGGACTAGTGGTGTGAACAAGGATTGCAAGATCAGGCTTTAGTATTTACTGTTGCAGGGGCTATACCCTGCTCTGTTCCTGAAGC
This sequence comes from Trachemys scripta elegans, assembly GCF_013100865.1. Classification (NCBI taxonomy): domain Eukaryota; kingdom Metazoa; phylum Chordata; order Testudines; family Emydidae; genus Trachemys; species Trachemys scripta. Next base: position 54,828,251 of record NC_048302.1, read on the forward strand.
ACTGGAAACACACAAGAAAAAAAAGCATCTCAGTGGAGATTTATCCTGTTTTACCCTTTCAATTCTGTTGATATAGACCTGAGCTCTGGAATTGGCATCCTTTCAGTTTCCCTACTAAATGTATACTGCACTTTCTGAAAGTTTCATCTCCTGTGGCCGATTATATATTTAGCTGTTCCAACGATGTGTTATGTAGGCTTTGGGAAAATACAGTTTACGCTAACTAAACATTGCATGAGAACTGAAATGTAAAGTCATTCCCACTCTGCAGCTTTTACCATGTGTAAGTGATCTCATAAACCTTGCTTTGTACACAAGGAAAATTGTCAAGTGGGGAAAGAATTATGCCACACAGAAAATGGTGCTTTCTATGAATTAACCAAACCGACACACTTCTTACCATATGCCACAGAGTTCTGCTATATACTTTTACATAATCCTTGGAATAAAACGGGCCTCAGGTAAGAACAGAATGCAAAGCAATGCTTCAATTGCTAGATAATTAACTGCCTTTTTCTCAATTCTTTCTCCCAGTTGAATACAAATAGTTATTTTAATGGATTATCTGTTTATCTCCTATTTGAAAATATAATTTTAGATCTGCCCTGGGCATTGCTTTGCAACTATACTGCCATTACAGAGTTTCCTACAATTGGTTAATATCTGCTAGATTGGTGAGGAATAATTTATTTACTGTGGGTTTTAGGAGAAAATGGGAAGACCTAAATAAACAAACAATGCTGCTCAGGAACAATACTGAACTCACCAGGGACTTTACAAAATGTATTCCAAGTGCTGCTTTGGTTAAAAAAAATTGCAGTAAAAATAACAATAAAATCTCTTTCTTTTTGTCTGAATAGTCTATATGCAGCAGGATAGGTGACAAGCTCTGCATTAAATTCAAACTCCTCATCCTCAAGGCTTTCCCCCAGATTACAACTTGTCTCTTACATCTCCCATCACCTTCTCATTCTACCTGGGATTCATACCAAACCTGTCAGTGTGATATATCTCAGCTCCTGCAGGGGCCTCAAACTCCACTAATTCCATGTCCTTTCACACAACTCTTCATTTTCTGTCCCATAGGCCTTTCCATGCTGTCCCACATGGCTGAAATGGCTCCCCTGAGCCTATACATCCAAACAGTCTCCTCCTTCAAATCCCTCCTCAAAACTCTTTCCATTTTCTGTCCAACAATAATGCCTGCCATTGAAATTCTCGAGTTGCATAAAACTACGCCCCTGCCTTCCCCTTTTCTCCCCTAGCCCACCCCTGAAACACCCTCTGCTACGGCCGGCACAGAGCTCTGATCTTAATTCTACATCAACCAAGGAGGGCCCAGAGCAGGGGTTATTCTTGGGTGGCTGTTTCCATCCCCTTTAGGCTCTTTTATGCTACCAAAATGGCATAAGAAGTCTTAGCGAATTTGGGCTTCATGTCTTTCTTTCCTCTGTAAAGCATCATATCATAGAATCATAGAAATGTAAGGCAGGAAGGGGCCACGTGAAGTTCTCCAGCCTAGCCCCCTATGCTGAGGCAGGACGAAGTATACCTCTTAGACAATCCCTAACAGATGTTTGTCTAGCATGTTCTTAAGAACCTCCAATGAAGTGGATCCCACAACCTCCCTTGGAAGCCTATTCCAGAATTTAACTACCCTTATAGTGGTTGTGCTGTGCATATTCTCAGACTAGGGAGGGAATTTCAGTTTCTAGTGCTGCTGATCTGACATCTTTCACAAGCACTAAATAAAAAAGAGGGGTGGGAATATGAAGGATTGAATAAAAACACTGAAATAAATCAATGAAAGTAGGATTATTTTAGCATCATAGAAGAGATTAAACCTAGAGAAACATGGGCAGAAAATAAAAGGGATTAATTTGGGGAAATGTACACTAATACATTTGGGGGGAAATTGAGTTGCTATATAATGAAAGCTAGGACGTATGTGAAATAGACCTACTGTTGACAGTGAACAGCAAATAACTTATGAGTTTGTAATGTGATATGGCAGCAAAAAAGACAAATGCAATTTTGAGCTGCATGTGCAGAGACATCATGTCTTGGGGCAGGAATTTAATATATGATTGCAGTGTGACGGTATGTAAAATAATGCATTCAGATCCCTATACCACAGTACCAGACAAACTGGAAGATACAAAGAGAAGAGCAACATATTTTTAAGGAAACTGAAGGGATTGATTTATGAAAAAAGTTTAAAAGCACTGAATAGGTTATAACTTAGATAAGTAATGACTAATGGAGGCAACAGTCTACCAAATATAACAGTCCACAAATATTTGAATGGTGTAAATACCAAAAAGGGATAGGAATTATTTAGGATAATAAAGAGGATATAAATAGGAGCAATGGAATTAAATTAAGAAAAGGAAATTTTTGGCTTATTTTGAAGAAAACTTTGTGACAGTGGTATGTATTAGGCCGTTGCACTTATATGCATACATTTTCTTTAAAACTGTAGGATGAAGCCAAGCAGGAGAGGGGCTGGTGAATTTCTAGACAGAAGTTCTACAGTGAATCAGAGAGAGACAGCATAGATTTAGAGAAAAAATGGTTTTTCCTTGCTTTAATAAAGATTTTTGGTCACAATGAGAAGAAAGAAACTCTTTCTGTGATTCTTCAGCATTGTTGAATGGAAGCAGTGGAATAGTCTCCCAAGGGAAGTAATGGAAGTCCCATTAGTTTGGCCTAAGTTTTGTTTGTTTGTTTGTTTGCTTGTTTTAAAGGAAACCCAAGGCCAGTATGGAAAAATGTGAGTTCACTTTTATACCCAATTTACATGTACAGTTATCACAACTGTCAGAGCCAGTCCCAGGTATTTTGTCACTGAGGGCAGAAAATGTTTTTTGGCACCATCCCTTCACACATCCAAAAGGTTCCAGAAAATTTTTTTAAAAAGAGCCAGGATATTTGGTGCCCCAAATGTTGGTGGCCAGGGCAGCAGCCCTGATCACCCACCTCTAAGGCCAGTCGTGATGGTTGTGTGCGCAGATTGAGAATTAAGTGTCCAATTAGGCAGTTGAGTATGTGATCCCTTGATTTGCACACTCAGTCATGATAACAGAGAAATCTAAGTGTATAACATTTCACAAAGCGGTAGACAAGCTAATCTCCTAATAGGTCTTTTCAATTTATATATTTTGTGATTCATGAAAAAATTAGGTGAAAGAATAAAACAAGACAGTACAGATAAGATGAGTTCTTTAAGAACTTATCATCTGTACATAAAGTTAAACATGCCTCCATGCCAGGACAAGTGAGTCATTGGATTAAGTATTGCCATAATTATATTTTACTATGGAGCAATCTAATTTGTCCACTCTAGTTTTTTGAGTACAACTAAGTTTTACATTTCAGAACTGACAGTATGCTCATTTGAGATTAATCTTTCCCATTTATCAAGTTATGACTTGTGCCATCACCACTAACCAGCAAAAGATCCATGGGTCTGAACAAGAATTATCTGTAAATTAGCCATTGAACCACCTCTTGGATTTATATGGGGAGTAGGTTTCACTTCAAAAGATCCCTCTGTGTTAAACACGTGCCTTGCCTATTTAATGATATTATTTAACAGGAGGTAATTTGGGGATGTGAGGGGGATCTCAATATACTCTGCTAACTAACTATGCTGAATGCAGTCAGTAAATAGCTTCAGTTACTGCAAAACGTGTGGGAAATTACTGAGAAGTAAAAGCATTAGTTATTTTCTGTCCTTTTTTCCTCTCTAAAATAGACATAGAATTCTATGCTCCATTGGCCAAGTACTGTAAACAAATCAATATATACAAATAGATATTTTTTTCTAAATTCCATTTTTAAAAGCACTCAAAATGCTCTGTGCAGATACTGTTCAAGAGAGAGTGCCTCTATACCACTCTAATGTGAAGTGTATATGATGAATCACAGTGAACATTTACTGAAAGAATGGGTTGACTTTATCCACATCTAGATTAAGTTTACGCAATTGATATGGAATATCCAGGACTCCTTCTGCTAACAGAACTGTTGCAGTTATGCTGGTAACTGTTATCTGTTGAATAATATGTAAATGTTATTATACTGTACCTTCAAGAGTTAAATTATATTTACTCCTAACTAACCATTTTCTCTCTTCCTCATCCCTTCAAGAAAAAAAAATCAGTGTTTTTTTTAAATATTTGTATTTTATGCAGTTAAGGCCTGCTCCTGCTCCACTGAAGTAGATAGAACTTGGTCTATTGACTTCAATTCAAAAGGAGCAGTATTAAACCCTTACTTCTGTAGGTTACTTAATGGATCATCTCCAAGGTAAGAACAGCAAGCGTTTCAGCCTAACACACTCACCCACCCATATCTGGTTTAGTTACAGCTGATATAACAGCTGTACACTTATGTTCATCTGCATTCAACACCTTTAGCTGTCAGCCTGGTATTGCAGAAGGCACTGTTGCTTAGAGGGTTACTGAGTGACGGCAAAACCAACAGAATTAAGAAATAAGACAAAAGTACAATAAAAGCCTTTCCTGTTAGATGTCCTGAACAAGAAGTTGCTGGATCAGCATATTTTAATGTGAGTGTGCCATTTCCTCTGATAAACCAGATCTTTGCAAGAGAATTTATGTAACCCACTCTTCAGACTTCACTACCCAGCCTTTAACTCCACTGAATTCTAGCTGATATATTGATTGTTCCTTTCCTATATGATTGACAGGGATTTTTTAATCTCTTTATTAGCCCACCAATCAGTTATGTGGCTCAACTCTTAAATTAAACACAGCTAGTCTTGTGGTTACAGCCCTGGGCTAAGATTCAGGAGAACTGGGTTCCTGGTTCTGCCACAGAATTCCTATGTGACATTTGGTAACACATTTAGGTCCTGATTCTGTGCTGCACCACTCAAAGGTTACTGCAGCAGCTCAAGGATTCTAGCCCTAAGTTAGAGCAGTCCATGGGAGTCTTTGAAGAGGCACCTATGGATCACTCCACTGTCCCAGATTAGCTGGAATGTAAAGCAGTCCTGGCATACCCCAGGCTGGAAGAATTCCCCAAGAGCTGATTAAACTCAGGGTATGTCTACACTACGAGAGTAGTTCGATTTCACTTAAATCGAATATGTGGAATCGATATTACAAAGTCGAACGTGTGTATCCACACTAAGGACAGTAATTCGACTGTGTGAGTCCACACTAACGGGGCAAGCGTCGACACTGGAAGCGGTGCACTGTGGGCAGCTATCCCACAGTTCCCACAGTCGCTGCTGCCCACTGGAATTCTGGGTCGAGCCCCCAATGCCTGCTGGGGAAAAAAATGTGTCAAGGGTGGTTTTGGGTAACTGTCGTCATCCAACCGTCACTCCCACTCTCCCTCCCTGAAAGCGCTGGCGGGCAATCAGTTTGCGCACTTTTCTGCTGAGTGACAGCACGGACGCCACAGCACTGCGAGCATGGAGCCCGCTGCGACCATCGCTGCAGTTATGGCCGTTGTCAACACCTTGCACCTTATCAGCCACATTTTCCAGAGGCAGATGCTGAGAAATCGGACGAGGAGGCTACGGCAGCGCGATGAGGACATGAAGTCTGAGAGTGGCACAGACCTCTCACAAAGCACGGGACCCCGCGCCGTGGACATCATGGTGGCACTGGGTCATGTTGATGCCGTGGAACGGCGATTCTGGGCACGTGAAACAAGCACGGACTGGTGGGACCGCATAGTGCTGCAGGTCTGGGATGAATCCCAGTGGCTGAGAAACTTTCGCATGCGGAAGGGAACTTTCCTTGAACTTTGTGAGTTGCTATCCCCTGCCCTGAAGCGCAAGGACACCCGGATGCGAGCAGCCCTGACTGTCCAGAAGCGAGTGGCCATAGCCCTCTGGAAGCTTGCAACGCCAGACAGCTACCGGTCAGTCACGAACCACTTTGACGTGGGCAAATCTACCGTGGGGGTTGTTGTGATGCAAGTAGCCAACGCAATCGTTGATGTACTGCTGTCAAACGTAGTGACCCTGGAAACGTGGAGGTCATCATAGATGGCTTCGCCGCGATGGGATTCCCAAACTGCGGTGGGGCTATAGATGGAACGCACATCCCTATCCTGGGACCGGACCACCAGGCCAGTCAGTACATTAACCGAAAGGGCTACTTTTCAATGGTGCTGCAAGCACTGGTGGACCATAGGGGACATTTTACCAACATCAATGTCGGATGGCCGGGCAAGGTTCATGACGCTTGTGTTTTCAGGAACTCTGGTCTGTTTAGATGGCTGCAGGAAGGTATTTACTTCCCAGACCACAAAATAACTGTTGGGGATGTGGAGATGCCTATAGTGATCCTCGGGGACCCAGCCTACCCGCTAATACCATGGCTCATGAAGCCCTATACAGGCACCCTGGACACTGAAAAGGAACTCTTCAACTACCGTCTGAGCAAGTGCAGAATGGTGGTGGAGCGTGCTTTTGGACGTCTCAAGGGGAGATGGAGAAGCTTACTGACTCGCTCTGTTCTCAGCAAAACCAATATCCCCATTGTTATTGCAGCTTGCTGTGTGCGCCACAATCTCTGTGAGAGCAAGGGGGAGACCTTTATGGCGGGGTGGGAGGTTGAGGCAAGTTGCCTGGCTGCTGATTACACCCAGCCAGACAGCCGTGCGATTAGAAGAGCCCAGCGGGACGCACTGTGCATCCGGGAGGCTTTGAAAGCTAGGTTCCTGAGTGAGCAGGGTAACCTGTGACAATTTTGTTGGTTTACAGAGAAGCTGAACCTGCCCCCGTTTCTTTACCCCGTGAATGTTCACTATCCTCTTCAGTTTCATACCCCATTCACCCCATTCACCCCCTTCCAACCCACGTTTAAAAATAAAATCACTGAAAATTTGTTAATGAACAACGTTTTCTTTATTACTGTTTTCGCGGTAAAGTGTTGAAACTGGGACGCAAACTGTGGTGGGGAGCGGGTGTAGTGTAGTGATGCAAAGGACGCTTCTAAACTCGAGGAATGACAGGCTCCTGCTTCGACAGTGGTCCGCACTGGTGGACTGATTGTTTCAACGGAGCCTGCCACCCCTCCTGTTCAGGACTCTGTGTGTGGGGGCTATGTGACTTTGTGGCAGGGGGAGGGCGGTTACAGATCCGCTGCTGCGTGGCTCTGTGATCCAGGATAAGAACCGCTGCATAAGATCTCTAACCGCCCCCCCCCGCCACAAAGTCACATAGCCCCCTCCCCCCCCCAGAAAATGAAAACCACCTCCCAGACTGACCAGGGTGCCTAGTGACTGCACTGTGTGTGTGACCTGCTGCTGAACCTGCCCCCGTGTCTGTACCAACCCCCTTCCCCACCTTCAAACAGACTGTCCTCTAAAAAAACATGATGGAAACAGTAATTAACAGAAACTATTTTTTATTAGCAACTAGACAGTTAGGGAATGAAACTGGGATGGGGGCTTGGGTGAGGCGGGAAGGAAAGGACTTATCAAATTTTTGGGAATGACAGCCTTCTGCCACTTGAGCAGTCTGCAGGGGTAGAATGACAGTTTTCACGGACTCTGCAGCCCCTCCTTCTTGGTACTTTGGGTGAGGGGGGGTATGAGACTTTGTGACGGGGGATGGTGGTTACAGATAGACTGCAGCGGGGCTCTGTCCTCCTGCCTCCGGTCCTGCAGAACATCCACAAGGCGCCGGAGCATGTCCGTTTGCTCCCTCGTTAGTCCAAGCAGTGTTTGAGTCGCCTGCTGGTCTTCCTGCCGCCACCTCTCCTCCCGTTCGCTGTGTGCTCGCTGGTATTGGGACATGTTCTCCCTCCACTGAGTCTGCAGGGTTGCCTCGGCTTGGGAGCAGTCCATAAGTTCTGAGAACATGTCGTCCCGTGTCCTTTTCTTTCTATGCCTAATCTGCGCCAGCCTCTGGGAGTCTGATGACCGGGTAGGTTGGGAGACAGTCACAGCTGTGGGATGGGAAAAAGGGAGTGAATTCCTCAGAAAGATAAATTTTTTGGTGAACAAAGAAAATAGTCTTTCTCTGTGAACAAGACCATTCACAGCACCTATCACATGCACACTCAGGACAAGGTCGAATTTTTGGCCTTCACATTCAGTCCCTAGGGTCTTGCAGTGCAGATCACAGAAGCGGAACAGGACAGCGGAATTTGGGTAGCAGGCTGACATGGTAAGCCGTAGACTTGTGGCACCTTAAAACTTTAATAATAGCACTGCCCTACTTTGACGTTCAAAGCAATGCTCCTAGCGTTGGCCAGTTCCTGCTGCCAGCAATCCGGCAAGCATGAACTCTGCCCCTGTCCCACCCCCTCGCGGCTGTCCCCGGGAAAGATCCCTCTATGCTGCCCCTCTCCCGCCTCCACCGCATGGCTGTAAACTGCCAGTGACAGTTCTGTAAAGGAACAGGCAAGCAGTCCCAATACTAACATTCCCCTAATTCAAAGCAGGTCACCATGAGCGACATCACTCTGATGCGGATTTCAGACAGCGACAAAGAACGCATGCTTCGTGAAAGCCTGCAAAGACCAGGGCCATATGCCACCATGCTGTACAAGGCAATGATACTGGAGTTCTTGATGATAGCCTGGCGCAGAAACGTTTCATACTACGGAGGACACAACAAGGCCGCTCTCCCAAGAGGCTTTCCAATTACCTCCAGGAGAGCTTCATGGAGATGTCCCATGAGGATTTCTACTCTATCCCCGGACATATAGACCGCATTTTACTGTAGCTGCACTGGCAAGGACTAAACAGTAGAGCACCTAGGGCAAACCAATCAAGATATACCGGACATTATTAGATTTTTTTGCAGCAGTTGCACTGCCAAAGACTAAAACTTTAAGTGCCTAGGACAATCTAATCATGAAAAACCCACAGTTAATATTAATGTTCTGTTCTAAATAAATGTTTACATATTTAAAACACTTACCGACTGATCCTTCCCCTGATTCTGGGTCCGGGTTAACACCTGGGGACGGTTGGTAGGGGATCTCTGTGAGGGTGATGAAGAGATCCTGGCTGTCTGGGAAATCAGCGTTGTAAGCACTGTCGACTGCCTCATCCTCCTCATCTCCTTCCTCATCTTCCCCATCCACTACCATCTCCGAGGAAGCGGGCGTCGACAATATCCCATCCTCAGAGTCCACAGTCAGTGGTGGGGTAGTGGTGGCAGCCGCATCTAGGATGGAATGCAGTGCCTCGTAGAAACGGCATGTCTGGGGCTGGGATCCGGAGCGTCCGTTTGCCTCTTTGGTCTTCTGGTACCCTTGTCTCAGCTCCTTAATTTTCACGTGGCATTGCGTTGCATCCCGGCTGTATCCTCTCTCTGTCATGACTTTGGAGATCTTCTCATAGATCTTTGCATTCCGTCTTTTCAATCGCAGCTCCGAAAGCATGGACTCATCGCCCCACACAGCGATCAGATCCAAGACTTCCCGATCAGTCCATGCTGGGGCCCTCTTTCTATTCTGAGATTGCATGGCCATCTCTGCTGGAGAGCTCTGCATCGTTGCCAGTGCTGCTGAACTCGCCACGATGTCCAAACAGGAAATGAGATTCAAACTGCCCAGACAGGAAAAGGAATTCAAATTTTCCCGGGGCTTTTCCTGTGTGGCTGGTCAGAGCATCCGAGCTCGGACTGCTGTCCAGAGCGTCAACAGAGTGGTGCACTGTGGGATAGCTCCCGGAGCTATTAGCGTCAATTTCCATCCACACCTACCCTAATTCTACATGGCCATGTTGAATTTAGCGCTACTCCCCTCGTTGGGGAGGAGTACAGAAGTCGAATTTAAGAGACCTCTATGTCGAACTAAATAGCTTTGTTGTGTGGACGGGTGCAGAGTTAATTCGATTTAACGCAGCTAAATTCGACATAAACTCCTAGTGTAGACCAGGCCTCACTGTAAAGGGGCTCAGAACTGGCCTTAATTTTTCTCTGCTTCACTTCCCCATCAGTAAAATGGTGATAAATTAATGGTTGTGGGATGCTCTGATGCTATGGTGATGGAGAGCCATATAAGTAGCTAGACATACAGTTTTATGCCATTTTTAATTACATATTCACGGGATATTTCAAGTTCACTACTAGGGATGCTGGGTATTTTGAGCCAGCTCCTATGATTCACACTGTCTATCTTTCATCTCTTTCACTTATTATTCCTCTGGAATTACATTCTGCCTCCAACTCATGGCCTTCAGGCACTCATGCCATGAGGAGCCAGATTTCTGTTCTGCGGCTGCAGTAATGCTGACACCATTACAGTCTGTGGTTCTGTTTTCTATCACAGTCACATGGGAGGAGTCAAGAAAGTAATCTTAAAAGACCCACAGGAAAATACCTGCAGACTTTACACTGGTATTTGCCTGTAACTATAACTGTGGTTATGATGACCATAATGAATATTTGGTCATTCTTTCCATTAAATTTTTTGGAGAGGAGTATAAGGGTGTTTAATGTATTTGCATCAGCCAGCAAGTTAACAAGTGGCTTCAGACGTCAAATCCTCCACAGTTACAATGACTGACTCCAAATATTCTTTGATGTATTAATTACTAAGGAATTTTGGCCTGAAAACTATCATCCTCCAGTAACTGTAAACAGAGCAGCAGCATCTTTGACGTCCACATCAACAAATACAAAACACAGGATGATGAAATCTGGGTTTAGCCTCTCATTCAAGGGACAGGATCTTCAACAATGTAGCAATCTTTTTTTGCCCTGTGGCTCTAGCTCTGGGCTTGAATTTAAGACCTATTGAACTGTTCCAGATGGGAGAGTGCTACACAGATAATATTTTTGTACATATTAATCAGTAAAAATGCACTGGGAGTGGGATGAAGAGCCTGAGCAGTGGAAACTGGGACTGGCTAGGTGACCTGAATCAGACTGGGACAAGGAGCCAGGGATGGGGAAGAGAAAGGACTGGGACAGGGATATGGCAGAAGGGCTCAAGCTTAAGAGAAACAGGCAAAAGAATCTGGGTCCACTAGAGCTTGAAACAGAACCTAAGATTTCTCAGTCTTGCCATTCTGCCGGTGTCAGCAAATATCTGTGAAACCCACTGGCAAAGTTCATATGTCAGTCCCCTTAGCACTCCTCCATATAGAGGATGACAACCTAATACTATGATCAGTTACTCCATTAGCTCAAGTGGCAGAGTTCTGTACAGTAGATCTAAAGGCTCCAACACTGCCGATGAACCATGGGGTGTCACTAAGCTGCTACAGGATATAATTTTAGTTTTTTAGGTTGCTTTTTAAAAATCGTTACAAAATTACCAGACGCATGACACTATGTTAAAAGAACAATATTAAGGTTGCAAAGTCAAGCACTCAAAAATTAGGAAATGCCACAATTAAGGTTGCCTGTGTAACTTTCATTTGGCCCCCTTGTGTGTATGTATTATGATACTTAATTACATGATCACATACTCTTATTTCCCCAGGACCCCTGCCTCATTCAGTGCACAGGATGCACCTGCTCTGGGGATGACTCATGATTGTGTAATAAAGGAGGCTGTTATGTGTAGGACCCTAGTTTCATTTGTTCCAGAAGTTGGAAGGCGTGTAGTGAATGAGGCATGAGATTACTGGAAGAGAAAAGATGTTCTCATGGATAAGGCAATTGAATGCTGCCTTGAAGAAGTGGAGTCAATCCCTGCCTCTGTCCTAGAGTTCCTATGTGATGCCTGGTCACTGTTTGTTCCTCTATTTCTAGGTGCCTGACTTGAGACTCTAGGGTTTGATTTGCAGAAGTGCAATTGAAGTCAATGTGATTTGAACATGTAAGTGTTATATAATGTTAAATACTCTTAAAATCCAGTCCTAATGGTTTTAGGGCACCCAAATTAGTGGATAATTTTACCTTAATCTCTGTTCCTTTGCTTCCCATCTGCAAATTTGGGATAATATGATCCATTCATCTCACAGGAGTGTTGAGAAGATAAACTAATCAATGGTTGTGAAGCACTCCGATACCATACTGATGAGTGCCATAAAAAAGAAAATTAATAATTCTGTCTTCAGAACAGGTTTCAAATAATGTACAGTAAATAAGCTATGAGGCCACACATTGAGCAACAAGGAGAAAACAAAATATTGAATAACTAATCATTAAATGAACACTGCCCATCACTGAATGATGCAGGGGTCATATGGAAAAAACAGTAGGTGATCATGTATTTAAAGATTTATAGTAATGCAAACACACACAAGAGTCCAATTAAGGCTACACAGGCAACCTTAATACTAGTATTGACTAACTTGTGAGTGACTGACTTTGCAGCTTTAATAATGTTCTTTTAAAATCATTTTTCTGTGTATAATCTCTGTTTAAATTGTCTTAATTAGGCTTCCGAATTAACACGTCCAGCTAAACGGGACATTTCACACCTCTAGGAGCTGAGCTTTCTGGCTCCCTGCAGACTCAGATATCACAGCATCGTGTCACATTCAATTTACATTTGAAAGGATTTCTTCACAACCACTGTGGCTATCATTTCATTTTTTTCTAAGTGAAAGATTAGATTCTTCAAAATTAATATTAAAGATCTGGTCCTGTTCACCATCACATTCCAGCTCAATCTAACTGCTGTGCAGAACACAGACTCAACTATTTTTTGAGTCAGCTAATGCTCCTGCACACAAAAGAATTAATTTAAAAATCTGTATTTTTTTCTTCAAAACTACAAAGGCACAACTTCTCACTGAGGAATATCAAATGTGACTTGTGTTCAAGATTGGGTTTTTGTTTGTTTGTTTTTGTAGTATTGGCAAGCAAAAATGTCTTCATTTTTTAAAGCTGAAGTAATACGTTTTGTCCTTTGACAATAACAGCAACTACAGCTGAATGGTTTTCCTCAAACTTTCCCCCAAAAATCATTTGTGGGCTGAAAGAAGCATAGAAAGTTTTGACTGCAAAGCGTAATTTCTCAGAAATGTATGAACAAATGACATAGGACTTTACAATGGAAGCATGTAATCTTTAGGCCAGTCATGCAGTCTTAACTCTCACTACATTTGATTTAAATGCTATTTTATACTTTGATTTCAGAGACTCAGACTCAATAGAAGCTTTGCCTGAGTAAAGTAGTGTAGAATCAGACTCTTAGAATTTGAGCCAATTTCTCCTTTCAGATACTGCACTGGTATATCTCAGAGCTGAATTTAGCTTTTTAGCTATGACATTCACTACTACAAATGCCAAAAGGCCAAATTCTGTTCTCAGTTACAGGTGAACAACTTCCAGTGAAATCAGTAGGGACTGCACTCAGGGAACTGACAGTGCTAGTTCAGACAATGCTGTCAAACCCATCACAGCAGTGGGCTCCTGGGTCACGAGGGTATGAAAGCATGAGGGACAAGTTGAAATGTTAATGTTCAATATTCCTTCCCCAATTGTGTAGGGTGTGGAATACAAGCTGTGGCACATTGGATGAGAACTTAAATTGCCCCTTTGTTGTAGCTGGCTGGAAGCACATCACAGCAACTTCCCTCAATCTATTTAAAAGGAAATTTTCATCCACTGTTACCCTAACTCTCAGCTACCATAAAAACACACACACGCGCCACATTCCTTGCCACTCCATTGTGGGCTTGAACGGCTCCCTCCTTCAGCTGGCATATAAATTTGAAGCAAGTTTATGGGTGCAAATGAAATTATACATAGTCTGATTTTCAGACATGCTGATCACCCATTATTCTCAAGGAAAGTTATTGGGTACTGAGCACTTTTAGTGACCCAATCTAGACATAAATCTTAAGACCCATAGCAAGTAGCCCAGCTAAATGCAAGGAGTCTGAGACTGGCTTGAACTAGCCTTGGTAACTTAGAGCAGAATTTGGCCCATAGTATTTATAACATTTTCTCTTTTGTTTGAAGATGAGTTGAAATATTTGTAGTTACATAGTACTTTAAGGCTCAGAAAGGCTTTTAATACTTGGTAAAATCAAACCATGTGTTTGATTAGAATAAATGTGTCTTTTTTATTAAAAAGGATAGACAGATGAACACATTGCTGATACAATGTAAATCAACGCAAAAAAAATTCTTCAGCATGAGTGAGAAAAATACTGAACCAGTACAAGACATGGATATTTAATTTCTTGTATTTATAAGAAAACTGAGAAAAAGATCCTTGGGTTCATTTGAAGGTTAATTCCTGTAATTTAGGTATTTTGAAACAATATATTTCTCTTTGGGAAATGTACTACCCTGTTGTCCAGCTCTCAAAGTTTACTACAGTTTTGTGGGAAAAGAGCTGTTTGGCAGCGTCCCAGTCCATAAGGATCTGAGAATGATGTGCCAGAAAGACTCAGGAGGCCCAAAAAGCCACTTTAAAATATTGAAGTTTTCTTTTTCAGGGGCCCAGTTCAGGGGTTTCAATCTGTTTCATAGATTTCTCTACACTGCAGCACAAAAGCTAACAATTTGCTACAGGCTCCCTCAAACCCACAAGTATTACTATGTTTAATCAATGTTGCTACTTCAAAAGGAGGATTTTGTTTTTACTTGTTTTCATGGTTACTGAAAAACTTTTCTCCTGTAATAGCTATTCATTTGAAATGTATTTATCAAGAAGAATGTCTTCCAATCACGATTGCTTATACTGCATGTTTGCTGGGATCAAAGTCTATTGTCATCCTCATATGGCTTTGTGTTTTTCTATGCCCCTGTTTATAAAGAAAGTGAATATTTGTCTTTATTATTCCATAATGAATGATTAAATCTAATCACATGCATAAGCTGTTACAGTAACTTTAGCTAAATAAATCTATGTGAGGATAAAAGCAGAATCATGCACATATTCTGAAAACAAAAGCCTTTTTACTTTTCTTGTCCTCCTTTCAGCAGCTCTTTGAGCCACTTTACAGAACACTTCTGGGGAGGATTCAGGTTAAAATTCACAAAGAGATTCCTTTTAATTGATTTGTTTTAAAGTGAAGAGAGCTGTATAGATTTGGCAGAAATGTAGAAGCCTCAAGAACTAGGTACAAATGGTATCCATTCCCCACAGACACACAGTTTCTTCTTTTTTTAACACTCCACTGCCATTGAATTAAAAGGAAGTTTTGCTATTGATTTCAAAGGGAACAGAATCAAGACTTCTAGCTTTAATAAGCTATACCTTTTTGGATGGTGATAGGGAGGGTGATTGGAAATACACCTCTACCTTGATATAACGCTGTCCTCGGGAGCCAAAAAATCTTACTGTGTTATAGGTGAAACCGCGTTATATTGAACTTGCTTTGATCCACCGGAGTGCACAGCCCCGCCCCCCCGGAGCACTGCTTTACCACGTTATATCCAAATCTGTGTTATATCGGGTCGCATTACATCAAGGTAGTGGTGTACTCTATTTTAACATTTTTGAAGGGAGTTGTGAAAGTAACAGCAATCAGAGAAACAGAGAAATTAAAGACAGAAAAGACCTACTAGGTCATTTTGCCCATTTGGCCCTCTACAATAAATTAGTGTTAGAGTAAATGCAGAACACCATTGACAGGGTTTTGCCACACTTTATGCTTTTGCTGTATAACTTACAACACTAAACAAAGTCCAGAAAGGGAAGGAAGTAGCATATTCTCCCCCATGCCATCAGAGGCATTGAATATCCCAAGATTTTCCACAGATCAAATGTCTCCAGGAACTCATGCTGGTTCAAAGGTCTTTCCAGCCCATTCACAGCATTGTCGTGGCTTGTAGAGCCATGATAGATCCTTAAATCCTTTTTCTTTTGTGCCGTAGTTTTATTAAGATTACTTATTTAAAACAAGTCTCAAGATAGAAGATTGGAAATCAGCACAGAAAATCAGGGACAGAATAAACTAGAAAATAATTCCACTGGTTTTGTAATGAGAAGGTGTCTTATTTTTAAAAACTGTTAAAATATTTCATACAGGAGAGAGTAAATATTTTACTTTTATTTTTTGTGTCCTCTTCGTATCTTCTTTCTCCATTTACACTGCTTAAAAGTGTGTTGTCCACAATAAGAGCATCTAAAATTAACATTGAAGAACTCTAGCATTTGAAACATTCTAGAGATGAACGTACCAAAATATAACTGCAACACAAATGGGCTAATTCTAAAAACCATACTTCGAAAGTTTCCATTATCACAAATGATTCCAACATTTTCATAAAAAACACATGAATTATTTCATACCCAGTAAGTCAATGTATCTATTTAAACCCATCATAAAAACAGAAAACAATGCTTATGAATATCATTTACAAAACCATTGTTTAATAAATATTCTTACATTTGGTGCAAACCAGAGAAGACTCACCCAATGAAGTTTCTATTACATCACCTGAAAATTCTGAACACAGAAAGCAAATTGAGTTCTCTGCATTATACATATTTGTACAGATTATATATGTATGTTATCCAAATTTTTGCCTCTGTTTTGTACACATACATTTGGTTTCCCATAAAGGAATCAATGTATTTTCCTAGCATAATTGTAATCTGATATATCTATTGTATGTATGTATATTCACATGTAATTTAGGGTATATAATAGGATTTACATTGAATTAATGTCATAGCTGCAGTGACCACTCTTTAATAAAAATCCCATTTTAATGCATAACTTCTATAGCTCTCTGTAAAACTAAAAGATTTTCTCAGCAGTCAAATCCTCTGTTCCCTTTCCTTATGAAAATCTGTATTCTATACTTCTTTTCTGAATTCTCCAAAAGAGAATACTAGTGTATTATATTTACACTACACTTGAGAATTTCTCAGTATTTATATATAGCCTGGCTTCAATTTTAGAACTATAGCACACCCTAGCGGTTATTACTGCTGTTTTACTGCATTTCTCTTGCATATTATTTAAGTCACCTTTTCTGCATTAGGAAGGCTTCAGGTCTTTTCCTGTCCTTGCCTTATAAATTAACTAAAAGTAACAGGGGTTAAATGACTGAACTGAGATAATCCAGGAGTATGGAGGTTTTAGATATTGCTGTATTCGGGTCCTTTTATTTATCTTTTTAAGTTCAAAACACACCTCTCTGTCATATCATCAGTTTTTAAGCAGAATTCACAGTAGTTAGTAGCACAATATACCCAGTAAATTTCATTTTCTCATAAAAGATATCCTTTATATGAGTTCTGTTTCTATCTGAGCATCCTTTTTTTGGTAATTGGGGAGAAGGGTTGTACAAGATAGTAATTAAAACTTCACACCCTGAATAAAACTAGAATGCTAACCTCAGGAATGAAGGATATTAAATGTCTCAATGCATTTTAGAACAGTTAAATCATTGAAATCTGTCTGTTGAAGTGATGAATCATGAGTTGTCATTATGAGAGTTTAAACAATCAAATATCTCAGTGATCTTTTTAAACTATAGGTAACTGACGTCTCTGAATACCCAAATTCAATAATTTTTTAGCTCTCTTTTTTGACATGGGAAACTGTGAATGATAACTAGGTATTACGTTAAATTCACTGAAAATCTTGAACATCATGGGCCCAATTCTGTTCCAAGTAACCTAAGTGTGATTAGATGCCTGCAAAACATTTTCCCAGAACAATATATTCCTCAGAGTCTCTGATAACACTCTGGTAATGGCTTTATAAGAGTATTTCTCTTTCCAGCACATTGTGCCAGGTAAGATGTATACTTGCTAAAGGAACAGATCTGTAAACAGAGTATTATTTATATATTATAGGGGCTAAAACTGCTTTCTTTACTTCGCTTGGGCACGTGCGATAGAGGGCATAAGGTGCATCTTCCTCCCATGCAAGTAGCAGGGTAGGACCCTATCATAGGGCTGGTCCACACTGGGGTGGGGGGGAATCAATCTAAGATACGCAACTTCGCGTAGCTGAAGTCGAAGTATCTTAGATCAAATTACCTGGCGTCCACACAGCGCGGGATCGACGGCTGCGGCCCCCCCGTCGACTGCGCTACCGCCGCTCGCTCTGGTGGAGTTCCAGAGTCGACGGGGAGCGCGTTCGGGGATTGATATATCGCGTCTTAACGAGACGTGATATATCAATCCCCGCTAGATCCCCGTTAAGACATACCCATAGTATCCAAGAAAGGGTGACAACAAGAGGTGGGACTGGCTAACTTGCCAGTTAATGCACTATGATGGCCCATGTCCCCAGAGGAATGTGGTATCTTTTGTACCCCAGCTGATTAGTGCCAATCCTGCCATTAGCAGCATACACTAGCCTGGGCTGGGCTTTTACTCCTGCTCAGAGAACTAGCAAAAAGTGTGTTCCACCGCACATTGTCCTGCCCTGTTAAAAGGATTCCCACAGGTCCCAACTGAGCCACCAGGCCAGCTGGATATTTGCCTGGTAAATGGTCTGCTTCCTGCTGCTACACTTCTGGTCTAGTTCCCTCTCCCAATCTGGTATTAGTTAGCTAAAAGCAGACCATTGCAGCAGGGGCTGCTGCTGTGGAGGAGAAGCAGGTCACTCAGGGACATGACCCGTCCCAGATGCTGTTCCTTCTTATTTGGATTCCCTGCTGCTCTTTCTGACTCAATGCTGACAACTCTTATAATTTTATTGCAAGGCTCATGATATTTAGTGTTCCTCTTAATGTCCTAGCTCCTGGAATCATATTCTTACATATCAACTTTCATTTTAAACAAGTAAATTTCTAACCTTCATGGTTTCAGATAATGCTTTAAAAGGTGATTCCTAAAGGCTCAAAATCCAGAAAGCAAATAAGACGATATAAATAAATAAATGCTGTTTTTCTTCTCAGATTTTTTTAAGCTTGTTATTGAAATATTGGACATTGTCACTATTATTGCCAATCTCTCGCCCAATATGGGTGAGGTGAAGGCCGAGCCAACAGCATCCCCTATGCTCATCCCACAATCTCCTCCTGTAAGCAATCCCATCTTCCTCTATCTGCCACAGAACCCTCTACAGGGCTATGGAATGGAAGAGAAGATCCCCTGCTCTTGAGCTCCTTACAGGGCTGGGAGGGATGTGAAGATCCCACCTGTTTCCTTCCTAGAAAGAAGAATGGGAAAGAAGATCCCAGCAGCTCTAATTCTAGCACCAACCATAGATAAGTGTTCTACTTCCTTAATACTATAGCAGAAAGACAAGTGGGAGGCAGAAAATAAAATGTTCTAAACAAAAGCTCAACAGTGAATCAAAGGGGGAGAGAGAGAGAGAGAGAGAGAGAGAGAGAGAGAGAGAGAGAATGTGTGAAAAATGGCCATCTTCTCAGCAATAGGTATACAATAGGTAATTACTTGTTAGAAGAGGGAGAGCATATTTTCTGTAGACTAATAAAGTTCCCTGTTTAATGTTAGAAAAATAACTTGTGGGGGGGGGGTGTCTTTACTCCAGTGACATTACCTTGGCAGGCAAGGGGGAAATTATGGTGTATTCTTTCTGCCATAGTTGGTTGAAGTCTGTTTGCTGAGGATGTGCTAGACAGCATCTTTTACCCCCTATCTGTGCTATTCTGGGCAAGATTTCATTCCTTTATATTAATTAAACACCGCTCTAAACCAGCTCATACCCAAGGGTCCTCCTCACTACAGAAAGCATTCCAATGTTCTGGGAATCCTAACTTGTCATTCTTTTGGAGCTGCCTAGGTGACTGTTGGGCTTTTGGCTAAGAGATATATGGGATCAATTAAAAGACATTTGTTCTATGCTGCTAGACATAGATGATGAAATTTTGGAAAGGTTTTCATATTACTGAACTTGACAGGAGTGTGACATTACTTCCTTGGAGCAAGACTTCATAATAAGCTTGCTGAATTTAAGAACACTTGGCACCCATCCTTTGTATATTGTAACAAGTCAGAGCATTGATAGATGTGCCCTTTTGAGGGCTGGTGTGAGAGAGTTATTTATGTTTGATTGCTTTATGGCCACTATTTTCTGTGTTACACAGCCTTTGGTCTTTATGTTCCATAATATACTTTGAGTCACTGTACTTAAATTTAAAAAAATAAAACTAAGTGCTGTACCAGGGAAATACAGAAGTTCATTCACTGTAACAGGAATTCATGATTAAAAGTGTCAATCAACCTAGCAATAATAATAATGAAACAAGTCCCCAGCTGATACACACAGATCAGTGTAACCTTGAGCAAAGGAGCCACATTGGAAATTATCACACAAGCTCCTGGTGAGAGATGCTTCTGGAGCTGAACACCCCCCATTCTCTTCAGTCACCATCCATAAAAAAAGCAAGGAAGTAGGCAGGCAGGATGTGATGGCAATTTACCAGATTCTCATAGCAAAGATCAAACTTTCTGGAACTGGTGTCACCATTGTTATATTCAAACATGATAGAAGCCGGTGATGAGGGGGAAAGGGGTGGTTAATGTTGATAAAGAGGGAAACTATGGTACTTTAAAAAATATTTTTGTTTCAGTTTTAAAATTGTTTATGAAGTTTTAATAAAATAAAAATAATGTAACTGTCACTAGTGTGAATAAGCAACAGTGTTCTCTTCTGGATGAATCAGGACTAATCAACAGTGTCTTACAGACTGCATACTACAAAGAATGAATAGAAATTTTTCTCTAGTTTAAAAGCAGTAGGGGGCTTGGTTTTTTGTTGCAGGAGGACCAGAGTTGGGGAAGGGATAAAAAGAGATCTTCACAGAGAGAAGAATGAAACAGTAACAGTGGGGTGATGGTGAACTGATTTTCCTCAGCCCCTGCATTAAAGAACAGTGCTTGCTGCAGGTGATCAGTAAGAGAATCACCCCTTGTATTGTTTTAAAATTAAAATGTAGTGGCAGGGAAAAGAAGAATTACACCCCTTGGAATCAAGCAGAAAAAAAGCATTTGGAACAGAGAGAAACTATGTCACAGTCTGACACAGATGGAGGCTTGCAAATTAAACAGAACCTCAGGAATAGAGGATGTGCAGGAAGCTATACAGAAAAAGGCTGTACTAAGCCAAACCATGGCATGGGGCTCTTTGGATTATAACCAGGCAGAAGTTTTGAAAGTCAGCTCAGGGAGGGACTCCCAGCTTGGGAGTAATCAGGTCACCTGTGCCTAGTTAGGCTCAGAACCTTAAAAAGATACTGGGTTAGTTCTGGGAGGTTGCTGCCTTGAAGCATGAAACAAAAAGGTACAGAATGGTGGGCAATAGATAAGGACTGCAAGAGCTCAGAATAAAATCTATGCCAAACCCTGTGAACAGCACAGTCCTTGAGGGGTTTTATGCCAGTAGGTTCTGCTGCTGAAGGAGTCCACTAGTGACCAGCACCTTTCTCCTTCTGGTGGAATCAGATTATGCCCAAAGACTGCTGGCAGCTTGTTCCCACTCCAGCATTTTGAGGGGACACTGGTGCTGTGCTCTGGTATTAGGAGTAATTTCAAGGAAGACTCCTCATAACCAACTGCTCAGCTTCCTTTAATATCACTAGGCATTGGAATTATTAATATTAGTGTGGGAAATCACCAAACACCAATTTAGCCATAAATTCCTTTATTCAGTCCAAGGCCAAATGGTATTTTATGCAATTGCTCTATATATGCTTAAAAAGACCAAATAATAAGCAATTTACTATATCCAAACAGTAACAAAACATTTATAAGCATTTGGTCAACATACTTACTAATGGGCTAAACCCAGAAGTGCTAGACCCATAGTGGTTGACTCCAGCATGGTCAGGCAGGTATTAGCAATGAGTTTACTTTTTATACCCTTTAACAAACTATTGGTGTCACTGCCAATTACTAACTTCAGCTAAAAACCAACTGGAGACAGTTTACCCTTATTTCCAGTCTTAATCCAGATAAAATTTACAATCGCCTTTCTTCCTAAGGCCTTTCCTCTCCTCTTTGCTGCCCAACAGTTTCCCCATTTTATCTGCGTTCACATAGGCTTTAACACTAGCGTGTGGGTTGGAGAAGGGCTGTGTTGGCTCATTTTAAGACGGATTCTCTTTGTTTAATTTAAAACCATCTGTAGTCACCCCTATTAGTCAGAGGCCTTCATTTTAGAACATAAGAACGGCCATACTGGGTCAGACCAAAGGTCCATCAAGCCCAGTATCCTGTCCTCTGACAGTGGCCAATGGCAGGTGCCCCAAAGGGAATGAGCAGATAGGGTATGGATCACTTGATGATAACCTGTCTCCCAATCCCAGCTTCTGGCAAACAGAGGCTAGGGAAACCATTCCTGCCCATCCTGGCTAATACCCATTGATGGACCTGTCTTCCATGAATCTATCTAGCTTCCTTCCCTCTAGAAACTTCCCCTTATCTTGTTAGTTAGTCTTTGAACCAGACATCCTCTCTACTTTATTCCTTCTGGCCTTATTATTTTCAAGGTCTTCCTTCTACTTGCTAGTTAGGGCCTTTCTTTACTATATATTTCCTTAATGAAACTTAAACTAACTTTAATTCTTTAATTTTATACTTATACTACACTAAAACAGGGAGGAGGGTTTGGCCTTCAAAGAGCCAAAATGATGGAAGAAATTGTGTTAATTTTTAAATGCACTGTTAAATCATGAATTACCAAGAAATAAAACTGCTTGCTATCGATTTGTATGTATTAATTATGGAAAATTCACCATGGAGATTAATATACTCGCAGGTTTGTCTTACAGTAGTTATTCTGGAAACTGTCCTTTTAAATAAATTCCTTAAGAGAACTTTTTCTGTTTAATTTTTTCTAATAGACAATAGAAAGGAGCATAAATTCTGGCAAGTCTAATATAAAAGCATAATTAGGCAGGCCAAAAAAGAATTGGAAGAGGACCTAGTAGCAGACTCAAAAACTAACAGCAAAAAAAAAAAAAAATTAAGTACATCAGAAAAGGAAACCTGCCAAACAAACAGATCCCTCACCAAAGGCTCTTAAGGAAAGTAAGCAGTCATGGGATAAGAGGGAAGGTCCTCTCATGGATCAGTAACTGGTTAGAAGACAGGAAACAAAGGGTAGGAATAAACTGTCAGTTTTCAGAATGGAGAGAGGTAAATATTGGTGTCCCCAGGGATTTGTACTGGGACTAGTGCTGTTCAACATGTTCATAAATGAGCTGGAAAAGGGAGCAAACAACAAGGTGGTAAAATTTGCAGATGACACAAAACTACTCAAGATAGTTAAGTCCAAAGCAGACTGCAAAGAGTTACAAAGGGATCTCACAAAACTGGATGACTGGGCCACAAAATGCAAAATTCAGTGTTGACAAATGCAAAGTAATGCACACTGGAAAACATAATCCCAACTACAGTAGAACCTCAGAGTTACAAACACCTCGGGAATGGAGGTTTTCGTAACTCTGAAATGTTCGTAACTCTGAACAAAATGTTACCGTTGTTCTTTGAAAGGTTTACAACTGAACATTGACTTAATACAACTTTGAAACTTTACTATGTAGAAGAAAAATGCTGCTTTTAACCATGTTAATTTAAATGAAACAAGCACAGAAACAGTTTCCTTACCTTGTCAAATATTTTATTAACTTTCCCTTTATTTTTTTTAGTAGTTTACATTTAACAGTACTGTACTGTATTTGTTTTTTGTTTTTGTTTTTTGTCTCTGCTGCCGCCTGATTGCATACTTCCAGTTCCAAATGAGGTGTGTGGCTGACCGGTCAGTTCATAACTCTGAGATTCTACAGAAAAGCTCTTGTCTAATGACTGTACCAAAGAACAGGATTTTGTTCTGAACTCTGCCTCTGCTTTGATGTGTGACCTTGGGCAAACTATCTTTGCTGTGCTTCTGATTTCCCATCTGTAAAACTCAGTGATTGCCTGACAAAATGACAATGGTGCTGCCAGGATTTTTGTATTAAACCTCCTACTCTCTCCACCCCTATATCTATGAATATGAAGACAGTAGGTTTTTTGGTTCTGTGTATTTGTTTTTTAGGGGGGGAAGAGGGTTCCTTTGCAGCAGTAGGATCTTTTCAGTCTTGGCGTAATATTCCACACAAGTCTGGCCATCATCCCTTTTATATGTGTTCTAGGGCTGTAGTGTTAGCAGTACAGTACAGTAATAGTTATGCCTTAAAGACATAGGGTGGGATCCACAAAGAGTTTTAGGCATTGCAAAGCTGAGTGTCACAGCACCTACCTTTAGGTGACTGGAAAATCACTGTGATCCACAAAGCCCAAGTTTGGTGCCTAGGCTCTTATACAATGAATGTGGAGAGACAGGCACATCAGAATGCAAGCTACAAGGGAGCTGCCTAAGCTAGCCAGTGGGAGACATTGATCAGAGGGGTGTGAGAAAAGCACCCCTCCTCGGAAAGAGGCGCCTAGATCTGCTAGTGATCCATAATGTGGGGGAAGATAGATCCTTGGCCACTTAAGTTGTGTGCAGGACCTGAAACAAAACAGCTGGAGGGGAGAGGAAGATCCATTATGATCTTTAGTCAGGTGGTTAGATTACTCACCCAGGATTTGGAGACCCCCAGATCAAGTACCATGTCCTCCTGAAGGGGAGAAGATATTTAAAAAGGGATCTGCCACCTCTCAGATGAGTGTCCTAGCCACTGTGGGCTATGGGATAGTCTGATGTGGGTCTCTTTCAATCTCTGCTACTGAAGTTGTTGCACTTTAATTAAACAATGTTATACTTAAACATTAGTTGGGCTAGATAAAGAGTAAGAATGACTCTATAGCCTGGTGGTTGCAGCACTCACCTAAGAGGTAGCAGATCCTTGTTAAGCTGGGGGTCTCCCACATCCTGGATGGGTGAGTACCCTAACAACTAAGGTAAAGATTATATAGGGTAAAGACTCCTCTCTCTTTCCCCCCTCCCCAGCTGCTCTGTATGAACTTGCCTGAGGAGCATAATCTAGTAGGCAGGCCCCTGCATGCATCTGGAGCAGCTGAACAACTGTTGTTCTCAGTTTGTGACTTACTCTCTCTGGGGCTTATGCAGGAGGTAGGTGCCTGGGCACACAGAGTGAGGCTGTCATGCTCATGCCCAGAGGAAAAAAATTAGGTGCCAAGTAAATTTAGGCATCTACAAGTTTAGGTGGTAGCCAAGCAGGAATTTTGTGGATTGCAGTGGCACCTAAAAAAGGGACTTGGGTACCTAAGTACCTTTGTAGATCTTAGAATGTGCAGTTACCCTTTTCATTTATCGATTGGAGGGTTGCTTCTCCAGTCCACTGCAGAAGCTGCTGGTGACTTTGAACCAAAATGCCTGGATGCTAGTAATCCATATAGTTTGGGGTGTTTTGTGTTGAGTTTTTTATGGGGGAGGCATACAGGGAGAGTCATCTGTGTGGAAGCCCATTACTACCACTTACCATCCCTTTCTCCTTGCATCCTCTGGACAGCAATGGCTCCTGCCTCAGGCTTCAACCTCTCTCTTCTCATTCCTCTTCTCATGTTAGGAAACCTATGTAAATTATTGAGGATGTAGTCTTTGGTATTTTAGGTTGCTTTGTTCCTTAAATCTAGGGTGGTGGGAGGAAAACAGAGCACAGTCAGCTCTCCATATTACCAGCTTCCCCTATGGCTAAGCAGTCTGACACGTTTCTGGTTTTCTGCTGCCATGTTATGTTGTGAAATGAAATTCTCTCCCCCAATGCCTAAATGCCAGGAGAATATGAGTGTTCGGAAACATAATTTGCACAGTGCAAAGCTAGGATCAAATCCAACCAATCTTTATATATGTAGCTTGAGTGGAAGTATTCATGTGGGTAAACACTTGCAGGCAGGGACGGCTCTGGCTTTCTGGCCGCCCCAAGCCAAAAAAAAAAAACCAGGGCGGCCAGAACGGCAAAGCAAAAAAAAAAAAAACCTGCGGAGCAGCCGGAGCGTGGGTGCAGGGGGACTGGTGGGGGGGGGGGGGGGAGGAGGAGGGAGCGGGTGGGAGAGAGAGAGAGAGAAGGGGGCAGCCAGGGCTACAGCAGGGCACTGCCACGCGGCCCCTCCCGCTGCGCCGCCTCCTGCGAGCGCTCCGCTCCGGTCTGCGGGGAGGGAAGGAAGAGAACTGCCCTGTAGGGTGCTCTGGTTCTCCGCGCCACCGCCCCCTACAGGACGGCCGGAGTGGAACAAAAAAAAAAAAGCCACCGTGCCACCATAGGATTGGGCAGAATGCCGCCTCGAACAATCTGCCGCCCCAAGCACCAGCTTGCTCAGCTAGTGCCTGGAGCCAGCCCTGCTTGCAGGATTAATCCCTTAGTGCATTCCCAGCTCCTGCTCTCTGTGATGCAAGAAAACATATGTCCACAAATTACCAGTAGCGATAAAAAGCTTTAGCCCCTAATTTGCTTATCCTGTACCTTTTGTAGTCATTTAAACATTATCTAATTTAGGATAAAAGGCTGAAAGGTTAGCCAGAGTTAACTACCACCTTCTAAAAAAGTCAAACGTAAATAAAGCCTGCTTCCCTTAACATGTTACACTGCTCAAATTAAAATCTGGCAGGAGTTTAGCAGCATTTAGCCCCACCAGTTTAGCATGTGTTTAAGTACCTTGTTTTCTTGACCAGAGGGTTAGAAGCTATTAGTTGGGGAACGCAATTTAACAACATATGCTCAACCCTAATCTAGCCAAGGCCTTTATGGCTGTCTACAGTGCAAGGCAATTGTGATTTGAGCCTGTCTTTTAATAAGAGGACTGACAAACCAGCCCACTTTCTTTTAAACAATGTAAGAGTGTTAAAAAAAAAAAACCTCATCTCCATAGTGGCACTTCCCTACTACTGAACTGTGCAGTAAGTGAGCACAAGGGATTTAACCCCAAACAGGCTGTATATAGACCAAGCTCCATCCTGGAGGGAAGCGGCCCCAATTACTTCTATCGAGGAAGCATCTTTCCCCCGTAACAAGTCACCCCGAGAGCCGGACCTGCTGCTGGCGGATGCCCCGCTCCGAGCATACGGTGGCAATGCCCGGGGGCAGCAGGGCCCCCGGGACAGGCGCTGCCCCGCTCTCCTGCCCGAGCAATGGCCAGACGCCGCCGGGCGAGGAGCGAACGGCCGAGAGCAATGCTCTGGAGCCTGCGACTGGGAGGGGCTAGGACAGACCAATGCTCTGGAGCGATGGGGGGGAAGCAGGTGCGAGAGGCCAGCGTGGAGGGAGGGTAAAAGCACGTACTGTATAAACAAATCACTGATTCATGGATCAATCGACCCCCCCCACCCCACCCCAGGGACTGACGTTTTTGCTGCCCAATCAGAGAACAAGAAGGGCGGGATAGCGAAAGGTACGCCGCACAGGCAGCCAATCAGCGCTGGACTGCGGCGTGGTTGAGCCAGGAGCCGGAAGTGTGGTTAGGCTGAGGGGCGGAAGTGGTGCTTGGAGCTGAGACCCTGACTGAGGAGGTGGGGCAGGTCCGGGCCGCGTCCCGCAGGGGGCGGTGAGATGGGCCGGCCGCCCGGCGAGTCCCGGTCGGTGGTGTCCCCGCCGCTCGCGCGCTCCAGGCCGGCTCCCAGCACCTGAGCCCGCCGCGCCGGAGCCGTGGGTGGTGGAGACAGGGAGGCGCCGCTCCCCG
This sequence comes from Trachemys scripta elegans, assembly GCF_013100865.1. NCBI lineage: Eukaryota > Metazoa > Chordata > Testudines > Emydidae > Trachemys > Trachemys scripta. The sequence continues at coordinate 54,855,664 of NC_048302.1, forward strand.
CTCTCTGTCGGGACCATGCCGTGCACCTGCGGCAACTGGCGGAGGTGGATCCGGCCGCTGGTCGTTGTTCTCTACGTTGTGGGGCTGCTGGTGGCGGTTCCCTTGTGCGTGTGGGAGCTGCAGAAGCTGGAGGTAAGCGGCCCCCGCTGCCTCCTTCCCTCCCCGCGGAGAACCGAGGGGCAGGGGTGCGCGCGTGCGGGGCCTGGCTGGGCGAGAGTGGCAGCACCACGGCGTGGATCCGGGCACGACATAAACAAACAAGGCTGTAGCCTTAGCGTGGGATCGCCTGGTTTGCATACACGCCGATGGGCTTTGAAAACAAAATTAACGTTCACACCTTCAACTGCCATGAGTAAAACTGCGTGTATAATCCTATCATTTTCCTGTCAACGGGGGCACACGCTGTGCATCTTGGCAACAATTCTCCTATTTCAGTCTTGCATTTGGTCCAGCGACGAATCTAATGCCTTGCTCAAAACAATCATCTTGAGGCTCATTTCCTGTTATTTACTCCTTGTAGTTAAACCTAATGTTACCTTCATAAATACAAAATCTTATTTATAAATCCTCTCTGCAGATTTATAGTTTGTGATGTCATAAAAAGAAAGTGACATCAGAAAAGTTAATTGAAAGTTCCCAATGTAAAGCCCATTAACTATGAAGTCCAGCTCTGTCAGAAGTCTTATTTTTTTATACCTAGTGCTAGTATCAACATATGAAAGGACACAGACTCAAAATCTGCTAAGTAAAAAAAATAATTAATTAAAGTTACTACCTTCTCTTGAGGCTATGCCAATTTTTGTGATTTTAAAGATAACACAAACAGTAGCACATGAATGACTGAATGGAAACTGTGAAAACTAACTGTATTCAAGTGCTGATAAAAGCACAAAGTAAACAGTGGAAGAAAATATTTTTCTCTATTCTCCTTCAGGATCAATAGTCTTAGGTATTTTAACAATAGTGAATTAAACATTCAGGCATAAGTGATTAAGTTGACTGTTTCCCTTTAAAAGTGATGTCATTTGCCACTCAAGCATGGATGGGAGTCTGTCAATGCAACATGCTGAACCAGTTTCAAAGCTTTTTATACGAGTTTAATAGTCTAATCAAATAAATTTATTTAAAAAGTCAACTTTTTTTTAAATAAGAGAAAATAGATTTGAAACCTGTCTATGACATGAATTTAGTATGCATTAGGCTCACGTGGTGGGGTGTGTGTGTGTGTATATACACATACCACTGTGTGTGTGTATATACACATACCACTGTGTGTGTGTATATACACATACCACTGTGTGTGTGTGTGTGTATAAAAATAACCCTTCATTTAAACTAGAAATCCACTTTAATAAAGACTGATTTCTGTTGAAGCCAAAGGGGAGGCAGCCTGCTGTGAGCCAGTGGGGCAGCCAGACTCCCTCCTGGGAGCTGTCGGCAGAGCTGGGAGACCAGGGCTTCTCCCCTCTTCATTCCTTGCCGGAGCTGAGGGAAGCCAACTTGGGCTCCTCAACCCTGGGGAGGGGGTCCAGCTGCATTGGCTTCTTGGCCCCTCTACCCTGTTCCCTCTTTTTGAAATTGACAAGGCTGTTTGACTCCCAACAGAGGGAATGGGCGCCGGGGCTTCTCACCCTGGCTCCCAGCTGGGAGCGGAGTCCAAAGCCGCCAGGGCTTCTTGTTCCCAGCTAGGAGCCAGGGGTAGCGGGGAGCCACAAGGGCTTCTTGCCCCTGACTCCGAGCTGGGAGTGGGGTCCATTCCGACTCCCAGCCCAGAGCAGGGTTCAGCTGGGCTCTAGCTGCTCAGATTCCTTGTAAGTTTCACAGCTCCTGCCATGAAATTGACAAGAGAACCAACAGCTGATGTAAAGGGAGGCAGTCTACACAGACACTGTGTCCTCCTAACTACACCAACATAAGCCTTACGCCTCTCAGGGAGGTGGAGTTATGTTGGTGGGAGGAAGGCTGTAATATAGACACTGACATAATTAGGTCAACATAAGCTGTCTTATGTTGACCTAACTGTAGTGTAGACTGGTCCTAAGTGAGTAAAAGACAAGTAATCTCAGTTTTTTTCCCTCCACTTTCACTGCTTGCTGTTTATGCTGTGTGAGTGAGAGAAAATAAGTACTCATAATTTCTACCTTATTTCAACCTTATGTTTGTTTTCCACATCATGAAATGCTTTCTTCTCTATTTATAAATAATAATAATATTCTTCTCTATTTATAAATAATAATATATGGAGATATGCCTATCTCTTAGAACTGGAAGGGACCTTGAAAGGTCATTGAGTCCAGCCCCCTGCCTTCACTAGCAGGACCAAGTACTGATTTTTGCCCCAGATCCCTAAGTGGCCCCCCTCAAGGATTGAACTCACACCCCTGGGTTTAGCAGGTCAATGCTCAAACCACTGAGCTATCCCTTCCCCCAAGGGATAAACTTACCCTGTTTATAAGTGTTCCTAACTATCAGAATTCATTCTAAATTGTGAGTTCTCACTAGTCAAACAACTGTGTTCCTTCTTAGATTATAAATAAAATGTCCTTGTTTTACCCAAGCTCTGAGAGCAAGTTGCATTTCTGTATTCTTTTTTGCATTTTAAATTTGATCATTCTGTGTTCACACGTAAAAGCTTCTCTCAGAAATGTTATCTTCCTCTCTATATAGTCCCTGGGACTTCATTGTTTCATCCCACCATGCTGCTTAAGCACACCTCACCTTGCTCGACTTAAGCCTCAGCTTTATATCATTGCACTGGACAGTAATTTCAAACCTTCAACGCCTGCTAACTAACCCTACACAACCTTTATGGTATTGAGGCTGTTCTATTCAATATATATACATTCTGTGGCTATTATTATTGAAACAATAATTAGAAGTACAATAAAAATTTAGCATTGATCTTACAGTGACCACCTGATTTGAAGTTGTTCTCTTCGATCTCAAAGGATAGGAATTTTCAAAATGGAGAGGGATAACTAGTGGTGTTCCCCAAGGGTCAGTCCTAGGACCAATCCTATTCAACTTATTCATAAATGATCTGGAGAAAGGGGTAAACAGAGAGGTGGCAAAGTTGGCAGATGATACTAAACTGCTCAAGATAGTTAAGACCAAAGCAGACTGTGAAGAACTTCAAAAAGATCTCACAAAACTAAGTGATTGGGCAACAAAATGGCAAATGAAATTTAATGTGGATAAATATAAAGCAATGCACATTGGTAAAAATAACCCCAAATATACATACAATATGATGGGGGCTAATTTAGCTACAAATAATCAGGAAAGAGATCTTGGAGTCATCGTGGATAGTTCTCTGAAGGCGTCCACGCAGTGTGCAGCGGCAGTCAAAAAAGCAAACAGGATGTTACGAATCATTAAAAAAGAGAGAGAATAAAACGGAGAATATCTTATTGCCCCTATATAAATCCATGGTACACCCACATCTTGAAACCTGCTTACAGATGTGGTCTCCTCATCTCAAAAAAGATATGCTGGCATTAGAAAAGGTTCAGAAAAGGGCAACTAAAATGATTAGGGGTTTGGAACGGATCCCATATGAGGAGAGATTAAAGAGGAGACTAAGGGGGGGATATGATAGTTATATAAAATCATGAGTGGTGTGGAGAAAGTGAATAAGGAAAAATTATTTACTTGTTCCCATAATATAAGAACTAGGGACCACCAAATGAAATTAATAGGCAGCAGGTTTAAAACAAATAAAAGGAAGTTCTTCACACAGCGCACAGTCAACCTGTGGAACTCCTTGCCTGAGGAGGTTGTGAAGGACTATAACAGGGTTTAAAAGAGAACTAGATAAATTCATGGAGGTTAAGTCCATTAATGGCTATTAGCCAGGATGGGTAAGGAATGGTGTCCCTAGCCTCTGTCAGAGAGTGGAGATGGATGGCAGGAGAGAGCTCACTTGATCATTACCCGTTAAGTTCACTCCCTCTGGGACACCTGGCATTGGTCACTGTCGGTTGACAGGATACTGGGCTAGATGGACCTTTGGTCTGACCCAGTATGGCCATTCTTATTCTATACTCATTCATTAAGTATGGTTGTTAAATTTACATTAAAGATTTGGAGTGTTGTCTATCTCAGTTGAGTACCGTGCTCTTTTAATTGATTCCTTAAAGTGACATTATGTCATAAATTAAATAGAATAATGTTGTTATTTAGTTGTAGTTCCTTGTTGAACATACACTTGCTTTGTGGTATTGTTTCCTCTGATTTTAATTAATTTTTTATGCTAATTTTTATTTTTTGATCGTTTTAGAATGTATTTTTAATATTTTATATAATCAATTATTGTATCATTAATTTACCTTTTACATTGTGTAATACATTTACTTTCTCTTAGTTGCAATCATATTTCCCATATTCATTTTAATTTCCTTCCATTATTAATTTTATTAACAACTTTAATTTATTATAAAGTTGTTTCTTTTCGTTGGTTGGCATCCCCTACTGTATGAGAAGAAGAACCAAAGGGAACTTAATGTGGGATCACTCACTGGATTAGTCTCATAACTGAACAACTATCAATATTTCTATCTTTGGTTTTGTTTCTCCCATGTATCAATATAGATGCTTTGATTTTAATTTGACAATTCTTATTTCCTGATGCGCAACACTTTTAAATACTTAAACATACCAGTTTCACTCTCACGGATGTTTGCTGAATTCCCGCTCTTATACTTTATTTTATATATTCAGTGCATAATCCTGTTATATCATTTAAAAAAAACATACTTCAAAAATTGATTAAAATGGTAGTGATACAGGTACAGTAAATTAACATTACATTTTTTGTATTTGTGCTGTTCTTCCTTCTCTCCCTTCTAAGGTTGGAATTCATACCAAGGCATGGTTTATTGCTGGAATTTTTCTACTGATGACTATACCAATTTCTCTCTGGGATATATTGCAACACTTAGTTCATTATACTCAACCTGAATTACAGAAACCAATAATAAGGTAACACTTTACATATTTTGTTGCTAATATTAAATTTCATTCCTGGTGATGAAAATACTTGCAATAATCTCAGATGTTCTTTTGTCATCAATACAGGATTCTATGGATGGTGCCGATTTACAGTTTAGACAGCGTAAGTGTATTCTTTCCAGTTTCTAGTTTGGAATTCACTGAACTATTGTATTTTGCTTGCTCTGGGGGAAATGGAAACCAGTGTAACACATCACAGAAACAATGCTAATGTGAAATCATTGCTATAATCCTGATAGTTTTTCAAATTGCCTCTGCACATTCCTATTCGTGGGGTGTGTCAACAATGCAGCTCTGGTGATGGAACCTAGCAGTGACTGCTGGAGAACTCTCATGCACCCTCCTAGCCTTCCCCTCACTGTTCCTGAACTTTCTGAGGGCAAGATTGTAAAAGGGGAGTGGCGCTCTGTCCTCCTCGGTTCTTTTCAACTGCAGTACCAGACGGACCAGGAACCTCTCTAGCTTCGTCAGAGATCCCATGCCTTAGTTATATTTATTAATAAGTTAGGATTCATAATTTTTGATAGGATTTTTGTTTTTATTTATAAAGATATTTCTTTTAAGATTTATTAGTTCCTGCACCTTGATATGAGTTCACAGATCCAAAGGAGACAGAAGGCCTGATTCAAGAGGGGTGCTTCTTGTCATGCTGTATTCCCCAATCTGGACACACACATGAGGTGTCTGGCATGCTTGGAGGAAAAATAGTATCTTTTGCAGCATGCAGTCTACAGCACCTTCACTCCAAGAGCTCGCAAAGAGTGCTAAATCAGTCCCCAAATCTTGCTGGTCTAGGAGGCTCTAGCAGCCTAACCTGGTTCCAGATACTCAGAATTTGTGAATACTATAAGGCTTTCATTGGTTCCTTTCCCCTTGGAGAATAAAAAGAGCAGTCTAAGATCCCACTCCATTCCTGGAGTGAAAACAAAACCAAAGGATCCTAAGCCATCCGACCATGATATTGGACACAGCGGAACCCCACGTGTCAGCCTCTGTTAGTAGAGGCTATCTTCATGAGTGCACTCCTTTGGTTCTCCATAAGTATATTGCACAATACACCGTTTCTGTTAGCAAAGCCAAGCAACGTTCCAAATCCCCTTTCAGATACTACAGGGTTACAATAGCTATTCTAGATCCATCCTGGTAGTACATTGTGTTACAGTCAAAGGACTTAATTCTTCCATTTCTTAATCTCTTTTCAAGAGAGGAATGTGGAGTGACCAAGCAAAGGAGCTAGCTGACCAAGGAGGGAGGGAACAGCAATAGAGGCTAGCTGGGACGTTCTGTGAAGAGAAATAGCATGAGAAGGAGTGGTAGAGGATAATTACTGTAGATTTTTGCCTTGCAAAAAATCACAAATATGATGTCCTCACTGAAGAGTTGTGTTCTTGTCAAGTTTTTTCAGTGTGTTTGATACACAAAAAAATTAGACTTGGGGTTTTTTGAATGAGAAATTATGTCTCTTCCCCTCTTTAACTGAAGGGGATTTTGCTCAGATTTCTACAAAAAATGTGCCTTTGGGTAGAGACCAAGTTTAGAAAACTTCAGCCCAAACATGAATATTTCAGATAGCTTATATCTGCAAAGAGCAGGAAGGCAGAACCTAATGGAAGTTAGTTAAACCAATACTGTTATAGCTCATGTTGTTACATGACTTGTCTGCTACAAATATGTCTCAGCTGTGTAAAAGGTAGTGGGTATCTTTAGAAATGTGACTAGCATATTTTAAAACTTGTACCCACGTTATGGATGATCTAACTGAACCACAGAGGCTGGCAGCCAAGTGGGTGACAAAATTGGGAATAAACCCCAAATAAGTACATAAGTATGGCTCCTTTTAAGATACAGTTGCATAATTTCTAGTCTAATCCTCTGTCTTTGGTTGCTTATACATTTCTGAAACTGTCTTGGAGTAAGATTTCTTATTTACATTAAACAAAAGTCTTTATTGTGGAGTTATGGGGTATCTGTGTGAAACATACTTTTCACATTAAAAACTTGCAACTTATTTTAAGAACTCCAACCCTTAAACGGGGGAGTAGACAGTTGAAATTTTCATGGAAATAGCCATCACTGCAAAGTGCTTGGATATATTAGGGGAAATTGTTTTTTTGACAGAGCTATGAACCTCTGAAAACTGAACTTCGTTCATATACTAAAAAATGCTACTGGTCTATGTCACTTCCTAAAACAGTGAAGGTAGGCTGCACTAGAATGCATACATACAGCTTTTAAGTCCTCTAGTACTGCAGAACAATTGGGACTCCTTTCCAGATGTTTGGGGGAATGTCATACCTGGCAAAAGAGAGCCTGCTACTGCTTACTGTTGGGCAATGAGAAAAAGAATGGGAGTCAGGATGTCACAAGGTCTGTTTCAGACTCTCACTAGTTGGCCTTAATTCTCTGCACTTCATAATCTATTTTAGCTCTTTTTTGAAAAAGAAGGATGCTTTTGTGATTAAATCGCTGGACTGGGACTCAGATATGGGTTCAGTTCAATGTTCTAACTCTTCCCCTGTGTGACCTTAGGCAAGCTATTTAATCTGTGTAGTAAGTAATCTGTGCCTCAGTTTCCCATATGTAAAATGGCAATAATGCTATTTCTCACAAAGCCCATGGGAGAATAAATCAATATTGTGAGACTCTCAGACGAGGTGTCCACTAGACAGGAAATTCTAAGCTCTGACTGAGGTGTTAGGCAACAACGGTAGGGTATTGTCTAGCCAAGTAGTGCCAGTTTATGGAATGAAAAAGTGCAACTTTAACTCCCTCCCTTGTATAATACACAGTTTTCAATTACTTTGACATACTGTTGCTTATATACTCTTTGGGTATGCCAGGGATACTGTCCATAAAAGTAATTTATATGAAAAGTATTCAGTCTATACTTGGATTCAATTGTTTTACTTGAATGCAACTTTTTAATGTCTCCATGTTTTCTTACAGTGGATAGCTTTGAAATATCCCAACATTGCAATATATGTGGATACCTGTAGAGAATGCTATGAAGCATACGTCATCTACAATTTTATGGTATTCCTTTCAAATTATTTAACCAACCGGTATCCAAATCTGGTATTAATCATAGAAGCCAAAGATCAGCAGAGACATCTACCTCCCCTTTGTTGTTGTCCATCATGGGCTATGGGAGAGTGAGTACATTATAGTATCTTTATATTAATAATATCTTGAACGGTTAATACTGTGTACTTCGATACAGAAGATACTGTTGTTCATACTTAGTACTATAGTTGATGCTACCTAGCTAAGTGAATTTACAATGTGCACACAGTACAGAGGGTTTGGTTTACCACTTCTGAGCTGGTTGTGGAAAGTCTTTTCAGTTAGCTGTAAACATTACAGAATTAGATGTTTTTAGATGATAACTAATTAACTTGTATGATACTGAAAGAGACTTCCTTATTTTCCAAAAATAGGTATGAAAGCAACATTCATCATGGAGAACAGGTGCTTCTCTTGAATTTGCCTCTTTTGGGGGCACACTATTTTCCAGCAGTACCCTAGAGCAGGGGCCAAATCCTGTTACTGTAGACTTACTCATGCAGTGTAGCTTCATTGACTTCACTTCAACAACTAATGTGAGTAAGATGAGCAGGATTTGGCCCACTAACTGATGTTTCTGGTTGCTTCATCTGATGAATAATATGTCCTCTTTCTCCTGTTTGATATTTTGATAAAGCTGAAATATCATGAGTTTTTCAGAATGACTTTGTTTATGACTAAGCAAACGTTTTGACATTGTTAGTGACTGTATCCTATAACACATCTGAACTAGAATTCTATTGTGCTGTGTAATAGTCAGGTTTTTTGTGGCTGAAGGAAAGGAAGCATTGAATATTTCTATACGTCAATGTTCTGTAGGGTGAAATAAAACAATCTGCCAGTCTATATTCCATAGTGCAGTGGTTCTCAACCAGGGGTAGGTGTACCCCTTGGGATAATCGGAAGTCTTCCAGGGGGTACATCAACACATCTAGATATTTGCCTAGTTTTACAACAAGCTATATAAAAAGCACTAGAGAAGTCAGTACAAACCAAAATTTCATAGACAATGATTTGTTTATACTGATTTGTTTACTATACATGAAATGTAAGTACAGTATTTATATTCCAATTGATTTATTTTATAATATGGTAAAAATGAGAAAGTAAGCAATTTTTCAGTAATAGTGTGCTGTGATACTTTTGTATTTTTATGTCTTGTGTTACAAGTTTTGAAGTGAGGTGAAACTTGAGGTACACAAGACAAAATCAGACTCCTGAAAGGGGTACGGCAGTCTGGAAAGATTGAGAGCTACTGCCATTGTGTAATGTATGATGGCATCACAGAGACTTGGTGGGATAAATCTCATGACTGGAATATTGGTGTAGAGAGGTATAGCTTTTTCAGAAAGGACAGGCAGGGTAAAATGAGAAAAGGTATTGGATTATACATCAAGGATATGTAGCACCCCCTCTCCACCCGGTTACCTTCTTTAATGCCAATCTGCTGACAGGTTTGGGTTCTTCTGGATCCCACCACCCACTTAGCAGGGTGTGTCTTTATTTTTTCCTATGAATTTATTTGGTGGTGCCTCCACCCCCATCATTCCTTCCTGGCAGGTCACCAGGGCAGCTTGGGAGGAAAATTCTAACCACAGGGTAATCCCCACTTACTGCCAGATAGTTGTAGACTTCCAAGAAATAATACCAATATACAATATATTCAACACAATAATTATATTAAACAGGAGACAAATGTAACATAACAGGGTAAAACACTATTTTTAGAGTCACCGGTGCCCATGCTGATAATACCCGTGACTTTCCCCTATCACGTGACCTGATGTAGCAAATATAAGATTAGTGTCCCGTTGGTACGTGTACTTTGTTGGGGCCCTTGATGATCTATGACCACAAAATTCTTCTCTGCAGTGGTTTAGCAGTGTGGCTTACTGGGTTCAGTACAGGCCAAAGGACTCACAAGTAGGAGGAGGTGTAAGTCCCTCCACAGGTTTAATATGCAGCTGGTTATAAAATCCCCAAACCCTTACTCCCTGTCTTGAGGACACAGTTCAGGGAGTAGGGGGTCCCCAAAATAAATTCCCTGACTGACTAAAAGATGGTGCACTCTCAAACTCCATGAATGATCCTCAGGTTCAGAGATGACTCTGAACTCCTCAGTCACTGCAGAGGGGCTGATCTCTGCTGGCAGGAATCAGGCTGCTTCGGTCCCAGGATTTCCCCTTACCACAAAGAGGTGCAGGGCTCAAGGTGCAGATTACACAACTGTACTAAAATCCAAACTGTAGTCTCCTAGGCCAGCGTCCAGACACACGCACAGCAGGCAGCAGCCCTGGACTAGCAGACAGAGCAGAACTGACCATGTGGTGACTGGTCTCACCTAGGGAGCTGGAGGGATAACTCAGCCTGGCTGGGGGAGTTTCCCAGCAAAACTGTACAAACTGGGAATCATCAGTGGAGAAGGAAAAACCCTGCTGATCTTGCTGTCAGGTCCTTATAGGCCAGCTTTCAGGAGGAACCCTGCATGCAGGCCTGGGACTCACCAGCTCTCCACACAGCCAGTCCTGCCCTTGCCCTGGCTGGCTCCAGACTGACTAAAAATGGCTTCTCCCCTTTCCTGAGCTACTTATTGGTTGCTGGGCAGACTCTGAGTCTGCCTTGACTCCTTCTCCCTACCAGGGACAATGTGCCTCTCTCTGAGCTGCCAGCAGACAGAGCCCTAGGAATCCAGGTAATCTCCTTGGAGGTTACAGATGTGTACATTTGTTCTGAGATCCAGAGGGAGGTGGGAGGTAGACCAGTTGAGAGTCTCTGGGTAAAGATAAAAGGGGTTAAAAAATAGGGTGACATCATAGTACAGGTCTACTATAGATCACCACTCAGGAAGAGGAGGTGGATGAGGCATTTCTAGAACAAATAACAGAAATATCCAAAACATTAGGACCCAATTGTAATGGGGGACTCTAACAGCCCAGACACCCATTGAAAAAAATAATAGGGCAAAATGCAAAATTTCTAATAAGTTCTTGGAATGTATTGGGGACAATTTTTTGTTCCAGAAAGTGGCGGAGGTAACTAGGGGGACAGCCATTTTAGGCTTGATTCTGATACAATAGGGAAGAATTGGTAGCAAATCTGAAGGTGGGACACAATTTAGATGAAAGTGATCATGAAAATGAAGACGTGAGAGCTGCAGAATAAAGATAATGGACTTAAAAAAAGCAGACTTTAACAAACTCAGAGATAAGATCCCTTGGGAAGAAAATCTAAGGGAAAAGTTCAGCAGACTTGGCAGTTCCAAAAGGAGACAATATTAAAGGCAAAACTGCAAACTATCCTGATGTGAAGGAAAGGTAGGAATACTAGTAAGAGGCCAATATGGCTCCATTAGGATCTGAAAAATCAAAAAGGAATTCTAAAAGAAGTGGAAACCTGGACAGATTGCTAAGGAGGAGTACAAAAGTATAGCACAAGCATGTCAGAACAAAATCAGGCTAAAACACAAGCAAGCAAAAGCAAGGGACATAAAAGGCAATAAAAGTTATTAAAATTCATTAGGAGTAAAAGAAACACAAAGGAAAGTGTTGGTCCTCTGCTTAGCAGGGAAGGAGAGCTCATAACTGATGGCATGAAGACAGCTAAGGTCTTTAATACCTCTTGCTTCAGTCTTCACTAAAAGTTAATTGGTGACCACTCAGCACAATTAATTTTAATGACAAGGAGGAAGGAATATGAGTCAAAATAGAGAAAGAACAAGTTAAAGAATATTTAGATACGTTAGAATGTATTCAAGTCGTCTGGGCCTGATGAAATTCATCTGATGGTACTTTAAGGAAATAGCTGAAGCGATCTCAGAACCTGTAGCAATTATCTTTGAGAGTTCCTTGAGGATGAGCGAGGTCCCAAAAAACTAGAGAAAGGAAAACATAGTACCTATCTTCATCTAGGGAATCGTAGACCAGTCAGTCTAACTATGATATCTGGAAAGATACTGGAACAAATTATTAATCACTTTGTAAGCACTTAGAAGATAATAGTGTTATAAGGAGTAGCCAGCATGGATTTGTCAAGAACAAATCATGCCAAAGCAACCTAATTTCCTTCTTTAAGAGGATTACTGGCCTAGTGGATGGGGGAAAAGTAGTAGATGTAATATATCTTCATTTTTTAGTAAGGCTTTTAATACAGTTCCACACGGTATTCTCATAAGCAAACTATGGGAATGTGGTCTAGATGAAATTACTCTTAAGGTGAGTGTACAGCTGGCACAAAGACCATACTTAAAGAGTAGCTATCAATGGATTGCTGTCAAACTGGGGGCAGGCATTTAGTGGGATTCCACTGGGGTCAGTCCTGTGTCTGGTACTAGTCAATATTTTCATTAATGACTGGGATAGTGGACTGGAGAGTAAATTTATAAAATTTGCAGATGACACCAAGCTGGGAGGGTTGCCCAGCCCTTTGGAGAAATAGAATTCAAAATGACTGACAAATTGGAAAATTGGTCTGAAATCAACAAGATGAAATTCAAAGTACTTCAAAGTGCAAAGTACTTCACTTCAGAAGGAAAAATTCAAATGCACATCTACAAAAGAGAAAAAAATTGGCTATGTGCTAGTACTGCTGAAAAGGATATATGGGTTATAGTGGATCACAAATTGAATGATTAACAAATCATTGAAAAAGACTAATAATATTCTGGGGTGTATTAAGAGGAATGCTGTTTAAAAGGTATGGGAGGTAATTGTCCCACTCAACTGGGTACTAGTGAGGGCTCAGCTGAAGTACTCTGAGATCTGAGCACCACACTTCAGGAAAGATGTGGACAAATTGGAGAGTCCAGAGGAGAGCAACAAAAAATGATAAAAGGTTTAGAAAACCCTCTCCTTATAGGTCAGGTTAAAAAGCTGAATATGGTTAGTTTTGAGAAAAGAAGACTGGGGGTGGGGAGAGGTGCCTGATAAATTTTGAAATATGTTAAGGGCTGTTATAAAGAAGATAATGATCAATTGTTCTCTGTGTCCATTGAAGGTATGACAACAAGTGATGGGTTTAGTCTGGAGCAAGAGAGAAATAGGTTAGATATTAGGAAAAACTAGTTAAGCTGTGGTATAGGCTTCCAAGGAATCTTGCGGAATCCCCATCATTGGAAGCTTTTTAAAAACAGGTTGGACAAACACCTGTCAGGGATGGTTTACTTGGGCCTGTCACCGTGCAGGGGGCTGGACTGGACGTTTTCTCAATGTCCTTTCCAGCCCTACATTTCCATGATTCTATGAATTGTTGCATAACGGTTGAATGATATTTGAGCTAATTACTGAAACATTCTGGAAGTAGATTATCTTGAAGTAAAGTTTGAATTTAGTGAAAACACTAAGGACAGGGATTTTTCATGAGCTGATTTTTCTTACATTTCTTAAGTGATGAATTCTGTGTTTGTTTGCAGAGTTTTATTATTTAGATGTAAACTAGGCGTGCTGCAGTACACTGTTGTCAGACCACTTACCACCATTATTGCTCTGTAAGTATGCTCATAAAGAATTTATCTTGTCTTTGGGATATAATCTTTGAGCTACACTGGAAATGACTCTTTACACATTTGGTTTTTACATTTGAATTGATGGAATCTAAAAGCATAACTTTTCTGTTTTGCTCTGTTGTAAGTGGAGCTGAAGCTGACTTAACTATATCAACCTGTGACTTCTTTGTGATCTCTGCTCACCATTTTTTGAGCTCAGGTAATGAGTATTTAACTTCTGATACAGAAAGAAGAAAAATATAAAATCCCCTATAAAAACGCTAAATTGAAAAGTCTTAAAGAATGGGCAGGCTTCCCCTTGCTTTTTTGACAAATGAGTATTTCTCAATCAGATTACATGTTAGTCGTTGAAGGTGGGTTAAACTATGCATGCAAGCAATTTGCCTGTGTGCCCTCCTGGAAATCTGAAATAATTTTAAATCCTAAACTTGGTGATAAAAGAATGTCACCTATAAAAACTGAGTTAAATTTGAAGTTACTGTAATTACTATTAGTGTTGCGTAAGTTCCAAATATTTGTGTCCTTTGTGAATTGTAGCATAGACCTTATTTAAACCAGCTGTACAGTAACTTCTCACTTAACATTGTCCCGGTTAACGTTGTTTCGTTGCTGATCTATTAGGGAACAAGGTTGTTTAAAGTTGCGTAATGCTCCCTTAGAACGTCCTTAGGCAGCTGCCTGCTTTGTCCACTGCTTGCAGGATTCTCTGGAAGAGCAGCCTCTTCTTGTGGGGATTAGAACCAGGGGGGCTGGCAACCCCCCCCCCCCATCAGCTCCCCTAAATTTCCTGTAAGGTATGTGGCTTGGCAGCTGCCCAGCAGCAGTTCAGGTGGCCCTCCCCGCACTGCACTACTGTGCTGCTCTGGCCCTGCCCTCTGCCTTGGAGCTGCTCCCGAGAGCTTCCTGGGGGGAGAGGGGTGCTGATATCAGGATGTCCCCGTGCTCCTGCCCCCTTGCTCCGTACCGTATCCCCTCTTCACAAAGCAGAGGAGGGGGACAGGGCTCAGGGACAGAAGGGAGGGAGCTAGCTGGAAACTGTTTGCTGTCTGAACTGGCTGATCTGCTTAAAAGGGCAATGTACTTGAAGTGGCATCAGCGTGTTTAAAGGGACAATGCACGTCTCTCTCTGACTCATGCATGCACTCCCCAGCACTTTGGAAAGTCAGCGCCTGTGCAGCCATGTATGTGCTGTCAGGAGGAGGGAGTGGTGCGCTCCAGCTGGATAGCATGGGCTCCTCCTCATGTTAAGTTTTTGCAGGGAAGTGTTTTCAGCTACTGCCCTGCATCTATTGTTTCCTCCCTCCTGCCTCAGTCCATGCTGTCTTGTAGAGTGTGAGGCTACATTAACAACAGCGTATTAACCCTTGAGGGCTCAGCCGAGTGCTAGTTCATCATTTAGCAGCAAGGTATTCCCTGGGAAATATTCCACCCTCTTATTTCACCACCAAGCTTCACAATCATTCATTGCTGTGTACAATATTAAACTGTTTATATACATATATAGTATAAGTTTTAATGTCTTGTCTGACGAAAAACATTTCTCTGGAACCTAACCCCACTATTTACATTATTCTTATGGGGAAACTGGATTCGCTTAACATCGTTTCACATAAAGTCGCATTTTTCAGGAACATAACTACAACATTAAGTGAGGAGTTACTGTATGTGGACTGTTAAAATGTGTCAATGTCAGGTTTCACATGGTAACAAATGGGATCTCTTTCTGTACTGTTGAATCCATTGCAGGTGGTAAACATGTATTTCAGTTCAGGCTTCCTGTAATAGGGCTTGTAATCTGTCCTAGCCGGAGCTCGACCCTTCCGGGCAGGAGGGGAGCCACACCGACTCACTACTGGGGGAACAAGCAGTCAGTTAGTCCCAAAGCTCTGGCTCTCTGGTGCAGGGTGGAGCAAAGCAGACAGTTAGCTCAGGCCCTTAGTTGCAGGGGACTGAGCGAGCAAATAGTTCAGAGTCCAGGCCCTGGATTAGGGCGGGGCAAACGCAGTTTAGCTCAGGCCCTTGTTGGCAGGGGCTGAGCGAGCAAGCAGTTCAGGGGCCCAGGCCCTGGATCAGGGCGGGGCAAACACAGCTAAGCTCAGGCCCTTGTTTGCAGGGGGCTGAGTGAGCAAGCAGTTCTGGTATGGCACGCCTAGGCTTTCTGTAGCTGAGCGTTGGGTGAGGGGGAAGCCTGCTACCCGTGAGCGGGGGTGGCAGGGGGGAACGCAGGCCCACCCACTCCACTGCGTTCCAGCCCGGGGCCCTAGCAGCAGTTACTGCCGCTGCTGGTCAGTGGGGTATCCAAACCGCAACACACTGACATTGGCTCACACTCGGTTGCAGCTGGACCGGGGTCGGCTACCCCCGGGCTACTTCCATGATCCCCCTCAGAGCCTACCTCGTTCATCGCGCCGGGCTCGGGCCAGTCCAACTGCATGGGCTCCTCTCGGCCAGGGCTCGGTGGCAGGTCCGGTAGCTCTGCCGGGAAGTCAGGCCAACGGTCCTCGGGTGGCTCCTCTGGGTAGCAGCAGGGGCAGAGGGGTTCAGGTGCAGTCTCACCCTCAGGGTTGGTGGGGTGGGGCTCCCAGGGATTCTCCCAGTGACGGGCGCGGACGGGCTCCGGCGGCTCCTCCTCGTAGTGTGCCCAGGGTAGCTCAGGCCAGTTAGGCCTCGGGCCTCGGAGGTCTCCTGGTTGGGAGCTCCCGGCCGCACGTCTGCTCCCTGCAGTGGCTGGCCGCCGACTGAGCTCTGGCGGCCGGCCTTTATACTTCCCGTCCCGCCCCTTGACTTCCGGGGGGCGGGGACAGGCGGCGGTGGCTCCACCCACTCTGGTGCCTGCACGTGGGCTCCCTCTTCTGGGCAGGAGGGGAGCCACACCGACTCACTACAGGGCTCAAAAGAATTTACTGTATACCTGAGGTAGATATGAAATACATAGTTGAGACAGTGGCCAGGTGAAAAGCCAAGCTCCACCAATTTGCTGCTGCTAGAGAAAAGGAGAATGTTGAGATTTTCTTTTAGCTGTTGTCCTTGGATCTTGGGAAGGGAGCTTGGGAAGTCTCAGTCTTTTCAATAAGTGTTTTACCAATTTAGCTCTTCTTATGCTTGGCAAAAATATGAGCAGCATCAGACAGTTCTTCTTTAGTTTAAAGTTGGTTCATATTTGAAAGGTTACCTTCACAACCATAATGGCTAGAAGTTTAATTTCTTTAAATGGAAACAAATTCTGCAAAAGAAAATTGCTGGCTTAAGCTCCTATTGCTTACCAGAAAAAACTTGAATGAGTGTTTTTTTTTTTTTTCCAGATCTGAAGGAACAGTTCCTTTTCCATTGTAGAAGTACTACCATAAACTTTGCCATGTTATGTACATTTTTGGAAGTTGTAATTTCTTCCATTCTTGTACAGGCTCTCAGCACTGGTATTAGTGAGCATAGGTTTTACATTCTGACAGCTGATCAATGGGATACTAGTTTAGCAGCACTTTTAGAAAAGAGGCTCACTTGTACAATGGTTAATACCAAACTTTCTTCCAGAATCTGTGAGTTGGTTGGTATATATGATGAAGGAAACTTTAGCTTCAAAAATGCTTGGACTTACTTGGTTATCCTTAACAACATGTCACAACTGGTGAGTACCAAGAATGTCTCTTTTTGGTGTTTTGTTCAAATTACGATTTTAAAATATTGTCAGTATCACCTGACAAACTTGTTTTGTTTCAAGATACTAATAGTAATTATTAAAATCTTCTCAAAACCATATCTACTAAATCCCCTCTACATGCATAATAGAAGGAAAAAATGTCATTTTCTAGTATTTGATTTCTTCATTATTAGACAGTTCTGTAGAAAATATACAAAATTTGCCTTTGTGGTTAGGTGGAGAGAGAACTAAAAGGCTTAGTGTTTTAGTAAGGTAATATGTAGCCTCTCACCTCTAGATCACTGATTCAAGTCCAGTCTGACTGTAGTCACTGCAAGTCATGTGCAACTGTTTTCTCCTTGCAGTTTAAGTTTAAATAATTTGAACTCATTCCAGTTTTTGGTGAACATCAGAAAAAATGACACATTTGGCATTAATTGACAGCCTTGTTGGCGCTCTCAGCAGAGTCCAACATCTGAATGGGTGTGGCATTTTATCCACATATCAGTAGAGATGGTCTATCCAAGTTAGATTTGTGCCGGTGATGAAACACAGTGAGCTTTGCATGGCGGCTTCCTGTGCTTTATCTTATTCTGTGGATAGACTTTACTCTTTAGGACTGTCAATGTGACACATTTCTTAAACAAATTTTAAAAAGTGTAGTCTTTAAAATGATAAGCAAAGTAGAAGTTCTTAAATACCCAAAAGAAAAACTCTAATTTATTTAGCTTTTTTCTTGCATAACATATTTTACATAATAAAACAGTTGCTTTAAAATAACTGCTTGCAAAATAAACATAATGATTTAAAAACTGTAAAAAGGTAAGAAATTTTCTTTTCCTCTAGTTTGCGATGTATTGCCTTGTGCTTTTTTATAAAGTACTGCGTGAAGAGCTGAACCCAATCCAGCCTGTTGGCAAGTTTCTTTGTGTGAAGATGGTAGTTTTTGTTTCCTTCTGGTAAGTAAATGTTTAATCAGTATTGCTTGTTCCAGAACTTATTGCAGTAGAACTGAAAATGTTCAGATCATTGGTGTCAGCCAAGACGGTCAGGGATGCAACCTTATGCTCTAGGTGCCCCTAAACCTCTGATTGCCAGAAACTAGGACTGGGCAACAAGGGATGCATCCCTCAATTGACCTGTTCTGTTCATTCCTTCCAAAGCAACTGGCACTGGCCAGTGTTGGAAGACTGGACTAGATGGACCATTGGTCTGACCCAGTATGGCCGTTCTTATGTTTAAACCACAAAAATCTACCATTGTTGAAATTCAAAGTTATCTTTTAAATTAGTGTAGACTTAACTAGCAAGCTTATTTAAAAGAAATATAAAGTATCTAGGCAAACTTTGTGTTGTGGGAGACTTTATTCACCTACAAAACTAGAATTTTGTATTCAAAGCCTTACGCACAACTCTGTATGCTAGTCAGCAAATCAGTCTGAGTGCTTGGTCACATAAGGTTAACAAATAACTTGCTCTATTTCTGTTATGAGAGGCAGTGTTCTAGTGTAGCGGCACTGAACCTGGGACTCTGGGAAGCTTGGGGTTTCTGTCCAGACTCTTCCACTGTTCTCCTGTGTGATCCCATGTGAAAATGTACTACGTTGTGCCTATATCTCCGTCTCTGGAGATATTTAAGAGTAGGTTAGATAAATGTCTATCAGGGATGGTCTAGACAGTATTTGGTCCTGCCATGCGGGCAGGGGACTGGACTCGATGACCTCTCGAGGTCCCTTCCAGTCCTATAATCTATGAATCTATTTCCTCTGTTCTTTGTCTTATCTGTTTAGATTGTAAGCTGCTTAGGACAGGGACTATTTTGAAATGTGTTTTTTACAGTGTCTAGTATAATGGGTCCTTTAGGTGCTACTATAATATAAATAATCTTTATAGGCAAGCTGTTCTTATTGCACTGCTGGTGAAAATTGGTGTTATTTCTGAAAAACGCACCTGGGAATGGCAAAGTGTGGAAGCTGTGGCCACAGGCCTACAGGTAAGTACACACAGCTGTTGTTTACAGGGAACTGGTAGAGGGGTAAAGAGTATTTCCAAATGAAAGTTACAAACAGGATTGCATGTTCATAGAAACTCATGTTTCCAATGTGAGAAGCCAGATTTCTGTTGCATATCGGATAGTATTATGAATAAGGCTATGATTTTGTCACAGACATTTTTAGTAAAAGTCACAGACAGGTCTTGGGCAGTGTTCCCTCTAATTTTTCCCACACACGTGTGGAATGAATTTTATGTGCACCGATACGGAGGTGATGTGTGACAAAATTCATGTGGTGGGGATGGGGCCGAGGAATTTGGAGTGTGGGAGGAAGCTCTGGGCTGGGGCAGAGGGTTGGGGTACAGGGGTGTGAAGGCTCCAGCTGGGGGTGCAGGCTCTGGGGTGAGACCAGGGCTCAGGGCTGGGGCAGAGGGTTGGGGTGCGGGCTCTGGGGTGGGGCTGAGGACTGTCAAAAAGTGCCAATGCAGTGGAGGAGGAGTTTGTCCAGGGCTACGGCAGGGAGA
Source organism: Trachemys scripta elegans (assembly GCF_013100865.1). NCBI lineage: Eukaryota > Metazoa > Chordata > Testudines > Emydidae > Trachemys > Trachemys scripta. Next base: position 54,875,390 of record NC_048302.1, read on the forward strand.
GAGGATTCCACCCAGCAGCAGCACCTGGGCTGGGGGGGAGAGACGCCTCTTCCTGCTGCGGCAGCTCGGGGGCTGGAGCTGCAGGATAAGGGCTTCCCCGCAGGTCCGGGCCATGGCTGGATTCGGGAAGGGGCGCCCTGCGACAGGTCCAGGTCAGGTCACCCCAGCAGGTTTCGGGGCCAGGGAAGAGGCGCCCTACCCATGGCTGCGGCAGGTCCTTGGGCGGGTTCCCTGAGCACCTGCGTGGCACTAAATAGGCCGTGGCACAGACGTGCAGATTACAAGGAACTTAGGTCATGGGCAAAAAAGAAAAATTCACGGATGCTGTGACCTGTCTGACTTGTACTAAAAATATCCTTCACAAAATGGGGATATGTGGGTCCCCATACCACCTGAAGCAGGCAGCTGTGTAAGGGCTAGGACCTGCGTGCAGCAGCTGGGGGCTTTGGGGTACTCCTTTGCCACCCCTGGAGGGTGGGGAGTTCCCCCTCTGCCATCCCAGAGGTACCCTGCAGCTTCCTGGCTCCACGTGCAGTGGGAGACCCTGCAGCTTCCAAACACCACAGGCTGAAGTCATGGAGGTCACTGGAAGTCATGGATTCTGTGACATCCGTGGCCTCCATGACTAAATCACACTGCTTACTCATAATTAAGGCTACAAGTCATCCTGAATGAGTGCTGAAGAACATTACGCTCAGCACCTTGTCACATGTCATGTGTATTATAGAAATATATTTTAAATAGTCCCAACTTAGATTTTTTTTGCACATAAAATACATACATTTTTGAATACTTCTTCAAAAGATATTAATTACTGAGTGTCTACTTCCAGCAAGTCAGGATATGGGCTTGGATGCCACAAAGTGCCAAATTGGAACAGGCTGTAATAAGCCTAGTTGTCAAAGCAATCTGCCAGACTCACGTGGGCTCTTGAAATGCTGCTGGTGCACAGGGAGCAGCTATTGGTGCCCAAAGCATCAGTTTTTCAGAGCTGAGGGAGTTCCTGTCAGTCTTGCACTGGAAATAGAGATCTAGGAATACATATTTTGTCATGGTGATGTTCTTGCAGGACTAGATATGAATAAGTGTGTGTCTCCTTGTTGCAGGATTTTATCATCTGTGTGGAGATGTTCTTTGCTGCTATTGCTCATCACTACAGTTTTTCCTATAAACCTTATGTCCAAGAAGCTGAAGAAGGATCATGCTTTGATTCCTTTCTTGCAATGTGGGATATTTCTGATATTAGGGCAGATATATCTGAACAGGTTCGAAATGTTGGTAAGTACTAGGCTGCTGCATCAATTTTATAAAATATTTATCTTAAGGTTTTCAATTGCTACCCGTCACTGCAATATCTGAGCACCTTCCACATAAATTTGATAGCAATTGAAGGTTTTAGTAGAGTTTTTGGCACTTCTACCTTGTTGGGATAAAAATTTTGATGGGGTAGAGTTTGTGTGTTTTATTTTGGTTTTTATTACTTTGTTTTGGGGTAAACGTTTTGAGGGGGCAGGAGATAAAGATATGAATATTTAGTGGCATGTTTTCATTCTGATTCACTGAAGTCATTGTTTTTTCCATTACTACTTGTTTTTCCTACTATGGCTTGAGCCTCCCATCTTCAATGTCTGATATGTTAAGACAAAGACCAGTTTCATCTAGCACGCTTACTATTTTGTACTAAATATCTACAAAGCACCTGGCACGCTGTTTGAGCTATAAAAATAATTAATAATACTTCTTAATTTGGCACAACTTTAGGAAGAACAGTTTTGGGCCAACCAAGGAAAATATTTTTTGCTGAGGATCATGAACAAAACGAACATACAAGTTTACTGTCTTCATCTACACAAGACCCAATTTCTGATGCTGCTTCTATGCCATCTTCACCCATGAGTGGCCACTACCAGGGGTTTGGACACACTGTGACACCTCTGACTACACCTACAACAACCACAATACCTGATGGCATTTATAACACTATTGTTGCAGAAGAGAATGAGGATTACCTTGTTCCAGGGCATAATACATCTGAGAAGCCTTTGGATAAAAGTTAAACCCATCTCTACTTGAGTGTGCTAAAGAATCTATTCTGTGCTTTCCTACCATATTGTTTCATGATGACGTATTCCATTGCTCTTGAAGGGGTTGTTAATAGCTGGACAAACTGCAGCATGTCTCACAAACAGGAACAAAGTAAGTGGTTGGAGTCTGTTTTGAATACTGAATTTGTTTAAATTCTATAATGGATTTGAGTATATAGTGTATCAGTTGAATATAAAACATGTACATAGTTTAAATTTCCAGCACAGATTTTAAGAATCCATTTCTTAAGAGGGATAAAGTATTTAGAAAGCTATATAGTACCTAGCATAAAAAGGGCAGTGCTATATTAAGATTACACTGGTATCTGTTAACACAGAAGATATATCTGTAAACAAATACTCTATTACTCTTCAAATGTGTGTGATAAAGGTAGAGCTGCTAACTGGGAGACTTGATTTCAGGAATATAATTTAAGAAACTGAATTGTGGAGACTTTTTATGTTAAGTTTACCTCTCCAATGAGGTGGTGACCCTGTAAATTTGGGGATAGTGTGTGGCTGGAGTACTGACTTCTTCACCTTCCCCTATACAAACACACAATTGAAACTGCTTAATTAAGTTACCCTCTCTTCCATTACAGAACACCAATGTCTCTGGGCGTCAGCCAAAGCATCCTTTTAAAAACTAAGTTCTCCGTACAGGCCTAAGTTGTAAGAGACTGAGCCCAGAACCCCAAATTGCCATCCTTAGCGTGGCAGCCCTGAGTTGCTGGGCTGCCTCCTAGAGAGGTATGGTCTGAGCACAGGATTGTGAGCCAGAAATGTATTTTAATCACAAATCTAGGCAAGTAATTTACATTTTACCAGCATTTTCTCTGTCTTTAAAATGGGAATAACACCTACTTCACATGCATACTGGTAAGAATAATTACTGTTTGCGAAGTGTCAAACAGGAAAAGCATTTCATAAGTTGAAGGAGAAACTGACTTCTGTACTTAGAACTGCAATAAACTTACCCTACTTTGACATGTTTAAGATTTTTAAGAGAAAGGTGTCTTTCCCAACAAAATGTCTAGTTGTCTATTTATAGATTTTGTTTGTTTGTCGCTATACTGTCATCTTATGCCTCTGCTATAGCCTACGTTCAAATTCAGTAGCAAACTTGCCTTCTCATTGGGAGGGAAAGTAAGATATTCATTAAAGTGGAATCAAGTAGGTAGTGTAATACGGAAGATACTAACATTACAGACTTCAGATCAAAAATAATGGCATTTATATCAGAGTTCTAAGGATTTTTTTTGCAAATCTGATGAAACCAGAGGGGTATTTTTTCTATCCCAACATCAAACTTGCATTTGCATTGCATGCTTGCAATTTGACATTTATATAGAGAAATAAAACTGGAGCAGCGTAGATGCTTTTTAAAGTGGTATCTGCAACATTCCACCAAAAAGTACTTGTGACTAACTTTTTTCCAGCATTGATACCCTTTACAGAACAGATTTTTAATTGTAACTTCTTACTCTTACAGTGAATTCATCTTAAGTGCTTTTTTGCAGTACTAGTGTTATGTAAATATTTTGCCTTATTCACTAGGCTGCATATTTTATAGCCGAAGTGGAGTATGTACTTAATGTATTTGAAGTTGTTAGAAAAGAGAGCAAATCACACTTACAATATGCTGATTCATTACCTTCATTGTAAATAAGCAAATAAAGATTTTATTTAAATGTCTTCATTGTCTGTTTTATTTGATTTTATTTCTATAATCTAGTTAAGGAGTCTTGGATGTAGGGTGTGGGGGGAATACCTCCCTCTTTCAAAAAAGATGTCTTAAATGTAACTAATCCAAACACATGTTCAGCATTTTCAGTATCTTGGGGCCTGCAGTGGAAAAAGGTATTTTTGCAATAAATGTCACCTGAATTGAGTTAATAAACAGAATACCAACCTGCTTATGTACTTTGATTTTATCCATAAGCACCTCCTCCCAGGAGCCTTTTGATATTAAAACCATATTCAAAAAATACATTCACAGATCCTTTAGCCTGCTCCCATTATGTAGCCAAAATGAAATAATTGGAGTGCTAAAGATCAAAGATTCACTCCCCACAGTTCTAAACTTCATCTTTCTCTACCTAATGGCCTGAAAAAATAGATGGGATTTGTAATCTGTCTTAAGTGTTAACCAATTCAGATTGTTTGGCAGAGGAGCGTATTCCAGAAGTGCATGCCTCTCCAAAGGAATGCCCTTCCGGCAGTCCCCTTCCCTATCCAGCATGGACTGCAGCTCAAGTGCTTCTGGCAGTTTTCAGATGACTAGTATAGGTGATAGCAGCAAAGTTGGCCTTTAGATGATACAATTGCAAGGGCCTGGCCAGACAGATTGTATCAAAAGCAATTTTGATCTGTTCATATTTTACTTCACACAGATGTATAGATTATGCAAGGTGCAAAGCAGTGGAGAATCAAGATTTTTGAATTTCACTTCCTGTTTATTTCATTCCTAGGAAGCTGGGAGTGACCTAGGTTTCTCCTTTGTAATTTCCCTGAATTATTACCTTGCTTTTTTCCCTTGTTGAACTTTTCTGCCCTTGGTTCTAATATGTATTATTCTGGATAGCCATCTGTCTTGGATGATTTAGACACAACAAATCCTGCATCTTTAGCAGGGGGTTAGACTAAATGCCCTTGCGGTCCCTTCTAACCATATGTCTAGTTATTGTTCCCCCCACCCTTATTTTTTAATTATTTCAACTGGGAGGGAAGTTATTTTATGGTGGAGTGACCCTGCCACTTACCTTCCTTCTAAAAATCTGAAACGGATTTTTAAAAAATTTCAGTACCACCTTTGTTCGTCGTCTTGAAAACAATTGCTACAGTAAATTTGATAGCTATTGCTCTAGGATGTGACCTGGATTAGCTGGTTTTTTTTCCCCAACAATTCCTTTACTATACTACAAGTAAATGTCCCAATCTAAATTGCTGTGCTCCAGTCCCAAGATGTTTACAAGTTACTGATAAAATTAGATAGGAAATTCCAGATTATAATCCATTCTTTATGGATTGTTCACTGTCCTATTTTTTCTGGAAGACATTCACAAGAGTTTAACATCAGCTATTTTAAGTCATTCATTTCATCCTCTGATTTATTAAAAGCTACACATTCTTAGTACTTTTCCTTAAACCCCCACCCTATCGTTAACTCATTTCGCAGTCTCTCTTTTCTGAAAACTAAAGATACGATTGTAACTATTACCTCCTGTTCATGTTTCTCAGAGGATTTTCTTTCTGTATCAGGTGTTGTAGTTTCACAGAGAAGCAGTCAACTTGCTGACTTCTTGCATTTTATTTTTTCAGAAAAACTTAACACTTCCTCCAATTTATTAATATGCTGAATTCAAGTAGCTCATGGTCACAACCTCCAATCTTCCATCTTTTCCTAATCAGATCCTTTGTATTCATTATGATTATCAAAAAATAGATAAAGAACAGATTATCTGGAGTCCCTACTTCTGGATCAGAAAAATGTCTTCTGTATAAGATGAGGAACCTCTCATGCCTGTTGAGTTGTATTTGTCACTGTTTGTTAAGGATTACAGATGCTCCCCAATTTACACAATCATTCCTTTCTGGAAAGCCTTGCATTTACCTTAATCCTATTGTTATCCTGGCACACTGAAGGCTGCATTTTGGTGGTGGATGACAATGGGTTTAATTTGTAGATGAGGAATGAAATGATAGGGTGAAATAACAGAAATACAGTATCGCTGAACTAACCCGAGACAGAGGCTGTGAAGCGCAAAGCCTTCCCTTGTAGGAGATGTTACTGCTGTATTCCTCCGCACACCGCACTACAGTACTTTGCGTTCCTGTACGCTACACAATATTTTCTGCAACTTGGAAATTTTATTTATGCCTTATGGAACTTTTTTGTGTAAGTCGGATCTTGCGTAACCCAAGGAGCGTCTGTATTAAAATCCTCCCTGAACAGAGCACTGTATTCAGTGACATGGTCTCTGAGGTTTTGGCTCGGTAACTTGTTTCTTACTCTCCTCCCTTTAAGAAGTTGATCTATTTAAGGCTATGAAAAAAAATTAAGGCAGTATTAGCACTGGGTCACAAAAATAGGACAACTACCACATAGCTACTGAACTCTGAGTACAGTTGGAAGAAAAAAATCTTTCCTACTTCTTTTAAAAAATATACTAAATGTAAAATCTGCTTACAATAAATGAACATATATGATCAGCAAATTTTGACTTCAGCATAAAATTGAACTTGAAGGATTGCAGAGAATGAAAAATACTCTGATGGAAGTTTGCGACTTAAAGCTTCTCTAGAAAGAGCAGCAATGTTCTCTACGGACAGTGGAGGGGATGATTTCTAAAGTGCAATAATATAGCATATTAATTTGGTCAATGTAGACCATGCTAGTGCTCACTAAATGTACTGACAGCACTATATTAAAAGCACACTACAGACTCTTTGTGTAGCCAATGCTGGTGTGCACTAGACCAATCAATATGCAGCTTGTTAGAAATCTCAGTCCTATAGGGCATGTAGACAAGCCCTCAATAATAGGATTGATGCCAACAGCACCAGGGATGTAAAAGGTTAAACGGTTAACCAGTAAGCATTAGGCTTACCATTAACCAATCTTAACCGTTAATGCTGGCTGCCCCATGCTGGCCAGAGGGGCCCTAGCCCCAGCTGTGCCAGGAGCATCAGTTAACCAATATAATTTTAATTGCTTAACCATTAACTTTTTAGACTATTTACATCCCTGAACAGCACTGCTTTGCTGAAACCTGGTAAACACTAGGGAACTCTTCTTGGGGAAAAAAAAAAAAAAAAAAAAAAAAAAATTCAGTTAGCAATATAGAGACCCTTCACGTAGACAAGGTTACAGGAGCGGCAGACTTCAGCTGCAGGAGCCTTGTTTGGAATATGGCTACTGAAGTTGCCAATACTGGTGTAGAAAATCTCCTTGATATGCCTATTTTTAAAGCTTTTTGAATAGGTAGGACTAGAAGTCCAAAGCATTCTCCTTCATAGTTTTCTGACTGTTTCACTTACTCTTGCCTGTCTTTCTGCATTGGCTTGACTTCCCCAAAAGCATTAGCAGGAGTACTTGAGAGACCCTGCACCTTCACTCTTAATTTCCTTGGCTATGGGTGAAAGTCTGCAGGAGCAGCTCAGCACTATTCCACTTCTGGTGCACATCTGCTCAAGACTGGAATCATTTGGCTAGCAGTGTCCACTGAGGTCATGCATGCACCCTATCATCATGCTCCTGCACCAAGGGTGGGCAAACTATGGCCCTTGGATCATTGGGAGCCAGGTCAGGGGCCACACCATACAGCTCAGCCCCAGCACTCCTGTCGGGGCGCTGGGTGGGGAGGCCGCACCACGCCGCTCGGCCCTCCACTTAAAATGTGGGCTGGCTTAAAACGCTCCAGGTGGAGGGCTGCCCCACGTGGCTCGGCTCCTCCCTGTGCTTTGAGAGGTGGAATCAATTCTAAGTCTTGGAGCAGTGGAAGAGGTTCTTTTACAGTACAGAGGGAAGGGGGTTTATTCCAATTATTTTCTAATTCAGAAGAAAAAAATAGGTATGATGGTGCTTGATTATGGACTTGAAGGAAGGTCAGTGCCTTCTGTCATGGTCCTTGGATAGACTACCTTGCTAAGACCCCTTTACCAGTCCCATCAAGGGACAAGCTCTTGCCTCCACTTCTCTTTGAAATGCAGCCCCACGGTCCAACCGCTCCCTGGCTGGGTCCTTGGACTGTATCCCTCTGGTAGCCAGCCATCGTATCTAGCAGGCCCAATGGACTTGTCACCTGCAAGAATTCTCCTTTGGGAATCTGTGGACAGTGAGAATATGCAGCAACACAGAAGCCAAAATGGGATGGTGGTGACTTGGCCAGACTTTTCTTCCACACACCAAGGAGAGCCTTGAACAGTGTTGACAGCCCTTTATGCTGACATTATTGATACAAGTGAAGATCAAACTATAATTGTATCCTTCTCTTGCAAAGGAGGAAAGAAGAAATCAAGGCGGACTAAGCACTGCAACTTAATCTGTCCATAAATACTCATTGTACCAGACTCCCTTGCTCTGCTGTCTGAATAGCCTGGCTTTGGCAGAGGATTCAGATTTACCTTTAATAAAAGCAGTTTTATTGTGCATGTGCCACAGAGTGTGCATAGGCTGCTATTTGTATGGAATGGGCTCAGAGCTTGAACTATATCTGGAGCTTTTTCTTTAAGATCCACAGTCTGTTTAGAGTAGGAAACAACAAAATAGTGACAATAGATTTTGTTTTAGAATCTTAATATGGAAAAAACTGTCTTGGTTTTTGCTTTCTTAACAGCAAATTTGAGAAGACAGCTTACCATTTTTCTTTTCTACCCTCTTTTTGAAATTTTCTAATTCCTTTCAATTATACCTCAACTTCTTAATCTTTGCCATGTAACAAAGTTAACATTTCTCAAACTGTAGCTAGTGCATGCGCCTCTTACACAGTAGTGAAGCATTTGTCAAGTAGTGCATTCCAGTGCAGGCTTTAAGAGTTTGTTAAAGTCTTTTCTGAGCAGCAAAATAACCTCATACAAGTGCACCCACCACCACAGAATCTGAGTATAGCGAACGTTTAGCAATCTCACAATCTTGGTGAACTTGGTAGGTAGGGAACTAGTATCCCCGTTTTCCAGATGGGTAAAGTGAGACAGAATAAGTGACTCAAAGTTCATAGTACGGTTCCTTGTTCTTCTAAACTTCCTGAATCTTGGTGTCTTAACCACATGACCATCCTTCTACCCTGCACAACAGCTTCATGACTCTGACAAGTGTTTCTTGTGAATAAACTTGTGCTGCTGCAATTGTAAGGGTAGTGCAGACTCAGAAGGACAAAACCCAGGGGCCTAGAGGCAATGAGAAATAAATATACACATATTAAGATCTACAACAACTGGGGAGGTGGGGGAGAAGAGTTTAAGAGGAGGGAACATAGCCACATAGATTTCAGAGTAGCAGCCGTGTTAGTCTGTATCTACAAAAAGAACAGGAGTACTTGTGGCACCTTAGAGACTAACAAATTTATTAGAGCATAAGCTTTTGTGGGCCTCAGCCCACTTCTTCCGAACATATATGCATCTGAAGAAGTGGGCTGTAGCCCACAAAAGCTTATGCTCTAATAAATTTGTTAGTCTCTAAGGTGCCACAAGTACTCCTGTTCTTTTTGTAGATACAGACTAACACGGCTGCTACTCTGAAATCTATGTGGCTATGTTCCCTCCTCTTAAACTCTTCTCCCCCACCTCCCCAGTTGTTGTAGATCTTAATATGTGTATATTTATTTCTCATTGCCTCTAGGCCCCTGGGTTTTGTCCTTCTGAGTCTGCACTACCCTTACAATTGCAGCAGCACAAGTTTATTCACAAGAAACACTTGTCAGAGTCATGAAGCTGTTGTGCAGGGTAGAAGGATGGTCATGTGGTTAAGACANTAATAAATTTGTTAGTCTCTAAGGTGCCACAAGTACTCCTGTTCTTTATAGCCACATAGGGCATTCAGGAATTTATTTTAAAACTGCCTCCTTAATACCACTTCATGTAACTTAAAATAATTGTCACAAAGAAGGTGTGGGATTGAGGGGAGGATCTCAGTGTTTCACAATATTGCATTCTATGTATACAGATATTTATACAGTGTTTACTGCTAAGGTATCTGAGCACCTTACACAAAAAAAAAAATTGTGAGCATCGCTGCAACAAAAATTACAGCTTCCTCTGCAGCTTGTACGAAGGAAAATTGGAGAAATAATCAATTCAGTTAACAATGAAGCTTCCTGCTGCTAAGCTTCACTACAACAGTTCAAAATGTCCTTGCACAATGGCGTGTAGTTCATCAATAAGCCCTCTTAAAACAAACAAAAATTTTAATAATAAAAAACCCTAAAACCTAGATTTTATGCTCATCTTCGATTAAACATCTCAAATGCTGAGCCATTCGGTTAGCGTGCATAGATAATTATATTTAAGCCAAAATAATTTTCTTTGATTTGAACATATGAACCAGTTTCCAAGTGACTACTCTTCACTGCTTTACTGTGATGCTGACATTGCTTTTATAGTGCTGAATGTTGAGCACAAGTTCATCTCCAAGCTGAACTTGGATCGGTTTGTCAAGAACAACTGCAGCTTGTTTCCAGTGGGAGGAATCACTTGACGTATCCAAATAAATATCTTCATCTAGATGTACATGATACCAAAATGGAATGGCAGTGACGTGGCCAGACTTAGAAACTTGCACCTAAAAATGAAAAGAGGATGTTTAAGGAAGTAGAACTTTAATTTTTCACTGATTTTATTTGTATTTTGGTAGTGTCTAGATCAAGAAAATCAAATACAGTGATTCAAACTGTTCAAATCTACTTCAAAGTGGCCTGCATTGAAATAGCTTTTGTACTGAATTTTTCAACCATAATAATGAGGAATTGAAGGAAAAAAAAAAAAAAAGTGCGTGCTCAACTTACCTTGACTTCTCTATTGGAGCTGTTCAAATAGGGATTCATGAGATCTAGTCTTAGCAGATCTGCTGGCTTGCTTAAGGGCACACATGGTAATGTGGCGAGATCCAAAAACACACGAACAGGCACCTGAGGAGGAATGTACCAGGCTTTCAGGCTTAACTATTATACAACTGCAACTTTCAATCTATGAATTATTGCACTGTTTCTTAAAGGAACTGAACTGCTACAATAACTATCACTTCTAATCCTTTTTTAAATCTGGTCCTTATGACACAAGTTGCGTAAGGAAACAGTCTCCTACCAAAGCTGTTTTTCTGAACACTGAAGTGTTGGAAGTCATAACTTTTACTGCTCTCCATATCAGATCACAAATCACTTCTGCCCTACCTGAAGCATGCGTCTTGACTGCTATTATAGTAAATTTACATCAGTATCTATGGACAGAATTTAGGTTATAAAATATACTGAAAAAATTAATTAATACTTCCAGCACTGCTTTTTCTTAAATTCCTTATATTGTGATTGTGGCCCTCAGTTGGGCATTTATGGGTTTTGAGAGCTATGCTTGATATTGAAGCATGTCGTTAACTTCTTACCTTGAACTGGTTGATAAAAGGTGCTATATTAAACCCAAGTGTGGGTTCAGTCCCTTGAACTGCACTTTCAAGTACTAAGGACTGCGATTCTACAAGCATCCCATACATCACCACATATTGTGGGAATATCTTTCCTCCAGAGTGAAGCAAACACCTATAAAGAGAGAGAGAAATGTTTATTGCCAAAATGTGTTCTCCTGCTAGTAAGAAACTAAACCAGGGGTGGGCAAATTTTTTGGCCTGAGGGCCACATCAGGGAATAGAAATTGTATGGCAGTCCATGAACGCTCACAAAATTGGGGTTGGGGTGCGAGGGGGAGTGATGGCTCTGGGGTGTAGGAGGGTGCTCTGGGCTGGGAGGGGTTTGGAGGATGGGAGGGGGATCAGGGCTGTGGCAGAGGGTTGGGGTGTGGGGAGAGGCTCAGGGGTGCAGGCTCTGAGCAGCGCTTACCACTGCTTCCAGGAGCCATTTGAGGTATGTCCCTTCTCCGGCTCCTAGGCATGGAGCGACCCGCAACCCTCGGAGTGGGGCCATGCCGTGGCTTCCAGGAGCCACGTGGTGCGGCCCCCGACCAGGGGCCCTGGCTGGAGCACTGAAGCAGGACCAAGCCATGTGGTGCAGCCCCCAACCCAGCACGAGCGGGGCCGCGCCGTGTGGTGCAGCCCCCCAACTGGGCACCCCAGCAGGAGCTCGCGGGCTGGCTTAAAATGGCCAATGGGCCAGATCCAGCCCACAGGCTGTAGTTTGCCCACCCCTGAACTAAACTGACTGCATTAAGGTCTTGATTCAGGATGGGCACTTAAGTTCCACTGAAGTCAGAAGTGTTTAAGTGCTTCCCCGAATTGGGGCCTAACAGCTATTCAGATCACTCCCAATCTAAAATACCTTGTCAAATTCTGCACTGTATTATACCAGGATTCATTTTCTTTGAAGGCTGGTTGACATTAGTTTGTCTTTGACTTGGGGAACTCAAAATATGAAATACCCAGTGAAGAGCAGTGACAGGTCAGGTGGAAGAGCACTGGAGACAGGCCATTCTATGATAGTGCCAGCCCTGCCCTTCCAGGCCAGTGCCCTGCCAGAAGCTGGGACTGGATGACCAGATCACTTGATAATTGGTCTGTTCTATTCATTCTCTCTGAAGCATCTGGCACCGGCCACTGTTGGAAGTCAGGATACTAGTTAGATGGATCACTGTTCTTATCTGGCACGGCCATTCTTATGTAGAATGTAGTTATTTCATTAAGATGGTGTTATAGGCTATTTAGGCTTCAAATACAAGGTCTGCTTTATTTACAACACTGACTCAGACAATACTGAAGGATTGTGAAAAAATGGCAACCGAAGCTGTTAATAAAACTGGAAGCCAGAGGGTGCTGGGAAAGAGATCACTAGGGCACTGTTCAGGAGAGTGGGATCCTGCTTGAGAGTCAATCCCTTGTGCAGAATGAAAATGGCAGGAATTCAGTTAATCCATGATGTGCCCAGGGTAGTGGTAATTAGATAAAATCACCCAGATGTGGGATGCCAGTGGTGTTTTAAATATTTAACTAAATCATTCTCAATTCACACAAGAACAAAGTTAACAGTATTCTTGTGTTGAATTCAGAGGCTTCTTCAGTTCCCTGACACAGACTGCTGAACTGTCAAGAGCAGCAGCAAGTAGGTATTTAATTCTGCATTGACTTTGTGTTCTCGTTGTTTTCCAGCAGAGGTCTCTTTACAAAGGCACTAGCAGGGACAACAAATGGCAAAAATAGAGACTTACATCTTAGCCATATGTTCACAGTCTCTGACAACTGATGTGAATGTAGATATGACACAATCAGAACCAACTTCCCCAAAAGGGCTGACACAGCAAAATCACACCCCTTTGGCTATTATTATCCTGACCTCACTAAAAGTCTGGATGAATAGATGAAAATGTGATACACATCCCGCACCACCCCAATAAAAACCCTCTAAAACTGAAGATTCATCCTTTCTTTAATATTCCTCCCAGTTTGTTTTTGCCCTTCTTGCTATTTTCTATTATTTTGTCTTGTATTTTCTTCATTTTTCTCTTGCTTTGTGTTACCTTTTTGTTTGTTAGCTATCCCTTTTTCTCTATCTCTGTTCTAGCTCACGTGTATCTGTCCCTGACAGATTTCAGTCTGTTCCACAGCAGCTTGAAATCTACAAGATTCTGAGCTTGTTCTATCACTCACATCTCTTAAAATTTCATGCTGCTTCAGCTTTTATCAGGACAATGGTTGTTTAGATTTCTGGTATGCCAAGCATAAGATTTTCCCTACTTTTTTTTTTTTTTTAAATCACAAATTATTTAATTTTTATAGAAATTTATCACTAATTAGAATCATAGACTTTAAGGTCAGAATGGACCATTATGATCGTCTAGTCTGACCTCCTGCACAACGCAGGCCACAGAATCTCACCCACCCACTCCTGTATCAAACCCCGAACCTATCTCTGAGCTACTGAAGTCCTCAAATCGTGGTTTAAAGACTTCAAGGTGCAGAGAATCCTCCAGCAAGTGATCCTTGCCCCACGCTGCAGAGGAAGATGAAAAACCCCCAGGGCCTCTACCAATCTGCCCTGGAGGAAAATTCCTTCCCGACCCTAAATATTGCGATCAGCTAAACCCTGAGCATGTGAGCAAGACTCACCAGCCAGACACCCAGGAAAGATTTCCCTGGAGTAACTCAGATCCCACCCCATCTAATCCCATCACAGGCCACTGGGCATATTTACTGCTAATAGTCAAAGATCAATTAATTGCCAAAATTAGGCTATCCCATCATACCATCCCCTTCATAAACTTATCAAGCTTAAATAGGTGTTTTGCCCCCACTTCTCCCCTTAGAAGGCTGTTCCAGAACTTCACTCCTCTCATGGTTAGAAACCTTCATCTAATTTCAAGTCTAAACTTCCTGATGGCCAGTTTATATCCATTTGTTCTTGTGTCCACATTGGTACTGAGCTTAAATAATTCCTCTCCCTCCTTTGGTCAGACAGGTTGAAGCTTGGAATTACTAGGGAGGTTCTCTCTCACCTTCAGAAGATTTATAAATGTCATACAGTACCTGGATATTGCTGCCTTTTCCATCACCTCCTGCTGGATTAAACCTGAAGTCTCTATGACGTCCAGAATTATAATACTCCACAGTTTGTCTGATTTGGGTCTCTGTAACACCACACTCTCATCTTCTAAGTGGCTGAGCCAAAACTCCAATGTTTCTTTAGGGAAATGGTTGACTTCTGAAATTATGTTAAGGGCTATTTGATGCTGCTCTTTTTCAACAGAACTGTAAGCTTTAACTGGCCCAAGTTTTCCAGCAATTATTGGCAGAATCGAAAAGCCCTCGGACACATCTAATACATACAAAGGGTCATGAGTTGTATATGAGGAATTCTTGTTTTGACGCTTTTCAAAGTTCATCTCTCTATCATGACCATCAACATCCATTGACAGAGATTCTCTCGTTGGGATCAAGGATGACAACACTTTGCCAATGGCAGCATTAAAGCATTCATGGTATGGCACATTGTTTAGAAGTGCAATTTCAGTGGATTCAAGCATGCATTCCTGCCGCATGCCATCCGATGTGCTAGTAGTCTGAAGACTAGCCAAAGCACTACATAGTTCAGCCTCATTGCCCGAAGCCAGTGTATTCTCCCTTTCAATGTCCATCCCATATTCTGAAGTCGAAACAGAAATCTTCTGGATCCTCAAGTAGCAATCTTTGCAGCATACTTCCATCATCACAGTGTCTCCAGGTTTCACAGAATAATCTTATCAAAAAAGTACAAAAAGGTACATTAATAACTTTCAGAAATTATAAGGGGAGTGTCCTACAAATGCCTAATCTGTGGTTTTAGGAAGCAAAACCCTACATTAGAGCTATTTTCCATTTACTATTAGGAAACTACTGACATAGCAGGAGGAGGAGAGAAGAGGGACAGTGATGGGTGGGGAAAGGCTAAGTTAATAACGAAGTAAGGATTCCAAGGAATGCTCAGGGAGACTGAGGAAGAGAAATAAGGACTCTGCTATGGTTAGTGACGCATCATCCTCTTTCCCTAATATGTTCCCTTATCTCTGAAGCAAATTGATAGCATCCTTTTAAGACTAGTTACTATCAAATAAACAAAATATAAAAAAGTTAATAGTATTGCCATGGAAAATCCACATACCAGGAAGGCCCTGCACAGGGTAGACTGCTTGTTCCCAGCAAGTTTCCTCACTGGGACTTGTAGATAGACTGTGCTCATCATCAAGCTGTAGTACAAACCAGACCACAATAGCATCCAGCACGCCTCCTTGAGTGACAGGTATGCTGATCTTGCTAGGCTTCCTAGTTGCCAGGCTTTTCAATTCCTGACCAAGATGGTAAAAAGAGAAATAAAACTTGAGTACCTCTTTCTCCAAGAGTGATGGCTGACTAAAGTTGAGAATGGAATGCATGTCAGATTCCTTTTTACTGTTGGGAATGTAAGTTTAGAGCCTGTTTTTAGAATTAACCCCAGAAGCAGTTAGTTTTATTTCTGAATTTCATACTTTGATGTGTAACCCTGCTCCCAACTGCTAGTGTGTCAATAGTTTTTGTTTGTTTTTAAAAAGAGAATGTCTGAATGACACTATTTGAGAACCAACAGTGGGCATGGGGGCGTGGGGAACAAGTGAGCTGCCAGTGTATGCAGAGACAACTCCACTTAAAGAGAGTTAAAGAGTCTGCTCTACAACCTTAGCTACCAGTCAGTTGGCATTTAGCTCATGTGATAGAGGCTCATGCACTAAGCTCCAGAGGTCCCTGGTTCGATTCTGCCCGCTGACGACCAGGGTCTGTCGGCATTACACATACACACAAAATAAACCTATTTGCATTGTCAAAACATAGATGTACAAAATGGTTTCCATAGGGAAAAAAAAGTCATTAGTTGTTTGAATGGTGACTTATCCCACTCTCCCCTGCAACCATCTATGAGCAGCTCATTGTTAAGTGGTAATGTTTTGACTTTAAATATAAAATCTTTCCTGTGTCATCCTCAACAATTCAAATGCACTCCTATAATTTTAGTTGAAATCTGATCAGTCACAACTCATTTATATATTGCAATTCTAGTGGTAAAAATTAGCCAATAGGTCAAGGGCAGATGGACAAACATGGAACACCACATTTAATAAATTTACATAGGGTATGTCTTTACTGCAGAGTTCCTCAGGGTCTTTCTGGATGTTGTCCCCATCTCTACTTCTGTTCACACACAAAACCCCCTCACCCAAGTTAATTGATGCTTTCAACCTAGACTAGCTGACCTAACTGGGGCTCCAGCCAAGAGCTCAGGTGCCACTTTTACTCAAACTGGTAACCTGTCCACTTTGCAGTGAGAATGCAGCTAAATCACTTGAGCGCTGACAGTCCTCCAACAGCTTTCTTACAATTCCCTCCCAGAAGGACAGACAAGTTCTTCTATAATTCACTGGGAAAGAATCCTGCAGCACAAGGAACCATGAGATATACCCCCAGAAGTCCTAATGATGCATACGGGTGAGTGCAGCCCCAGTGAGCACACATTAACTCAGATACGGCTTTGCAGTGTGGTTATTCACACCCAGCATAGGCTAACTTGGGTGCTCACACTCAGATAACTATCACCCAACCAAACTGCAATGAATAAATACCCTTAGAGACAAGCCAGATTTTTGGCTCTGCATCAGCTGCTCTACATGTTTTCTGTTTGTTTTTCTTTTCGGATGTAAGACTGAAGAAATCATTACCTCCAGATTGTTGAAATCCACTGTCATGGCTTGAAAGGGTTCTGACAGTGGCATATAACCCCCAGGAACTCTACTGAGTTTTTCTGTGGTGTAAGGTTCAATAGTTTCCTCTGAGTTCACAGAAGCACGTGTTGGACTACAGAACTCCACCGTTTCTGCCAAATGCACACAGGCAACTTCTTGTATTCCCACCCTAGGAGGGGAGCAGGGAGGAAGAAAACCACAAACAAGCCTAAATTAGACAAATCAAAGCTATACACAATCCTTCCCCTTGAACACTGAACATATTGAGTGCGTAGTGTGATAACAGTCATTGTTGGTAGTTGTTCCTGGAATATTAAACGTACACCTCTTTCAGGAGTTAGATACAGACCTAAAAGTTAATCAGTACCAGCTCAGTCACCCAACCATATAGAAATTCTGTTCATACTTTGCACAGCTGCTTAAGTTGGTGGTCTCATTTAAACACACACACACACACACACACACGTGTTAAGTGAATGGAAAATAAAAAATATTCCCCTTTTGTTTAAACTGATCACATTTCTTTTCCTAAATCTGTCAAATGTGAGCTCCAAATCCTGTCAAGGTATAAACACACCTGTGATGTCTGCGTATCTCTTTGCATTCCACTGCCATCCCAAATACAATAGCACCTGCAGGAATAACTTGACCATAGTCTTCTGTGCCAATGTCTTGATTTTTAGGCTGTGAAAATGTAAATAAATAAAATGGCACAATGAGATGAAGACCTATTTCTACTGGTACTGCTGAGTTTAAGTTTGTTATTTCTCTGTGTCATTCATTATTATCTCAAAAACTTTAATAAATATTATCAAGGCTAATGATGTTTTAATTTTTTCTTTTTAATTGCAGTCAATTCAATTTTTTGTGCAAATGTTGTGAAATACATTATGCCCCTTTTCCTGGAAAAACAGCCAATTGTATATTATATATAATGAAGGACGAAAACTCTAAAAGCTGTTGTTATTTTCCCAATTTTTTCATTTCTCTCAGCATTTCAAATGCTCCTTTGATACTGTTGCATCCCCAGCTACCTTTTCTTTGCATACACTTTCATCACAAAAAAATGATGGCATATTAAAGGGTCACTCACTAAGAGATAGTATTTTTGTTTTTTCCTAATGTATCTGCCTGAAGAATATCCCATTTTAAGTTCCAGGCGTAACTGTAAAGTAATATTTTTCCAAAACTCCTTATTTCTCAATAATGCCCATCTGTATTAAATATGAATTCTCAACTGAGTTTCTAATAAGTCATGCTCCCCAATGTGATTTTAGGAGTCTATCCCCTGCTTATTTTGCTTACTTCCCAGTAATTAATTTGATAGCTTCAATATGTGTTTTAAAAATACTTTACTTTTACCGCCTATCTTTCAGCATTTGTTGTTTCTCTTGTATCAACTGCATACTTTTTCTCAAATATCTCTTTTCCATACTTATCTTGTTCTAGTCAAGTCTTTGTATTTTAGATGTAGGTTAGCTTTCTCTTTATTGTCTTTTTTCTCTCTTCACTGTCTCAATATAAACAAGCTGCTGATCAATATATATATAAACTCACTGAATGACAACATAGACATGGCAGAAAGACTGAATCGAAAGAAGGAACCTCATAAATGGTTCTTATGTTTTAGTACATCTAAAACTACCCTCTCATGGAGCTACACATAAGCTTTCGATTATTTACACACCAGTTGTGTGTGACAGCTCATTGTATTTTCTTGTGTAATTTTAAATCCTGTATTTGATCCTAACTTGAAGGAATACAAGTTAGCTAAAAACATGCAAAATGAATAAATCAAACTATTCCTGTTTTATAACACTGGAGGTCATCAATTTCAGTCTAATACAGCAGATAAAAAACCCTTCATCTAGATGGTGACTTTAAGGTATTTTTTTCTTTGGGAGGGAAACATAAAAGAAGAAACTAGATCCCGTAACTTTTCACAGACTGCATCCCATTATTTCATGAGACCTAAATAAAAGTCTGTCAGACACAGGTAATAAAAAGTAGAGGTGGGTTTGTGTTTTTTGTTTTTGGTGTGGGGGAGGGGAGTTACATTTACATAGTCTTAAAGGCAAGATGCATCTAGCAACTTCCAGCTTTTCAAATTAATCACCAAGGAATTGTTACATATAAAATAAGGGTGAACTGGAAGATTTAACAGATTGGTAACAGAATGCCCTCTAGTGTTAGAAGCAGATGTATACTAGTTTTTATTAATTACATACGAGGTGATTTTGGTTTCAGTCATAGTGAACCCTTTTTTTCTAGGCTGCTGTTTCAAATCCAGCCTAGATCTCTACTGACTGCATGGTCTTCTGACAGCTGTTTTGTGTCTTAATATTAAATGAATAGGTTTCAGTCTGGTTTGCAGTAGACAGGTGTCCACAACACAAAAGTCATCATAATTGGCACCACTGATAGACACAGAGGTCAAGGACTGAAGAGCCATAAAGACTGAACTACCCTCCCTACACTGCTCCAGGTTAGTGCTGAAATACATTGATAAGGCAGTGTCATTCTCACGGCATTGTCACTGCTTGTCTACTGACATATAACAGGTACGATACAGTACTTTTGCCAACAAGGCTGTAAAATCTCACTTTCACAAGCATTAATGTAACTCAAATTTAAAAATAAAGCATCAATTGTCTAAACATTAGGAAGAGTGCAACATTCATAATAAGGATGTGTTATGTATGTATGTCTCAATGTGGTTCTGATTTATGAGTGTCTGAATATATCACCTACCTTTGGTTGTAAAAGCAAATGCTCCCAAGCATGTATCAAACTCTCCACAATCCCTTCTCCAAACAAACCTGCATCTACCGTTTCTGTGACAACCAGGGAAACCCTATGAAAAATTGTTTTTAAGAAAAGGTAGTTACAGTTATGAGATGGTAATGCGCATTACAAATTTCTGCTAGAAGTCACACCTTTTAAAGTAAAATACAAACGTAAACTGAATCTAGAGGCAGCAAATGTTGATAAAAAGCTGTGCTATTAAAGTATTAATTAATGTACGTGAAAAGCAAAACACATCCAGCAGAGGAACATATTTTAAGTTGTTGTTATAACAAGTTTATAAACTGAGCAACAATTTACATGAAACTTTCCAGACAATGCTTATGAATCATTAGGTATGAGAAGAACCTAAAACAAACATAAAAATAAACAGGATCTTTCAAACAGACTTGAAATATGGCAGACCATATCCCAGAACACATGCTTACATGTAAAATAAATTAAACAGTGATTAGCACTTGAAGGAGATTTCATAAAATTTTTGCTCTATCATCAGTTTGTTATAAGCATGCAAACAGTGCAATTTTATAGTTATACTTTAAATACAACTTCTAAACAGGACATGAAAAAGATTAGTGGCCACATATTACCTTTAAATTAGTAATTTAATTTGAGACTAAAAACTAAGGCACCTAGATTAATCTTAAATCTCAATACTACCAACAGCAGCAAGGCTGAAATGATGAATAAGCTTCAGTAAAATAGTGCTGAGTCTACACCAGCAACCCTTAATAGATTTCTGCTATTTAAATTTACAGCTCCCCAGAAGCATCCCAGTTGAAAACAACTCTTAACCAGATGTGCTGAAAACTAAAATGCTTGGTCAAACTGTGGTTTGCCAACTCCAACAGCTTTCTGGGATGCTGAGTGGACTCAGTAGCCTAATCAACAAAGTTTTTTAAATACATTATAATTTGGTTAAAACGACACTACTATTTAACCCAGAACCACCATATAAAAGGACATACTAGCAATAAAGATGAGAGGACAACTGTAGAGCAAATAAATCAATACACATTTCAAGACAAAAACAGAAAATAAAGCTAAAACATACTGATGCTACATGAATACATTTAAGTGTGAATAAAAACAAGATGAAGTTACCGACACTAGAAATCTTATAAACTGAACAAAAAGATGCTGATGCCCTTTTCTGAAAGCTACCAGAGAACCTGAACTTGCTAAGGATGAAATCATTGTGCCAGCTGCCAGCAACTAGCATGAAGTGCTCCGCAGGGGAATGTGAGGTGGGAGAAATGTATCAGAACTAGAATCCACCTGGAGCAGTTATAACATGGCCCTGCAGATAATTACTTCAGCCCAGTGTCTAAAGCAGCCCTCTGTGCTGCTTAAACTTCTCCAACCTCGGGGTGGAGGATCTGCAAAAGGGCAATTCCCACCAACCTCCTAGAGGCCACCAAGTAAGAAATGTCCACCTCATGTGCGGATCCCCTTACATCTTGTCTCACTCCTGAATACAACAGATTTCCTTTGAGTAACGAAGTTAAAATCCTTTGTTTATGGCATCTAGACCTACCACAGAAATCAGCGAGATCTTCCAAACTTGACATTATAATTAATTGCAGAATTAAGTACAAGATATACCGGAGCAAATTACACATGTAATCATATTTGGTAATTAGAAAATATGGCTAAGAAGTTATTAAACATGTGAAAAAAAAATTGTATTTAAGCATGGTAAACTTGAAAGTTTTCTTAAGTATAGAAGTCTCTCAAAATAAACAAAGATGTCAAACTTTTGGGCCTAGTCTTCACTTACCGGCTGGTCCGGAGGCACGGCATCGATGTTCTGGGATCGATTTATCGCGTCTGGTTAAGACGCGATAAATCGATCCCGGATCGATCCCGGAAGTGCTCACAATCGACGCCGGTACTCCAGCTCGCCGAGAGGAGTACGCGGCGTCGACGGGGGGAGACTTCCGGTCGCGTCTGGACCGCGGTAAGTCCGGACTAAGGTACTTCGAATTCAGCTACGTTATTAACGTAGCTGAATTTGCGTACCTTAGTCCGAAGTCCGGACTAAGTGTAGACCAGCCCTTAGGATGCAAGTCAACCAATGTTTTGTGTCCAATGGCTAGAATCTAAAGTTAGACAAATTCCGATCAGAAATAAGGCCTAAATTTTTAACAGTGAGGATAATTAACAATTGGAACAACTTACCAAGAGTTGTGGTAGATTCTCAATCACTTGCTAATTTTAAATCAAGATTGGATTTTTTTGTTTTGTTTTAAGATATTCTCTATTTCAAAAGAAATTATATTGGAGAATTTCTATGGCCTGTGTTATACAGGAAGTCAGACTGGATGATCACAGTGGTCCCTTCTGGCTTTGGAATCCATTAATCACATTAAGATTACTCCAGCAGTGAAGTATACATATTTTGAAAAACACCACCAACTGAATAATCATTTTGAAGATACAAGGCTAAATTTTTAAAATGCAAATTACTCTGAAGTCTTTGGTTTAACCTGGTATGGTAATTTATCTTTTCAGTGCACCTAAAAAAAATATGATAGATTTGAAACTTAGTAGACAACCTTTTGAACATATGAACCTTTTGAAATCATAGATATTCATCTCATATTTATACTGGACTGGGTTCCATCTTTTCCTTTATCCCCCTAAACTTATTTTTAGGATCAAGCCATTATAAAGCAATCCAAAGAGGTGAAGAGTATCCATTAAAGTCAATAGATGTAGCACATTGCAGGATCTAGAATTAGCTTTTTTTCCTCTTGACTAAGTAGATAAGCTTTTGAAAAATCTCTAGGACAATAATTTCTTGGAATTGTGGACTCGAAACACCTACTGGACATAGATGTCTATAGTGGAACTAATCTGAAAGATGATGTAAAATTATTCTCCTGGAACCTTTATGATGTAAAGAACCTTACAGTCATTAAATAAGGGTCTGGCATTGTTGCAAATGAATGGACCTAGAGAGCTAACCAGACTTACCAGTCCTGACAGCACATACAAAAGCTACTGCCAAAAAATTTCCAAGAACAGGAGGAGGAAGACCCCTGACTGACAACCAGACACTGACCTAACTGACTGTATTATTGTTCTATTTTTTTCCTCTTTTTGCCTGCTTTCAGGTTTGTCTGTCCAAATGCTTTACCTGGTAGGTAAATGGTTTGAATGAATGAAGTTCACTCTAATGAACAGTGAAACATTACTTGCGATATAGTTAAATACGGCCTTCTATGACAGAGAAATATTAATCTAACAGACAAATGTTGTGGGAATTTTAAAGTATCATCTCAATAGACAATTATTTTCTGTTTTCTAGAGAGTATGTTACATTGTGCAGTTCTTCTCCACTTTCATGAACAAAACTGAAATAAGACGATATCACAGTAGGCTATTTTAAGCTACCTTTCAGGTATGTGCTTTGGAATTTCTATATCAAGAGACTTCATATGCAGAAGTTTGATCTCTCCTTCCATATTATTTGCTGCAACCACATCACAAGCAAGTTCATACATGGTCTTCGACAACTCACAGGCATAGACACAAGGTGCTCCAGCTTTCTTGGCAAACATACTGCAAAATAACAGAAATCACCATAGGAATTAGTTTATTCTTGTCAAAATTTCAATTAGAAATTATTTTAGGTAAGAAAAGTCTGAATTTTTTTAAAGTATATTTACATTTACTGTAGCATTTATTTCATATTCTTTAGAATACTAGTACCTAATATCAGTACTAATGCAAACTATAGCACTTGGGTTGATATCAGATTTCCCCAGTATACACTGTATTATCAGCAGTACAGTTTGTCCAAATTCACTACAAAGATAATATGTATTACATAAAGGCAGTAATTCATACACTATAAGACCAGAGCGACCACTGTGATCATCTAGTCTGACCTCATGTATAAGGGCCACAGGACTTCCCTGAACTAATTCCTGTTTGAACTAGAGCATATCTTTTAGGGAAAACATCCAGTCTTGATTTAAAAATTGCCAGTGATGGAGAATCCACCACTGTCCTTGATAAGACGTTTCATTGGTTATTTACGCTCACTGTTAAAAATTTGCAACTTATTTCCAGTTTGAATTTGTCTACTTCAGCTTCCAGCCATTGGATCTTGCTATACCTTTATGTGTTACATAGAAGAGCCCATTATCAACTTTTTCTTCCTCACATAGGTACTTATGTACTGTGACCAAATCACTCCTTAACCATCTATCTCTCTGTTAGACTCCAGGAGCCCCATCTGTTTAGTTTATCACTACAAGGTATGTTTTCTAATTCAACATTGTGACTGAATGAACATGTATTAAATCAGCATGTGGATACCAGACATACCATTAGTGATGGAGTTCTAGGTACTCACTTCACAATAACAACTCTAGTTGTGTCTTTCCTTCCTTAAGCTTTGTTTTAATAATATATGAAAATTAATTTTCATTTTTTTCACAAAGGATAATTTAAATGTACATGACAATGACTGCTAAAAAGCAATTATTAATATATTTTACGTTAAACATGTATTTATGACAAACCTCAGTATTCCCGTTCCTGCTCCAATATCTAGAACAGCTCTGCAACCAGAGCGGACCACCTTCTCAATCGCTTTCTGGTAAATCAGATTCCTGTTGATGTCATTAAGCATGATAAAGTGCCAACGTTCTACCAGCCAGTTTGCAACACGGTAAAAATTCTCCTTTGCATCAGCAAAGTCAGGGTTTAGCTTCAGTGCTTTGTGGAAATATCCAGCTGCTTCATCTCTAAAGCCCATTCTAATAGTAAAAATGACAAATAAATAATAAGCAGGAAGTATACAGTTGACTGCCAGATATCTGAAACTTCAACATGTTAGGGGAAAAAAACACCACATTTTTAGACATTCATTACTGAATTGTTAAGTACTGTTGTTTTTAATAACTGTTATAGTCACAATTTGAAAGCTAGTTTATTTTCCTTTAAGGGCTATGTCTTCATATGAGAGAGAGAGAGAGAGAGAGAGAGGGGGTACACCTTGGGCAAACGATCAAAAAAAAAAAAAGTGAGCTCTAACTAATTTAAGAGAGTGTTGAAAATAAGAATTTTTCATTTACAAGACTGTTTCAGACAAAGATTCCTTTCCTCTAAATATGCTCCTTTATAAAACAATGTTTTCACTAGAAAACCAAGCAATGTACTTGGCTAAAATTGAGTTATGAAGCACTAGTGCACAAAGTCCCTATGTTTTCACATTTTAAGGATATAAACTTAAGTTCTTTAACCAGTGATATGGTGGGTCTGTGTCAAAAAGGATGAAGTTATCTTATAAAGTAAGATTTATAGTACTACCCTCGGTGATTTAAAATGTGAAAATACATAAAAGACATCATTTATTGTACTCTGCTTCTACCTCTCATTTCATCCATGCCTTTGCCGCAGTAAAACAATTGGCATCTTATAAAGATTATTTGCACAATAAAAATAGCAACAGTGAATCAGAAATGCAAGCCAGAATGGAGCCACGTCAAATCTCCAAAAACCAAAGCAAAGTAAGATTTTACCCAATCCAGGTGTAATGTATGACATCACAGCTCATATCAAATTGTCACAGCTTGAGTTACCATGTTTCCATTAGATCACAATTTTAAGAAGATTATAATTACCGTAAAATATTGCTCTGGGCTGAAACTCTCAATCCAGGAACAATTAAAAATTGAACATTTTTAAAGTTTAAGAAAAACATGCAAGGAAAATATAGTAAGAAGGGTTTTTTTTGCTCTTTATTTTTAAAAAAGAGAATCAGAGCGGACCACTCTAATACAAGTGATCTGGATTTCCAGTTAGGAATTACGGTTTCAAGGCCAAGTCCTATTCGAACACACCACGCTGGCAGGAACTTGAAGCACTGTGGGGGCAGCATGTGCAGCACCTTTTAGGACCTGCGCAGGGAAGGGAAATGCCTTAGATTGTTAAACAAAGACTAAGGCTCAAACCAATCAAGAAGAGGGGACTTACAGGGTATTCATATTCTGAACCAGCCCTCTTTTATCTGAACGGGCTGTAACGTGGGATCTTTAGGAGGAACAGAACAGAACAGAGTTAGACGTAGAGGATCTTCATAACACCTACAGAAACGTGGAACATAACCACGTACAAAAATTAAGTTACCCAAATCTATAATCTTCACAGTGGCTTTCAACCGTTCTGGTCTAATTTTTCATTAAATAACTATTGCCTGAGTTGATAAGTGACATTTGAAAGGCAGTATATTTTTTTTTATTATTTTTAAAGACCAAATGCATTTCTTAGGATTGAACAGTATGGTTAAGCAGTGGCTACTGTACATATATTTATACTGATTTAACAGTTTTGAAATTCAGTATTACATACTTAACATTGTGCCCATGCTCAATTCAGCAAAGCTGAATCAGATCCTTATATGTTTATTACTAATTAATAATAAATAATGCATCTAAAAAAAATTGAATATAGATTACTACCAACCTGAAGAGATGTTCCCCCATACTATTACATATTATTTCATCATTTGGAAACAGTTCCAGGGCCTGCTCATAGCAGTTAAATAAATCTTGAATCCGTGCAAGGGAAGCTAGCTCTTCAGCCCATTTGAAGAGGGTAAACTGGAAAGTTTCCTGAAAAGTGACACAAACATTGCTAAATCAGTAATAGCTTATCAAAACCAGGGAATTGAAGACACTGGAAACTTAGAGGAGGTAGTATGAAATTGGTCTTGAAATGAACATGAGCACAGTTATTTCCTTAACAACACATAATGCTGGAAGGGCTAGCTTAGGTTCTCCAGTGTGGTAGTCTCTTCCTAGTACTCCAGCTACACTTATCTCTAATCAGCACACAGCTTAACATGTTACAGAGCTGTATGTAGAAAGTCTGTACAGTGCAAGCCAGTTCTAATAATGCCTCATTTTTACAAAACCCTAAATTCACTCAGCTTTTAAGATTAAATGAGTTAAACCCTATCCCTCAAGCACATACAGCTCTGGTTAACCAAATTACAGAGTCATCCATAACACTGCTCTGTTTCTCTTTAATTCTCCTTTCCATTCTTCAAAATAAGTTACATACAAAATAAAAGCAACATCTGTTCGTTAGAAAGTTAATAGGGAAAAAAATATAATTGAGATTGAACTCTCTAAAATAATTCAAAAAGCACTCACCCTGACATCATTTTTTAGCTCAGGAGCTAGATTTAGTACCAGGAGATAGTGGGCATATGCAGTTCCAAAATCCTGATCTTCCAGACAATGCTGAGCACTCTGCAAAGATCTGGAAACCAGCTCACGTCTGCCAGCTTCCTGACCACCTCGGTGGCCACGATGAGATTTGGCATTAGAGTTGGCCATTTTGAAGAAAATTAACTGTGCATTCCCATAAACAAAAATAAAATATGTATGTATAAATATCTTCTGTCTGTGTGTTCCACTCTATGCATCTGAAGAAGTGAGCTGTAGCCCACAAAGCTTATGCTGAAATAAATTTGTTAGTCTCTAAGGTGCCAAAGTACTCAAACAAAAAAAGATTCTTATCCTAGAGTAATTGTAAGTTGCAAATAAAAGTAACAGGTCAAAATATTTTAAAATTCTAGCATGCAGTGACGAAGACCCCCCTGATCCTACAAAGAGTTGAAGATGTGCTTAACTTTACACATTTTGAGTATTTCCACTGTTAAACATGTGTACAAGTCTTTACAAGGCCTAAAACTGCACAACTTTTTCTGCTAAACTTTTGAAACCCTTTTAGCAGGTCTCTGGAGGATCAACTTGTTTTTATAAACTTATATGTACACAAACACAGAATTTTATGCTTAGCTACCCACAAAACTTACAATTAAACTTTTTCAGTAATACAACTGGCGTAATATATAGCCAGAGAAAATAGTCTCCATAAAGGGGATACTGAGGACAATCTACTTTGTACTTAACATCTAAGAGCAACAAAATTATGACAACTTTTTCCATAACAATAAAATGTTAAAATGTCATAGAAATTTGTGTATAATCTTATGCCACATTTTGTGAAATAGTGCCCAATTTAATTTTAAGTGCTTACTTCCATATATAGGTCCTGGATCTGCCTTCAGGATTTTCAGACTATATCCCAGGACTGAAAGATAATACAGAAGGCAAGTTTCCAATATAGTTACATCAGCAGAGATGTTTTCAAGATGTATTACACCACAAAGAAATAACAGTAATCCATATGAAAGTTCATCAACTATTCTGCAGTTATTCCATCTACCTATGTAACAGAAGTATGACACAAACATGACAGTTATTTGAAGAGATGGATTAACTAAAGAGAAAACAGAACAGTAAGAGAGAAGTTCAGATGATGGATATACTTTAAAATACCAATATAAACATCTGTTGATCAGCTCTAAGGTGGGAAAGTATTGTTCCTATGGGAGGAAATGAGTACCAGACACAGGAAAAGCTGCAACAGAGACATGTTGACATCCTTGCACTTTGTGCAGAAGCACTTTTAAATGTATCAGGCTGGTGGGATTTCCCTCCTGCCAAACCCTGCGGAAAAACAATTTTCCTCAGTATCTGTTTGTTCTATTTTATGTCTGCTTGGCACTTATGCTGCAGGGATCATCCAACTACTTGTACTGCCTACATTAAATGGGCACAGTGGCCATTTCCTTTTATTTTTGTATTTATTCTTTACAAATACCCTGGGTGCAGGGGCATACGAGACAGAGACAGACACAGATGTACCCTCTCTATGAGGAAATGAGCATATGAGGGGGGTCGAATGTACCCCTCCGTGAAGAAATGAGCGTATACGGGGGAGCAGACGCAGTGTGTATATGGGGGGCGGACGCACACTGATCTGAGGAACTGGTGCCTGCGAGGAGGGAGACGAGCTCCTGTCTGGGAAGCAGCAGCAGCCTGGGGCGGCAGTGCTGAGAGCGATCCAGGAGACGGGGCAATGTGTCGCACACGGCGGCGGGCGGACGGTGGGGAGCGGGAGACGAGGGCTGGTCACCTCAGCGATTCTTCCGGCGGGCCTGGCTGCTTCCGGCTCGGCCCACAGCACAGATCCGGAGCCGACGACGGACGCGCCAGCCGGGGGCCGCCATTTTTGCGCCGGGCGGAGACCCTGCCTCACAGCTACAACCACGGCGTTGGACGCCGGGTCCCCCTGGAGGCCGCACGCAGCGCCGGGCCGTGCGCGTCTCAGCACATCGGTCGCCCACGCGCAGAAGTGAAGCCCGGAAGCCGCTCCGCGCGCAGCCGCTCACCCGGCCGGCGTGACGTCACCACCCAACACGACAGGCAGCCTGGAGGTTACTGAACATGCTCGGGAGAACTGAGCATGCTCAGTAACGTCTAGTGACTCCCTCGCCGGGGTGCGCTCTGCCGTCACGTGGGTGAAGGGGGCAGTCTGAGCGGGGGAGGGGGGGCAGAGGTGATCACTGCGCACGGGGCCAGACAGCTGGAGGCAGGGACAGGAGAGGGGCCGAGGAGCAAAATCTGGGCTAGTGAGGCCGGCGGCGAGGACCTGCTAAGCCCAGGCTACAATTGATTTCAGCCCCGAGGACAATAAATTAACCAATAGGCGTCAGAGTGAGATGATAGGTTGCAAATGAGGGATCCCCATGGGGGACACCAAGCAGAGAGTCCCCAGTAGCACCCAGTGCTTCTCAAAGGCATCTAGGGAGGCAGTGGACCCTCTCAGAGGCTCTGTGCTCAGAGGCATGATTGGATAAACCCCAGTCTGCTTCCTCCTCCTGGTGCGATGGATAGCCCTCAGGAGGACATTGATGAGGAGGTCCTGCAACGCTGTGGGGCTTTGGGGGGGTGAGGTTGCTAGGATGAGGAGGTACAGGGAAAGGTGCAGCCAGAAGAGGGGTGGGTAGACTTTTTGAATCAAGGGTCATATCTGGGTATGAAAATTGTATGGCAGGCCATGAATGCACATGAAATTGGGGGTTGGGGTACAGGAGGGGATGAGGCTCCAGCTAGGGGTGCGGGCTCTGAGGTAGGGCCAAAAATGAATTCAGGGTGCGGGAAGGGGCTCCAGGCTGGGAGAGAGGATGGGGATGAGGGCTCTGGCTGGGGATGAGGGGCTGGGGGTGCAGGAAGGTGCTCTGGGCTGCAACCGATGGGTTTGGAGTGCGAGAGGGGAATCAGGGCTGGGGCAGGGGAAGGCTCCAGGCAGCACTTACCTCAAGCAGGGCTGGATTAACCTTTTGTGGGCCTGGCCCCAAATATATTTGTGGGCCCCTATGGGGGAAATGGAGCATGGCACAAGGAGCCAGCCAGGGGCAATGGGACATGGCATGGCAGGAGCGGCCCTGCTCCACCCAGCCCAATGCGAGGGCACTATTTACAAACCGGCAGTTGCCAGGTGCACAATGGCCTGCCTGGCCCTGTGCTGCCCGCATGCCCCTTCCCATCGGGGATGGGCCCAGGTTATGCCAAACAGCCCCTGCCCAACATTGGAACACACCCCCACTTCCCTATTGCCAAAGCCCCCCTGGACCCGCTATGCCCAGCACCTCCCCCAGACCCCATCACAAATGCAGTGCCCTGCACAACATCATAACTGCCAAGCACCCCACACAGAACCGCCCCTCCCTAGTCCCCCAACACACAGAGATCTTCTCCACCCCCTCACAGCCCAGCACCACCACCCCGACCCTCATAGACCCACTCCCCCATGCCCTGCCGGGAGGTGACTACAATTGCCAGGCTGAGCTGCCAGCATCCTGGGGCGGGGAATCACTCCAACCCCTTGGAAGTGGCATGATCAGCCAGGCCAGGGCCTGCCCCACCTGGGCTCCCTCAGGACCCACTTGCCTGGGAGGGCCCAGCCAAGCCCCCCACACTGTTCCTCTCCCCCAACTGGCCAGGCTTCTGCATCAGTCCCAGGCAGCTCAGCTACAGGGAGACACGTGGAGTCCAACAGGGGGTTGGAAGCAAAGACTGCCTGGAGCTGGAGGTGCACTGGGGTCTGTCCAGGAGGCAGAGAGAAGCCGGTGGGTGAGGCCAGGGGGTGGAGAGGAGCCCTCGGCCGGCCGAGAGGAGCAAGCGGTGGGCAGAGTGTGGGGGGCAGCCAGTGGGCTGGCGGGGTCTCAGGGCACAGTGCAAGCAGAGCAGGCCGGGGCCTCTTCTGAACATGGGCCCGGCTCCATGGCACCACTGAAGCCCTTGTAAACCCAGCACTGACCTCATGCAGCTCCCGGAAGCAGCGGCATGTCCCCCCCTCCGGCTCTTACACAGAGGGGCAGCCAGGCGGCTCTGCACGCTGCCCCGTCTACAGGCGCCACCCCTGCAGCTCTCATTTGCTGCAGTTCCAGGCCAATGGGAGCTGCGCAGTTGGGGTGGGGACAATGTGTGGAGCCCCCTGGTTGCCCCTATGCATGGGGGCCGGGGGGGGGGGGGGGGGGGGACGGACATGCCACTGCTTCTTGAAGCTGAGTGGAGCCACAGCACCTGCAGAGCGGGGCAAGCCTTGGACCCTACTCCCCTCAGGAGCTCAAGAGCCACATTAAAATGTGTGAAGGGCCGGATGCAGCCCCCGGCCCGTAGTTTGCCCACTCCTGAGCCAGAACCTTAGTAGAAGGTTCTGGAGGAGCTGTAACTGACACACCCTATTTAGATGTTTGCCAGGGTCTCCCTCTCACCACAAAGGGACAGGTGTTGTTAGGGGAATTTGTGAACCATGTCAGGTACGTGGCTCCATGGAGCAGCTGCAGCTAATATCCCCAATGGGACATGGAACCAGAGTGGAGTACAGGCTGGTCCACCAGGGTTCCTTGCCCTCCGCTGGTGGCCATAGGTCTCACCATTTAGTGTCAGGACGCACACACAAGGGAGAGGAAGTGAATAGCACAAAGCACAAGTGTATACAGATGTTCTCTGGGTGTGATTTAGAAGTAGACTAGCTGGTTATCATGCAGCCAGCTCAGGTGGCTTGTGGGGCCAGGGCCCAATGGCAAATTTTGTAGGGCAAGGGTTGAAGGGGACCATCATCCTAAAGGGCCCACTCAAGGAAAGCAAGAAAAGCAGGAGGTAAGGCTGCCCTCACCTCCTTTAACATACGAGAGGGAATGTCCAGGGTGGGCCACCCCATGCCCTGGTACCCTGATAGGTTGATCCACTAGCAGTGGTTGAAAAAATAATAGCACGTGTGAGACAAAGGGTCCCCTTCCCTCTCCCCAGTGCATCTCAGCACCTGCCTCCCAGGGCTGCGTTTTTAAAGACCCAGTGCATCCCAATGCCTAGACAAGACAGTTCTTCCCTATCTGATACAGTGTTTTCAGGTGCTAAAGAAAACTTGAGTCCTTGACTATTTTACATACCTGCATCCCCCCTCCAGAAATTATAATTATCACACGTGTTTTTAATGTTTAAAAAATCCCTTATCCGTTTCTATGTCTGCATAAAGACTCATGGCAGTTCACAAATTTGTCTGAGCTGCAGTTGTGAATGTCTGGACTGGCTTTTTTTTTTTAAATCCACTGTAAATGTTGTTTCAGTCTAAGTTATTTACTTTTTAAAGTGTTATTTTTATTAATCCTAGCACTTCATCATTTATCTTCACTAACATTATGCAGATGGATGTCATTGTGCTATTTAGTTTATATTAGCAAAGAATTGTTGAAAATATTAATAGTTGCTAGTAGCTTCAGCAATTACATCTGCCAGTGTTTCTAGTATAACATTTCCTTTTTAGAGTGTGCTATTAGTTTTTTATTCTAGTTTTTTAAATACAGCAGTTTATTCTTTGGGATTATAGGACTTCAAGCCTGACTGATTTCCTGAGTTAATGTCAAAACTTTCAGTTTCCTTTGATCTGTCAATGGGAATTGCCTTTGTCAACTGTTATTTTGCCTCTCTATCTAGCACCCTAGTGCTTTCTCATGTCACCACTTGTATGTAGAACTTTAGTGAATATGTAATATTTGGGAACCGAGGCCAGATTTACACAATTTGAAAGTAACTAGATGCTTTTGAAAACACCACTATCCACCTAAGTACCTTTAAAAATCTGGCAATAAGGTCACTGTGCATTTGTGACAGAGTCGGGGGGGGGGAGGGGTGCTGAGCACAGCAGGTCCGGGGATGGGGGCTTTGGCCATAGGGAATTGGGTGGGGGTGTTCCAGTGTTGGGCGGGGGCTGTGTGGCATAACATGGTGGGCCCACCCCCGCTGGGAAGGGACATGCGGGCAGCACAGGGCCGGGTGGGCCATTCTTGTATGAAATCCTTTGCAGAGCCAATTTCTACTGTAAATTTTACTAAATATAGATATAAAAACCCCTGATAGATTGACAACTACAAGTATTCAAAAATCATGAATACCTGAAATGTATTAAATACAAAATAAAAACATTTGGGTTCTTTTAATTTGCTTTTTTGTTTGACCCTCTGAGTGCATTAGCTTCATACTTTTGCTGTTACCTCTCACAAAGAAGCCACATACTTAAAGCGGTTATACATTCCTATAACAGTCAATACCATTTTGGATTTCCAGTAATGTGATTCCTCCCCTTCTTGTAACCGAAATCCTTACTTCTGTAAGTAATCCTCAATCCTGCACACTTTACTCTTCAGTTACCTGATTTGTTGCATATATAAATGTTGATGTTTCTACTGAATTGTTTATACTTCAAACTGCTTAGGGAAAAATCTCGGACTCTGGTGCATGAGTCGCTCCACACACCCAAAGTGGAATGGTCTGTGCAATCACTTGAAGAAAAACATAACAGAATATGTAGCAAACTTAAAAAGCGAGGATACATTTCAATGCTGTTCCTCATTCTGATATGTGCACTGTTTTATACTGACAAAAAAAAAAAATCAGATTTTTTTAAATGATTTATCTTGTTAGTTCTTTGCATTCGATGCCCAGGTGGCATAGTGCTGATCTCACCTTATGCCTTTTGGTGATATTGCTAAAGTTCCTTGTCTCCACTGTTTTTTTACAATGGGACAGCTAATGCATCTTAGTAACCCAGTGACAGAAACACACATTTTCTTAGCACTGAGGATACAGACTATAATGCTGACTGAGATGTTAGATGAATTATTCATGGCTTGAAAACTCTGTTACTATTATTGTGTAGCTAAAACTGCTTCTTTGCCACCAGAGATATTTGCTGCTGAATGTCTGCAGCTCCCCTCCCCCACTTGCATGGGTGTCTTGGAAAACCAGTTAAAACATTTTAGACTAAAGGAATTAAAATTGACTTTTTCCCTTTATTCAAGGCTTGTCTACATGATGTGACACTAAAGTGTGAAGCTGATGGACATAAATTACAGCACCTTAAACGCTTTTGAAGATACTCATGTTCAGAATTAAAGTGGCCTTAGTTTTGACAACAGCAATCAGGGCAACCACAGCAGACTGCAGCATTCCTTTCCCAAAAACACTTAATCATCAACCCTTTGACCTGGCTTGAACATTTTTCAATTTTTGTCTAGTCCAGTTTGTCATACGGTGGGGTTCACTCAGCCTGGATTTTTTTTTTTTTTTGCGCTGCAAACAGTCCTCAGCTATACTTCTGGCAAGTTCAACACCATGTGCTTTATTTATGTTTTACAAGTGTTTGATCCCCAAAGCATAAAGCTTCACCCCAAACCTGTACTGGTTACCAAGGCACAGCCCAGAAGGGAGGGAAGGCACCTGCTACTTTGCCCTTCCAGCCAGCCTTCCTCCTTCCACTATCTCTTCCTGTCTCTCTTTGAACTGTTTCCACTTGAGGAGCTGAAACATCTAGTTAATTAGTTAATCACTTGTACTTAAACTATTGCCTTCTTGGTTTACTCCATGTGGGAAGGCTTCCAAAGTGCACAGAGTGGTAGGTCAGCGTACTCATACTCTGTCACACAGGTATAACCCACATTTGTTTTTTCTCATCCAAAGAGAAGGAGTGAAGCAGGGGAGCACTCATCATAACTTTCCTGTATAGAAAAGCCTTTGCACGGGTATCAGTTCTAGCCTGATGAAATTTCAATAAATGACTTAAGGTTAAAATATAGGTTGAGCTCATGCCTTCTCTCCCACCTGCGCTAGTCAGGATGTCTTTCTTGATCAGGAGAAAGAAGGTCTGATAGTGTCATAGTAGATCTTGCTGTGTATAGGGTTGGCCTACTGTACAATTATTCCCTCTATAAACAATGTATAGGAAGTAGTGGCACTCTTATCCCATTACAATTAACCAGTTGACTCACATTTTTGATGCTTTATCTGAAAGATTCCTCTGATATCAGTCCCACTCATGCACCCTTGTCTTTTACTAACTGTGATCCCAGGAAAACTTAACTTACAAACAAAGCATTGTCTCTTATACTTTTCTTACATTATGATGCAATATCCTTACTGCAATATCCACAAAAGTGTGAGGACACAGTCTGAAAGGCAGCAACAATAATATATTCAGCTCACTTAAAACATTGTGCTCTGGTGTCTCAGCACATGTGTAGAGCTGACCACCTGGCCCAGAATCATCCACAAAGAGGGTGTGGCAGTTATAGACATGCTCTGTTTCTGAAGCTATAGAGGATATTTTCATTGTAGGCAAGCCATCTGGCAGGTCACTTCCTGTTTACTGAGCCAATCAGAGCGCAAGGTGAGAAATGTTATAAATATATCTGCTTCAGATAGCCCTGTGACATCAGTGGTTGATAGGGTGACCAGACAGCAAGTGTCAAAAATCTGGACGGGAAGGTGCGGGGGTAATAGGAGCCTATATAAGAAAAAGACCCTATACAATCAGGACACCTGGTCACTCTAGTGGTTGATTACTGCAAGAGCACACATGTGCTTGCTGATAACAATGGTTTTGTTGACAACACTGAGAAGGGTTTTGAAAAAAAGAGGATGTTCACATTTTTACAAAGATCTAAAGAAGCTAGGCACAGTACATAGTATGGCCACATTATAGAGACTTAGGGCTAAACTCACAAAGGTACTTCGGCACCCAAGTCTGGGTTTAGGTGCCCAAATCCAAGTTTTACTAGCTCCACTGCAATTCCCTAAACTCCAACCAACCCCTTTAGGCACCTAAACTCACTCAGCATCTATGTTTACAAGGTAAAAGTTCCCTAGGCACCTAAATTTCTGCATCTGAACATGCATTACTCTAGACATTTGAATGCCTATCCTGCTTAAGCCACAGAGTGATCACAAACCAGAGAAGATAGGTGAGTGAATGCCTATCTTGTGTGCAGGGCCTACTCTGGTAGGCATGCTCAGAGTCCACCTACTGGATTAGGGTCCATTCAAAATCTGGCTAGAGAAGGACATGGTATCACCACCTTCCTTGTAACTTCTAGCCCAGTGGTTAACACACTTGCTTGGGATGTGGGGAGACTGAGGATCAAATCCTCCCTCAGATAGAGCGGGGGAGAGAGAATTTGAACAGGGGTCTCCCAGATGAGTGCCCTAACCATAGGGCTAAAAGTTACAAGATGGGCACCACCACCTTCTCCTCTGACTGTTTTCTGTGGAGTTAGGTACCTGCCTAGTTCAGTCTAAGGTACTAAGCTGCTCCTCAGAAGGGTTCCCATTCATGGATTGCTAGGTAGAGGTAGGCACCTACCTGCAGTGGGGACTTAGGTGATGAACTCTATGAGAGGGGCGGGGCTTAGGACACACCTTTCTAGTTGGCATTTCCCATTGGTTATCTTAGGTGGCTCACAATTTAGCCAACTGACTTCTGTGGATCATATTCCGTCCCATGCATTGTACAGGGAGCTTGGACATAAAACTCAGGCTTTATGAATCACTGTTGTTCCTGTTTCAGAGTAACAGCCGTGTTAGTCTGTAACAGGAACAACAGTGATTCATAAAGCCTA